>NC_068418.1:484821-832910 GCF_023724105.1 Carassius gibelio
TCCCGATCGGCCTGACGGTGGAACTGCAGCGACGGAAAGTACGGCATCGCTCGTAACTCCCAAACGGTTGGTCGCAGAGCCACGTGCCTTATGTCATCGGAATCCTTGGCTCGAGCCGAACGAGACGCAGGTCTCAGATTGGCTCGTCGCTCTGACGAAATTTTCGGGTATTTTGGATTTTGTCGAAAACCTTCTTTTGCAACCTAGCGCCAGGTATTTGGCCCAGTCCCACCCAAATCAGCACAGAAAGCTTCTCTGGAGTCTGACTGTCAATAATCATCCAAAAAAAGAGGAAATTTCCATTCACCTTGGCGAGGGGACCTCAAAACGTGCTAAGGTGGCGTGTCCGAGGTGGCTCGAATGGCTATAACTCCGGGAAGGAGTGAGATCCCTTCACCCAAATCGGCACACCTGTGCAGGGGCTCAGTCCGAGGCCAGGTGAAAAGGGGCGTGGCGACAGGCCAGTAGGTGGCGCCGTAAGCTGAAAAATAGGGAAAATGTAATGTAAAAAGACAATCAAACAAAGATGAAAACACCCGAAACACTGCGGGATCGTAGTACCCTCCCCTGTCTGCAACGTCACCGGGCCTTGTCCCGATCGGCCTGACGGTGGAACTGCAGCGACGGAAAGTACGGCATCGCTCGTAACTCCCAAACGGTTGGTCGCAGAGCCACGTGCCTTATGTCATCGGAATCCTTGGCTCGAGCCGAACGAGACGCAGGTCTCAGATTGGCTCGTCGCTCTGACGAAATTTTCGGGTATTTTGGATTTTGTCGAAAACCTTCTTTTGCAACCTAGCGCCAGGTATTTGGCCCAGTCCCACCCAAATCAGCACAGAAAGCTTCTCTGGAGTCTGACTGTCAATAATCATCCAAAAAAAGAGGAAATTTCCATTCACCTTGGCGAGGGGACCTCAAAACGTGCTAAGGTGGCGTGTCCGAGGTGGCTCGAATGGCTATAACTCCGGGAAGGAGTGAGATCCCTTCACCCAAATCGGCACACATGTGCAGGGGCTCAGTCCGAGGCCAGGTGAAAAAGGGCGCGGCGACAGGCCACTAGGTGGCGCTGTAAGCGACAACAAAATTAATACGAATCGAAAAAAAGGACAAACAAACAACATGGAGACAGATACAGCTAGGCTGCAGTCAGTCCAATCTACTTTCAAAGTAAGGTCTGCGCTATGTTCGAACTAAACTACCCACCAGGGTCTGATTTTTCAAGAGCGTAAGTGACTTTGTTTCACAGGCGCACAACACGTATCTCGCATGTGACAGAACTCCCCATTCTGAAATGGAAATAAATAAAAAACTGTAAAAACCTCTTCTGCTTTGTTTCACCAACAATTTCAGGGGAGAGCGCGAACGCAGTCCCCCACTACCATAAATTATGCAGTCGAGATTCCCGCATTTGGGGAATTCGCAGGGGTCAGCATGGCCGGAGTGCAATGGACAAGCCTCGCCCTGGGTGAACCGCCTTCTTGATCATGGTGTCTCCCCTGCCAGGTAAGTATGAAGGCCCAGGCGGTCAGCCAGAGGTCTGATTTGCATCTCTACCATCCTCACCAACGGTTAGCCCTCCGCCCCCGCTCCAGGAAAGGAAGGACGGGTGCCTTCCGTTACTTGCCTGGAAACTGCCAAGCTCATGGGCCGGTGCTTCCCAACGCCAGTTTTAGATGACTCTCTTTAAACAAACACACCTGATTCGATGCACCACCTCGTCTGTGAAAGACTTCAAGACCTCAGGTGGGTGCATCGTTAGTGGAAGAGTCCAAGACCCCAGGAGGACACATCAGGAAAAAAGTTTGCAATAAACCACAGCATCTGCAATGGCAGCTCTCATTCCTTGTTCTGCTATTCGACACAATAAATGGCAATCCCCAAAAAGGGAAAGCACACCGTTCCTGGAGACACTGCAATACCAGGCCGATGCATGGAGTGGATGGAGCAAGCCCCGGCTCCAGCTCCGTGATCTAAAAATCCATTTAATATGTAGTCCCCGGATGGGGGACGTATCAGATATTAAACTGATAAGAACAGATACTACACTTGATCTTAGCCAAAAGGCCGAGAAGCGATGCTGCTAAGACGCAGCAGGGAGGAAGCCGGACACGGCGATGCCCATCTCGGCTTTGGTAAGTTTTGGGAGACCTAAAAACGCTGGGGGATGGTGGTAGCCTCCCCTGTCTACAACGTCACCGGGCCTCGTCCCGATCGGCCTGACGGAAAGTACGGCATCGCTCGTAACTCCCAAACGGTTGGTCGCAGAGCCACGTGCCTTATGTCATCGGAATCCTTGGCTCGAGCCGAACGAGACGCAGGTCTCAGATTGGCTCGTCGCTCTGACGAAATTTTCGGGTATTTTGGATTTTGTCGAAAACCTTCTTTTGCAACCTAGCGCCAGGTATTTGGCCCAGTCCCACCCAAATCAGCACAGAAAGCTTCTCTGGAGTCTGACTGTCAATAATCATCCAAAAAAAGAGGAAATTTCCATTCACCTTGGCGAGGGGACCTCAAAACGTGCTAAGGTGGCGTGTCCGAGGTGGCTCGAATGGCTATAACTCCGGGAAGGAGTGAGATCCCTTCACCCAAATCGGCACACCTGTGCAGGGGCTCAGTCCGAGGCCAGGTGAAAAGGGGCGTGGCGACAGGCCAGTAGGTGGCGCCGTAAGCTGAAAAATAGGGAAAATGTAATGTAAAAAGACAATCAAACAAAGATGAAAACACCCGAAACACTGCGGGATCGTAGTACCCTCCCCTGTCTGCAACGTCACCGGGCCTTGTCCCGATCGGCCTGACGGTGGAACTGCAGCGACGGAAAGTACGGCATCGCTCGTAACTCCCAAACGGTTGGTCGCAGAGCCACGTGCCTTATGTCATCGGAATCCTTGGCTCGAGCCGAACGAGACGCAGGTCTCAGATTGGCTCGTCGCTCTGACGAAATTTTCGGGTATTTTGGATTTTGTCGAAAACCTTCTTTTGCAACCTAGCGCCAGGTATTTGGCCCAGTCCCACCCAAATCAGCACAGAAAGCTTCTCTGGAGTCTGACTGTCAATAATCATCCAAAAAAAGAGGAAATTTCCATTCACCTTGGCGAGGGGACCTCAAAACGTGCTAAGGTGGCGTGTCCGAGGTGGCTCGAATGGCTATAACTCCGGGAAGGAGTGAGATCCCTTCACCCAAATCGGCACACATGTGCAGGGGCTCAGTCCGAGGCCAGGTGAAAAAGGGCGCGGCGACAGGCCACTAGGTGGCGCTGTAAGCGACAACAAAATTAATACGAATCGAAAAAAAGGACAAACAAACAACATGGAGACAGATACAGCTAGGCTGCAGTCAGTCCAATCTACTTTCAAAGTAAGGTCTGCGCTATGTTCGAACTAAACTACCCACCAGGGTCTGATTTTTCAAGAGCGTAAGTGACTTTGTTTCACAGGCGCACAACACGTATCTCGCATGTGACAGAACTCCCCATTCTGAAATGGAAATAAATAAAAAACTGTAAAAACCTCTTCTGCTTTGTTTCACCAACAATTTCAGGGGAGAGCGCGAACGCAGTCCCCCACTACCATAAATTATGCAGTCGAGATTCCCGCATTTGGGGAATTCGCAGGGGTCAGCATGGCCGGAGTGCAATGGACAAGCCTCGCCCTGGGTGAACCGCCTTCTTGATCATGGTGTCTCCCCTGCCAGGTAAGTATGAAGGCCCAGGCGGTCAGCCAGAGGTCTGATTTGCATCTCTACCATCCTCACCAACGGTTAGCCCTCCGCCCCCGCTCCAGGAAAGGAAGGACGGGTGCCTTCCGTTACTTGCCTGGAAACTGCCAAGCTCATGGGCCGGTGCTTCCCAACGCCAGTTTTAGATGACTCTCTTTAAACAAACACACCTGATTCGATGCACCACCTCGTCTGTGAAAGACTTCAAGACCTCAGGTGGGTGCATCGTTAGTGGAAGAGTCCAAGACCCCAGGAGGACACATCAGGAAAAAAGTTTGCAATAAACCACAGCATCTGCAATGGCAGCTCTCATTCCTTGTTCTGCTATTCGACACAATAAATGGCAATCCCCAAAAAGGGAAAGCACACCGTTCCTGGAGACACTGCAATACCAGGCCGATGCATGGAGTGGATGGAGCAAGCCCCGGCTCCAGCTCCGTGATCTAAAAATCCATTTAATATGTAGTCCCCGGATGGGGGACGTATCAGATATTAAACTGATAAGAACAGATACTACACTTGATCTTAGCCAAAAGGCCGAGAAGCGATGCTGCTAAGACGCAGCAGGGAGGAAGCCGGACACGGCGATGCCCATCTCGGCTTTGGTAAGTTTTGGGAGACCTAAAAACGCTGGGGGATGGTGGTAGCCTCCCCTGTCTACAACGTCACCGGGCCTCGTCCCGATCGGCCTGACGGAAAGTACGGCATCGCTCGTAACTCCCAAACGGTTGGTCGCAGAGCCACGTGCCTTATGTCATCGGAATCCTTGGCTCGAGCCGAACGAGACGCAGGTCTCAGATTGGCTCGTCGCTCTGACGAAATTTTCGGGTATTTTGGATTTTGTCGAAAACCTTCTTTTGCAACCTAGCGCCAGGTATTTGGCCCAGTCCCACCCAAATCAGCACAGAAAGCTTCTCTGGAGTCTGACTGTCAATAATCATCCAAAAAAAGAGGAAATTTCCATTCACCTTGGCGAGGGGACCTCAAAACGTGCTAAGGTGGCGTGTCCGAGGTGGCTCGAATGGCTATAACTCCGGGAAGGAGTGAGATCCCTTCACCCAAATCGGCACACCTGTGCAGGGGCTCAGTCCGAGGCCAGGTGAAAAGGGGCGTGGCGACAGGCCAGTAGGTGGCGCCGTAAGCTGAAAAATAGGGAAAATGTAATGTAAAAAGACAATCAAACAAAGATGAAAACACCCGAAACACTGCGGGATCGTAGTACCCTCCCCTGTCTGCAACGTCACCGGGCCTTGTCCCGATCGGCCTGACGGTGGAACTGCAGCGACGGAAAGTACGGCATCGCTCGTAACTCCCAAACGGTTGGTCGCAGAGCCACGTGCCTTATGTCATCGGAATCCTTGGCTCGAGCCGAACGAGACGCAGGTCTCAGATTGGCTCGTCGCTCTGACGAAATTTTCGGGTATTTTGGATTTTGTCGAAAACCTTCTTTTGCAACCTAGCGCCAGGTATTTGGCCCAGTCCCACCCAAATCAGCACAGAAAGCTTCTCTGGAGTCTGACTGTCAATAATCATCCAAAAAAAGAGGAAATTTCCATTCACCTTGGCGAGGGGACCTCAAAACGTGCTAAGGTGGCGTGTCCGAGGTGGCTCGAATGGCTATAACTCCGGGAAGGAGTGAGATCCCTTCACCCAAATCGGCACACATGTGCAGGGGCTCAGTCCGAGGCCAGGTGAAAAAGGGCGCGGCGACAGGCCACTAGGTGGCGCTGTAAGCGACAACAAAATTAATACGAATCGAAAAAAAGGACAAACAAACAACATGGAGACAGATACAGCTAGGCTGCAGTCAGTCCAATCTACTTTCAAAGTAAGGTCTGCGCTATGTTCGAACTAAACTACCCACCAGGGTCTGATTTTTCAAGAGCGTAAGTGACTTTGTTTCACAGGCGCACAACACGTATCTCGCATGTGACAGAACTCCCCATTCTGAAATGGAAATAAATAAAAAACTGTAAAAACCTCTTCTGCTTTGTTTCACCAACAATTTCAGGGGAGAGCGCGAACGCAGTCCCCCACTACCATAAATTATGCAGTCGAGATTCCCGCATTTGGGGAATTCGCAGGGGTCAGCATGGCCGGAGTGCAATGGACAAGCCTCGCCCTGGGTGAACCGCCTTCTTGATCATGGTGTCTCCCCTGCCAGGTAAGTATGAAGGCCCAGGCGGTCAGCCAGAGGTCTGATTTGCATCTCTACCATCCTCACCAACGGTTAGCCCTCCGCCCCCGCTCCAGGAAAGGAAGGACGGGTGCCTTCCGTTACTTGCCTGGAAACTGCCAAGCTCATGGGCCGGTGCTTCCCAACGCCAGTTTTAGATGACTCTCTTTAAACAAACACACCTGATTCGATGCACCACCTCGTCTGTGAAAGACTTCAAGACCTCAGGTGGGTGCATCGTTAGTGGAAGAGTCCAAGACCCCAGGAGGACACATCAGGAAAAAAGTTTGCAATAAACCACAGCATCTGCAATGGCAGCTCTCATTCCTTGTTCTGCTATTCGACACAATAAATGGCAATCCCCAAAAAGGGAAAGCACACCGTTCCTGGAGACACTGCAATACCAGGCCGATGCATGGAGTGGATGGAGCAAGCCCCGGCTCCAGCTCCGTGATCTAAAAATCCATTTAATATGTAGTCCCCGGATGGGGGACGTATCAGATATTAAACTGATAAGAACAGATACTACACTTGATCTTAGCCAAAAGGCCGAGAAGCGATGCTGCTAAGACGCAGCAGGGAGGAAGCCGGACACGGCGATGCCCATCTCGGCTTTGGTAAGTTTTGGGAGACCTAAAAACGCTGGGGGATGGTGGTAGCCTCCCCTGTCTACAACGTCACCGGGCCTCGTCCCGATCGGCCTGACGGAAAGTACGGCATCGCTCGTAACTCCCAAACGGTTGGTCGCAGAGCCACGTGCCTTATGTCATCGGAATCCTTGGCTCGAGCCGAACGAGACGCAGGTCTCAGATTGGCTCGTCGCTCTGACGAAATTTTCGGGTATTTTGGATTTTGTCGAAAACCTTCTTTTGCAACCTAGCGCCAGGTATTTGGCCCAGTCCCACCCAAATCAGCACAGAAAGCTTCTCTGGAGTCTGACTGTCAATAATCATCCAAAAAAAGAGGAAATTTCCATTCACCTTGGCGAGGGGACCTCAAAACGTGCTAAGGTGGCGTGTCCGAGGTGGCTCGAATGGCTATAACTCCGGGAAGGAGTGAGATCCCTTCACCCAAATCGGCACACCTGTGCAGGGGCTCAGTCCGAGGCCAGGTGAAAAGGGGCGTGGCGACAGGCCAGTAGGTGGCGCCGTAAGCTGAAAAATAGGGAAAATGTAATGTAAAAAGACAATCAAACAAAGATGAAAACACCCGAAACACTGCGGGATCGTAGTACCCTCCCCTGTCTGCAACGTCACCGGGCCTTGTCCCGATCGGCCTGACGGTGGAACTGCAGCGACGGAAAGTACGGCATCGCTCGTAACTCCCAAACGGTTGGTCGCAGAGCCACGTGCCTTATGTCATCGGAATCCTTGGCTCGAGCCGAACGAGACGCAGGTCTCAGATTGGCTCGTCGCTCTGACGAAATTTTCGGGTATTTTGGATTTTGTCGAAAACCTTCTTTTGCAACCTAGCGCCAGGTATTTGGCCCAGTCCCACCCAAATCAGCACAGAAAGCTTCTCTGGAGTCTGACTGTCAATAATCATCCAAAAAAAGAGGAAATTTCCATTCACCTTGGCGAGGGGACCTCAAAACGTGCTAAGGTGGCGTGTCCGAGGTGGCTCGAATGGCTATAACTCCGGGAAGGAGTGAGATCCCTTCACCCAAATCGGCACACATGTGCAGGGGCTCAGTCCGAGGCCAGGTGAAAAAGGGCGCGGCGACAGGCCACTAGGTGGCGCTGTAAGCGACAACAAAATTAATACGAATCGAAAAAAAGGACAAACAAACAACATGGAGACAGATACAGCTAGGCTGCAGTCAGTCCAATCTACTTTCAAAGTAAGGTCTGCGCTATGTTCGAACTAAACTACCCACCAGGGTCTGATTTTTCAAGAGCGTAAGTGACTTTGTTTCACAGGCGCACAACACGTATCTCGCATGTGACAGAACTCCCCATTCTGAAATGGAAATAAATAAAAAACTGTAAAAACCTCTTCTGCTTTGTTTCACCAACAATTTCAGGGGAGAGCGCGAACGCAGTCCCCCACTACCATAAATTATGCAGTCGAGATTCCCGCATTTGGGGAATTCGCAGGGGTCAGCATGGCCGGAGTGCAATGGACAAGCCTCGCCCTGGGTGAACCGCCTTCTTGATCATGGTGTCTCCCCTGCCAGGTAAGTATGAAGGCCCAGGCGGTCAGCCAGAGGTCTGATTTGCATCTCTACCATCCTCACCAACGGTTAGCCCTCCGCCCCCGCTCCAGGAAAGGAAGGACGGGTGCCTTCCGTTACTTGCCTGGAAACTGCCAAGCTCATGGGCCGGTGCTTCCCAACGCCAGTTTTAGATGACTCTCTTTAAACAAACACACCTGATTCGATGCACCACCTCGTCTGTGAAAGACTTCAAGACCTCAGGTGGGTGCATCGTTAGTGGAAGAGTCCAAGACCCCAGGAGGACACATCAGGAAAAAAGTTTGCAATAAACCACAGCATCTGCAATGGCAGCTCTCATTCCTTGTTCTGCTATTCGACACAATAAATGGCAATCCCCAAAAAGGGAAAGCACACCGTTCCTGGAGACACTGCAATACCAGGCCGATGCATGGAGTGGATGGAGCAAGCCCCGGCTCCAGCTCCGTGATCTAAAAATCCATTTAATATGTAGTCCCCGGATGGGGGACGTATCAGATATTAAACTGATAAGAACAGATACTACACTTGATCTTAGCCAAAAGGCCGAGAAGCGATGCTGCTAAGACGCAGCAGGGAGGAAGCCGGACACGGCGATGCCCATCTCGGCTTTGGTAAGTTTTGGGAGACCTAAAAACGCTGGGGGATGGTGGTAGCCTCCCCTGTCTACAACGTCACCGGGCCTCGTCCCGATCGGCCTGACGGAAAGTACGGCATCGCTCGTAACTCCCAAACGGTTGGTCGCAGAGCCACGTGCCTTATGTCATCGGAATCCTTGGCTCGAGCCGAACGAGACGCAGGTCTCAGATTGGCTCGTCGCTCTGACGAAATTTTCGGGTATTTTGGATTTTGTCGAAAACCTTCTTTTGCAACCTAGCGCCAGGTATTTGGCCCAGTCCCACCCAAATCAGCACAGAAAGCTTCTCTGGAGTCTGACTGTCAATAATCATCCAAAAAAAGAGGAAATTTCCATTCACCTTGGCGAGGGGACCTCAAAACGTGCTAAGGTGGCGTGTCCGAGGTGGCTCGAATGGCTATAACTCCGGGAAGGAGTGAGATCCCTTCACCCAAATCGGCACACCTGTGCAGGGGCTCAGTCCGAGGCCAGGTGAAAAGGGGCGTGGCGACAGGCCAGTAGGTGGCGCCGTAAGCTGAAAAATAGGGAAAATGTAATGTAAAAAGACAATCAAACAAAGATGAAAACACCCGAAACACTGCGGGATCGTAGTACCCTCCCCTGTCTGCAACGTCACCGGGCCTTGTCCCGATCGGCCTGACGGTGGAACTGCAGCGACGGAAAGTACGGCATCGCTCGTAACTCCCAAACGGTTGGTCGCAGAGCCACGTGCCTTATGTCATCGGAATCCTTGGCTCGAGCCGAACGAGACGCAGGTCTCAGATTGGCTCGTCGCTCTGACGAAATTTTCGGGTATTTTGGATTTTGTCGAAAACCTTCTTTTGCAACCTAGCGCCAGGTATTTGGCCCAGTCCCACCCAAATCAGCACAGAAAGCTTCTCTGGAGTCTGACTGTCAATAATCATCCAAAAAAAGAGGAAATTTCCATTCACCTTGGCGAGGGGACCTCAAAACGTGCTAAGGTGGCGTGTCCGAGGTGGCTCGAAAAGGGGCGTGGCGACAGGCCAGTAGGTGGCGCCGTAAGCTGAAAAATAGGGAAAATGTAATGTAAAAAGACAATCAAACAAAGATGAAAACACCCGAAACACTGCGGGATCGTAGTACCCTCCCCTGTCTGCAACGTCACCGGGCCTTGTCCCGATCGGCCTGACGGTGGAACTGCAGCGACGGAAAGTACGGCATCGCTCGTAACTCCCAAACGGTTGGTCGCAGAGCCACGTGCCTTATGTCATCGGAATCCTTGGCTCGAGCCGAACGAGACGCAGGTCTCAGATTGGCTCGTCGCTCTGACGAAATTTTCGGGTATTTTGGATTTTGTCGAAAACCTTCTTTTGCAACCTAGCGCCAGGTATTTGGCCCAGTCCCACCCAAATCAGCACAGAAAGCTTCTCTGGAGTCTGACTGTCAATAATCATCCAAAAAAAGAGGAAATTTCCATTCACCTTGGCGAGGGGACCTCAAAACGTGCTAAGGTGGCGTGTCCGAGGTGGCTCGAATGGCTATAACTCCGGGAAGGAGTGAGATCCCTTCACCCAAATCGGCACACATGTGCAGGGGCTCAGTCCGAGGCCAGGTGAAAAAGGGCGCGGCGACAGGCCACTAGGTGGCGCTGTAAGCGACAACAAAATTAATACGAATCGAAAAAAAGGACAAACAAACAACATGGAGACAGATACAGCTAGGCTGCAGTCAGTCCAATCTACTTTCAAAGTAAGGTCTGCGCTATGTTCGAACTAAACTACCCACCAGGGTCTGATTTTTCAAGAGCGTAAGTGACTTTGTTTCACAGGCGCACAACACGTATCTCGCATGTGACAGAACTCCCCATTCTGAAATGGAAATAAATAAAAAACTGTAAAAACCTCTTCTGCTTTGTTTCACCAACAATTTCAGGGGAGAGCGCGAACGCAGTCCCCCACTACCATAAATTATGCAGTCGAGATTCCCGCATTTGGGGAATTCGCAGGGGTCAGCATGGCCGGAGTGCAATGGACAAGCCTCGCCCTGGGTGAACCGCCTTCTTGATCATGGTGTCTCCCCTGCCAGGTAAGTATGAAGGCCCAGGCGGTCAGCCAGAGGTCTGATTTGCATCTCTACCATCCTCACCAACGGTTAGCCCTCCGCCCCCGCTCCAGGAAAGGAAGGACGGGTGCCTTCCGTTACTGGCCTGGAAACTGCCAAGCTCATGGGCCGGTGCTTCCCAACGCCAGTTTTAGATGACTCTCTTTAAACAAACACACCTGATTCGATGCACCACCTCGTCTGTGAAAGACTTCAAGACCTCAGGTGGGTGCATCGTTAGTGGAAGAGTCCAAGACCCCAGGAGGACACATCAGGAAAAAAGTTTGCAATAAACCACAGCATTTGCAATGGCAGCTCTCATTCCTTGTTCTGCTATTCGACACAATAAATGGCAATCCCCAAAAAGGGAAAGCACACCGTTCCTGGAGACACTGCAATACCAGGCCGATGCATGGAGTGGATGGAGCAAGCCCCGGCTCCAGCTCCGTGATCTAAAAATCCATTTAATATGTAGTCCCCGGATGGGGGACGTATCAGATATTAAACTGATAAGAACAGATACTACACTTGATCTTAGCCAAAAGGCCGAGAAGCGATGCTGCTAAGACGCAGCAGGGAGGAAGCCGGACACGGCGATGCCCATCTCGGCTTTGGTAAGTTTTGGGAGACCTAAAAACGCTGGGGGATGGTGGTAGCCTCCCCTGTCTACAACGTCACCGGGCCTCGTCCCGATCGGCCTGACGGAAAGTACGGCATCGCTCGTAACTCCCAAACGGTTGGTCGCAGAGCCACGTGCCTTATGTCATCGGAATCCTTGGCTCGAGCCGAACGAGACGCAGGTCTCAGATTGGCTCGTCGCTCTGACGAAATTTTCGGGTATTTTGGATTTTGTCGAAAACCTTCTTTTGCAACCTAGCGCCAGGTATTTGGCCCAGTCCCACCCAAATCAGCACAGAAAGCTTCTCTGGAGTCTGACTGTCAATAATCATCCAAAAAAAGAGGAAATTTCCATTCACCTTGGCGAGGGGACCTCAAAACGTGCTAAGGTGGCGTGTCCGAGGTGGCTCGAATGGCTATAACTCCGGGAAGGAGTGAGATCCCTTCACCCAAATCGGCACACCTGTGCAGGGGCTCAGTCCGAGGCCAGGTGAAAAGGGGCGTGGCGACAGGCCAGTAGGTGGCGCCGTAAGCTGAAAAATAGGGAAAATGTAATGTAAAAAGACAATCAAACAAAGATGAAAACACCCGAAACACTGCGGGATCGTAGTACCCTCCCCTGTCTGCAACGTCACCGGGCCTTGTCCCGATCGGCCTGACGGTGGAACTGCAGCGACGGAAAGTACGGCATCGCTCGTAACTCCCAAACGGTTGGTCGCAGAGCCACGTGCCTTATGTCATCGGAATCCTTGGCTCGAGCCGAACGAGACGCAGGTCTCAGATTGGCTCGTCGCTCTGACGAAATTTTCGGGTATTTTGGATTTTGTCGAAAACCTTCTTTTGCAACCTAGCGCCAGGTATTTGGCCCAGTCCCACCCAAATCAGCACAGAAAGCTTCTCTGGAGTCTGACTGTCAATAATCATCCAAAAAAAGAGGAAATTTCCATTCACCTTGGCGAGGGGACCTCAAAACGTGCTAAGGTGGCGTGTCCGAGGTGGCTCGAATGGCTATAACTCCGGGAAGGAGTGAGATCCCTTCACCCAAATCGGCACACCTGTGCAGGGGCTCAGTCCGAGGCCAGGTGAAAAGGGGCGTGGCGACAGGCCAGTAGGTGGCGCCGTAAGCTGAAAAATAGGGAAAATGTAATGTAAAAAGACAATCAAACAAAGATGAAAACACCCGAAACACTGCGGGATCGTAGTACCCTCCCCTGTCTGCAACGTCACCGGGCCTTGTCCCGATCGGCCTGACGGTGGAACTGCAGCGACGGAAAGTACGGCATCGCTCGTAACTCCCAAACGGTTGGTCGCAGAGCCACGTGCCTTATGTCATCGGAATCCTTGGCTCGAGCCGAACGAGACGCAGGTCTCAGATTGGCTCGTCGCTCTGACGAAATTTTCGGGTATTTTGGATTTTGTCGAAAACCTTCTTTTGCAACCTAGCGCCAGGTATTTGGCCCAGTCCCACCCAAATCAGCACAGAAAGCTTCTCTGGAGTCTGACTGTCAATAATCATCCAAAAAAAGAGGAAATTTCCATTCACCTTGGCGAGGGGACCTCAAAACGTGCTAAGGTGGCGTGTCCGAGGTGGCTCGAATGGCTATAACTCCGGGAAGGAGTGAGATCCCTTCACCCAAATCGGCACACATGTGCAGGGGCTCAGTCCGAGGCCAGGTGAAAAAGGGCGCGGCGACAGGCCACTAGGTGGCGCTGTAAGCGACAACAAAATTAATACGAATCGAAAAAAAGGACAAACAAACAACATGGAGACAGATACAGCTAGGCTGCAGTCAGTCCAATCTACTTTCAAAGTAAGGTCTGCGCTATGTTCGAACTAAACTACCCACCAGGGTCTGATTTTTCAAGAGCGTAAGTGACTTTGTTTCACAGGCGCACAACACGTATCTCGCATGTGACAGAACTCCCCATTCTGAAATGGAAATAAATAAAAAACTGTAAAAACCTCTTCTGCTTTGTTTCACCAACAATTTCAGGGGAGAGCGCGAACGCAGTCCCCCACTACCATAAATTATGCAGTCGAGATTCCCGCATTTGGGGAATTCGCAGGGGTCAGCATGGCCGGAGTGCAATGGACAAGCCTCGCCCTGGGTGAACCGCCTTCTTGATCATGGTGTCTCCCCTGCCAGGTAAGTATGAAGGCCCAGGCGGTCAGCCAGAGGTCTGATTTGCATCTCTACCATCCTCACCAACGGTTAGCCCTCCGCCCCCGCTCCAGGAAAGGAAGGACGGGTGCCTTCCGTTACTTGCCTGGAAACTGCCAAGCTCATGGGCCGGTGCTTCCCAACGCCAGTTTTAGATGACTCTCTTTAAACAAACACACCTGATTCGATGCACCACCTCGTCTGTGAAAGACTTCAAGACCTCAGGTGGGTGCATCGTTAGTGGAAGAGTCCAAGACCCCAGGAGGACACATCAGGAAAAAAGTTTGCAATAAACCACAGCATCTGCAATGGCAGCTCTCATTCCTTGTTCTGCTATTCGACACAATAAATGGCAATCCCCAAAAAGGGAAAGCACACCGTTCCTGGAGACACTGCAATACCAGGCCGATGCATGGAGTGGATGGAGCAAGCCCCGGCTCCAGCTCCGTGATCTAAAAATCCATTTAATATGTAGTCCCCGGATGGGGGACGTATCAGATATTAAACTGATAAGAACAGATACTACACTTGATCTTAGCCAAAAGGCCGAGAAGCGATGCTGCTAAGACGCAGCAGGGAGGAAGCCGGACACGGCGATGCCCATCTCGGCTTTGGTAAGTTTTGGGAGACCTAAAAACGCTGGGGGATGGTGGTAGCCTCCCCTGTCTACAACGTCACCGGGCCTCGTCCCGATCGGCCTGACGGAAAGTACGGCATCGCTCGTAACTCCCAAACGGTTGGTCGCAGAGCCACGTGCCTTATGTCATCGGAATCCTTGGCTCGAGCCGAACGAGACGCAGGTCTCAGATTGGCTCGTCGCTCTGACGAAATTTTCGGGTATTTTGGATTTTGTCGAAAACCTTCTTTTGCAACCTAGCGCCAGGTATTTGGCCCAGTCCCACCCAAATCAGCACAGAAAGCTTCTCTGGAGTCTGACTGTCAATAATCATCCAAAAAAAGAGGAAATTTCCATTCACCTTGGCGAGGGGACCTCAAAACGTGCTAAGGTGGCGTGTCCGAGGTGGCTCGAATGGCTATAACTCCGGGAAGGAGTGAGATCCCTTCACCCAAATCGGCACACCTGTGCAGGGGCTCAGTCCGAGGCCAGGTGAAAAGGGGCGTGGCGACAGGCCAGTAGGTGGCGCCGTAAGCTGAAAAATAGGGAAAATGTAATGTAAAAAGACAATCAAACAAAGATGAAAACACCCGAAACACTGCGGGATCGTAGTACCCTCCCCTGTCTGCAACGTCACCGGGCCTTGTCCCGATCGGCCTGACGGTGGAACTGCAGCGACGGAAAGTACGGCATCGCTCGTAACTCCCAAACGGTTGGTCGCAGAGCCACGTGCCTTATGTCATCGGAATCCTTGGCTCGAGCCGAACGAGACGCAGGTCTCAGATTGGCTCGTCGCTCTGACGAAATTTTCGGGTATTTTGGATTTTGTCGAAAACCTTCTTTTGCAACCTAGCGCCAGGTATTTGGCCCAGTCCCACCCAAATCAGCACAGAAAGCTTCTCTGGAGTCTGACTGTCAATAATCATCCAAAAAAAGAGGAAATTTCCATTCACCTTGGCGAGGGGACCTCAAAACGTGCTAAGGTGGCGTGTCCGAGGTGGCTCGAATGGCTATAACTCCGGGAAGGAGTGAGATCCCTTCACCCAAATCGGCACACATGTGCAGGGGCTCAGTCCGAGGCCAGGTGAAAAAGGGCGCGGCGACAGGCCACTAGGTGGCGCTGTAAGCGACAACAAAATTAATACGAATCGAAAAAAAGGACAAACAAACAACATGGAGACAGATACAGCTAGGCTGCAGTCAGTCCAATCTACTTTCAAAGTAAGGTCTGCGCTATGTTCGAACTAAACTACCCACCAGGGTCTGATTTTTCAAGAGCGTAAGTGACTTTGTTTCACAGGCGCACAACACGTATCTCGCATGTGACAGAACTCCCCATTCTGAAATGGAAATAAATAAAAAACTGTAAAAACCTCTTCTGCTTTGTTTCACCAACAATTTCAGGGGAGAGCGCGAACGCAGTCCCCCACTACCATAAATTATGCAGTCGAGATTCCCGCATTTGGGGAATTCGCAGGGGTCAGCATGGCCGGAGTGCAATGGACAAGCCTCGCCCTGGGTGAACCGCCTTCTTGATCATGGTGTCTCCCCTGCCAGGTAAGTATGAAGGCCCAGGCGGTCAGCCAGAGGTCTGATTTGCATCTCTACCATCCTCACCAACGGTTAGCCCTCCGCCCCCGCTCCAGGAAAGGAAGGACGGGTGCCTTCCGTTACTTGCCTGGAAACTGCCAAGCTCATGGGCCGGTGCTTCCCAACGCCAGTTTTAGATGACTCTCTTTAAACAAACACACCTGATTCGATGCACCACCTCGTCTGTGAAAGACTTCAAGACCTCAGGTGGGTGCATCGTTAGTGGAAGAGTCCAAGACCCCAGGAGGACACATCAGGAAAAAAGTTTGCAATAAACCACAGCATCTGCAATGGCAGCTCTCATTCCTTGTTCTGCTATTCGACACAATAAATGGCAATCCCCAAAAAGGGAAAGCACACCGTTCCTGGAGACACTGCAATACCAGGCCGATGCATGGAGTGGATGGAGCAAGCCCCGGCTCCAGCTCCGTGATCTAAAAATCCATTTAATATGTAGTCCCCGGATGGGGGACGTATCAGATATTAAACTGATAAGAACAGATACTACACTTGATCTTAGCCAAAAGGCCGAGAAGCGATGCTGCTAAGACGCAGCAGGGAGGAAGCCGGACACGGCGATGCCCATCTCGGCTTTGGTAAGTTTTGGGAGACCTAAAAACGCTGGGGGATGGTGGTAGCCTCCCCTGTCTACAACGTCACCGGGCCTCGTCCCGATCGGCCTGACGGAAAGTACGGCATCGCTCGTAACTCCCAAACGGTTGGTCGCAGAGCCACGTGCCTTATGTCATCGGAATCCTTGGCTCGAGCCGAACGAGACGCAGGTCTCAGATTGGCTCGTCGCTCTGACGAAATTTTCGGGTATTTTGGATTTTGTCGAAAACCTTCTTTTGCAACCTAGCGCCAGGTATTTGGCCCAGTCCCACCCAAATCAGCACAGAAAGCTTCTCTGGAGTCTGACTGTCAATAATCATCCAAAAAAAGAGGAAATTTCCATTCACCTTGGCGAGGGGACCTCAAAACGTGCTAAGGTGGCGTGTCCGAGGTGGCTCGAATGGCTATAACTCCGGGAAGGAGTGAGATCCCTTCACCCAAATCGGCACACCTGTGCAGGGGCTCAGTCCGAGGCCAGGTGAAAAGGGGCGTGGCGACAGGCCAGTAGGTGGCGCCGTAAGCTGAAAAATAGGGAAAATGTAATGTAAAAAGACAATCAAACAAAGATGAAAACACCCGAAACACTGCGGGATCGTAGTACCCTCCCCTGTCTGCAACGTCACCGGGCCTTGTCCCGATCGG
Source organism: Carassius gibelio (assembly GCF_023724105.1). Classification (NCBI taxonomy): domain Eukaryota; kingdom Metazoa; phylum Chordata; class Actinopteri; order Cypriniformes; family Cyprinidae; genus Carassius; species Carassius gibelio. Next base: position 501,842 of record NC_068418.1, read on the forward strand.
CCTGACGGTGGAACTGCAGCGACGGAAAGTACGGCATCGCTCGTAACTCCCAAACGGTTGGTCGCAGAGCCACGTGCCTTATGTCATCGGAATCCTTGGCTCGAGCCGAACGAGACGCAGGTCTCAGATTGGCTCGTCGCTCTGACGAAATTTTCGGGTATTTTGGATTTTGTCGAAAACCTTCTTTTGCAACCTAGCGCCAGGTATTTGGCCCAGTCCCACCCAAATCAGCACAGAAAGCTTCTCTGGAGTCTGACTGTCAATAATCATCCAAAAAAAGAGGAAATTTCCATTCACCTTGGCGAGGGGACCTCAAAACGTGCTAAGGTGGCGTGTCCGAGGTGGCTCGAAAAGGGGCGTGGCGACAGGCCAGTAGGTGGCGCCGTAAGCTGAAAAATAGGGAAAATGTAATGTAAAAAGACAATCAAACAAAGATGAAAACACCCGAAACACTGCGGGATCGTAGTACCCTCCCCTGTCTGCAACGTCACCGGGCCTTGTCCCGATCGGCCTGACGGTGGAACTGCAGCGACGGAAAGTACGGCATCGCTCGTAACTCCCAAACGGTTGGTCGCAGAGCCACGTGCCTTATGTCATCGGAATCCTTGGCTCGAGCCGAACGAGACGCAGGTCTCAGATTGGCTCGTCGCTCTGACGAAATTTTCGGGTATTTTGGATTTTGTCGAAAACCTTCTTTTGCAACCTAGCGCCAGGTATTTGGCCCAGTCCCACCCAAATCAGCACAGAAAGCTTCTCTGGAGTCTGACTGTCAATAATCATCCAAAAAAAGAGGAAATTTCCATTCACCTTGGCGAGGGGACCTCAAAACGTGCTAAGGTGGCGTGTCCGAGGTGGCTCGAATGGCTATAACTCCGGGAAGGAGTGAGATCCCTTCACCCAAATCGGCACACATGTGCAGGGGCTCAGTCCGAGGCCAGGTGAAAAAGGGCGCGGCGACAGGCCACTAGGTGGCGCTGTAAGCGACAACAAAATTAATACGAATCGAAAAAAAGGACAAACAAACAACATGGAGACAGATACAGCTAGGCTGCAGTCAGTCCAATCTACTTTCAAAGTAAGGTCTGCGCTATGTTCGAACTAAACTACCCACCAGGGTCTGATTTTTCAAGAGCGTAAGTGACTTTGTTTCACAGGCGCACAACACGTATCTCGCATGTGACAGAACTCCCCATTCTGAAATGGAAATAAATAAAAAACTGTAAAAACCTCTTCTGCTTTGTTTCACCAACAATTTCAGGGGAGAGCGCGAACGCAGTCCCCCACTACCATAAATTATGCAGTCGAGATTCCCGCATTTGGGGAATTCGCAGGGGTCAGCATGGCCGGAGTGCAATGGACAAGCCTCGCCCTGGGTGAACCGCCTTCTTGATCATGGTGTCTCCCCTGCCAGGTAAGTATGAAGGCCCAGGCGGTCAGCCAGAGGTCTGATTTGCATCTCTACCATCCTCACCAACGGTTAGCCCTCCGCCCCCGCTCCAGGAAAGGAAGGACGGGTGCCTTCCGTTACTGGCCTGGAAACTGCCAAGCTCATGGGCCGGTGCTTCCCAACGCCAGTTTTAGATGACTCTCTTTAAACAAACACACCTGATTCGATGCACCACCTCGTCTGTGAAAGACTTCAAGACCTCAGGTGGGTGCATCGTTAGTGGAAGAGTCCAAGACCCCAGGAGGACACATCAGGAAAAAAGTTTGCAATAAACCACAGCATCTGCAATGGCAGCTCTCATTCCTTGTTCTGCTATTCGACACAATAAATGGCAATCCCCAAAAAGGGAAAGCACACCGTTTCTGGAGACACTGCAATACCAGGCCGATGCATGGAGTGGATGGAGCAAGCCCCGGCTCCAGCTCCGTGATCTAAAAATCCATTTAATATGTAGTCCCCGGATGGGGGACGTATCAGATATTAAACTGATAAGAACAGATACTACACTTGATCTTAGCCAAAAGGCCGAGAAGCGATGCTGCTAAGACGCAGCAGGGAGGAAGCCGGACACGGCGATGCCCATCTCGGCTTTGGTAAGTTTTGGGAGACCTAAAAACGCTGGGGGATGGTGGTAGCCTCCCCTGTCTACAACGTCACCGGGCCTCGTCCCGATCGGCCTGACGGAAAGTACGGCATCGCTCGTTGGTCGCAGAGCCACGTGCCTTATGTCATCGGAATCCTTGGCTCGAGCCGAACGAGACGCAGGTCTCAGATTGGCTCGTCGCTCTGACGAAATTTTCGGGTATTTTGGATTTTGTCGAAAACCTTCTTTTGCAACCTAGCGCCAGGTATTTGGCCCAGTCCCACCCAAATCAGCACAGAAAGCTTCTCTGGAGTCTGACTGTCAATAATCATCCAAAAAAAGAGGAAATTTCCATTCACCTTGGCGAGGGGACCTCAAAACGTGCTAAGGTGGCGTGTCCGAGGTGGCTCGAATGGCTATAACTCCGGGAAGGAGTGAGATCCCTTCACCCAAATCGGCACACCTGTGCAGGGGCTCAGTCCGAGGCCAGGTGAAAAGGGGCGTGGCGACAGGCCAGTAGGTGGCGCCGTAAGCTGAAAAATAGGGAAAATGTAATGTAAAAAGACAATCAAACAAAGATGAAAACACCCGAAACACTGCGGGATCGTAGTACCCTCCCCTGTCTGCAACGTCACCGGGCCTTGTCCCGATCGGCCTGACGGTGGAACTGCAGCGACGGAAAGTACGGCATCGCTCGTAACTCCCAAACGGTTGGTCGCAGAGCCACGTGCCTTATGTCATCGGAATCCTTGGCTCGAGCCGAACGAGACGCAGGTCTCAGATTGGCTCGTCGCTCTGACGAAATTTTCGGGTATTTTGGATTTTGTCGAAAACCTTCTTTTGCAACCTAGCGCCAGGTATTTGGCCCAGTCCCACCCAAATCAGCACAGAAAGCTTCTCTGGAGTCTGACTGTCAATAATCATCCAAAAAAAGAGGAAATTTCCATTCACCTTGGCGAGGGGACCTCAAAACGTGCTAAGGTGGCGTGTCCGAGGTGGCTCGAATGGCTATAACTCCGGGAAGGAGTGAGATCCCTTCACCCAAATCGGCACACATGTGCAGGGGCTCAGTCCGAGGCCAGGTGAAAAAGGGCGCGGCGACAGGCCACTAGGTGGCGCTGTAAGCGACAACAAAATTAATACGAATCGAAAAAAAGGACAAACAAACAACATGGAGACAGATACAGCTAGGCTGCAGTCAGTCCAATCTACTTTCAAAGTAAGGTCTGCGCTATGTTCGAACTAAACTACCCACCAGGGTCTGATTTTTCAAGAGCGTAAGTGACTTTGTTTCACAGGCGCACAACACGTATCTCGCATGTGACAGAACTCCCCATTCTGAAATGGAAATAAATAAAAAACTGTAAAAACCTCTTCTGCTTTGTTTCACCAACAATTTCAGGGGAGAGCGCGAACGCAGTCCCCCACTACCATAAATTATGCAGTCGAGATTCCCGCATTTGGGGAATTCGCAGGGGTCAGCATGGCCGGAGTGCAATGGACAAGCCTCGCCCTGGGTGAACCGCCTTCTTGATCATGGTGTCTCCCCTGCCAGGTAAGTATGAAGGCCCAGGCGGTCAGCCAGAGGTCTGATTTGCATCTCTACCATCCTCACCAACGGTTAGCCCTCCGCCCCCGCTCCAGGAAAGGAAGGACGGGTGCCTTCCGTTACTTGCCTGGAAACTGCCAAGCTCATGGGCCGGTGCTTCCCAACGCCAGTTTTAGATGACTCTCTTTAAACAAACACACCTGATTCGATGCACCACCTCGTCTGTGAAAGACTTCAAGACCTCAGGTGGGTGCATCGTTAGTGGAAGAGTCCAAGACCCCAGGAGGACACATCAGGAAAAAAGTTTGCAATAAACCACAGCATCTGCAATGGCAGCTCTCATTCCTTGTTCTGCTATTCGACACAATAAATGGCAATCCCCAAAAAGGGAAAGCACACCGTTCCTGGAGACACTGCAATACCAGGCCGATGCATGGAGTGGATGGAGCAAGCCCCGGCTCCAGCTCCGTGATCTAAAAATCCATTTAATATGTAGTCCCCGGATGGGGGACGTATCAGATATTAAACTGATAAGAACAGATACTACACTTGATCTTAGCCAAAAGGCCGAGAAGCGATGCTGCTAAGACGCAGCAGGGAGGAAGCCGGACACGGCGATGCCCATCTCGGCTTTGGTAAGTTTTGGGAGACCTAAAAACGCTGGGGGATGGTGGTAGCCTCCCCTGTCTACAACGTCACCGGGCCTCGTCCCGATCGGCCTGACGGAAAGTACGGCATCGCTCGTAACTCCCAAACGGTTGGTCGCAGAGCCACGTGCCTTATGTCATCGGAATCCTTGGCTCGAGCCGAACGAGACGCAGGTCTCAGATTGGCTCGTCGCTCTGACGAAATTTTCGGGTATTTTGGATTTTGTCGAAAACCTTCTTTTGCAACCTAGCGCCAGGTATTTGGCCCAGTCCCACCCAAATCAGCACAGAAAGCTTCTCTGGAGTCTGACTGTCAATAATCATCCAAAAAAAGAGGAAATTTCCATTCACCTTGGCGAGGGGACCTCAAAACGTGCTAAGGTGGCGTGTCCGAGGTGGCTCGAATGGCTATAACTCCGGGAAGGAGTGAGATCCCTTCACCCAAATCGGCACACCTGTGCAGGGGCTCAGTCCGAGGCCAGGTGAAAAGGGGCGTGGCGACAGGCCAGTAGGTGGCGCCGTAAGCTGAAAAATAGGGAAAATGTAATGTAAAAAGACAATCAAACAAAGATGAAAACACCCGAAACACTGCGGGATCGTAGTACCCTCCCCTGTCTGCAACGTCACCGGGCCTTGTCCCGATCGGCCTGACGGTGGAACTGCAGCGACGGAAAGTACGGCATCGCTCGTAACTCCCAAACGGTTGGTCGCAGAGCCACGTGCCTTATGTCATCGGAATCCTTGGCTCGAGCCGAACGAGACGCAGGTCTCAGATTGGCTCGTCGCTCTGACGAAATTTTCGGGTATTTTGGATTTTGTCGAAAACCTTCTTTTGCAACCTAGCGCCAGGTATTTGGCCCAGTCCCACCCAAATCAGCACAGAAAGCTTCTCTGGAGTCTGACTGTCAATAATCATCCAAAAAAAGAGGAAATTTCCATTCACCTTGGCGAGGGGACCTCAAAACGTGCTAAGGTGGCGTGTCCGAGGTGGCTCGAATGGCTATAACTCCGGGAAGGAGTGAGATCCCTTCACCCAAATCGGCACACATGTGCAGGGGCTCAGTCCGAGGCCAGGTGAAAAAGGGCGCGGCGACAGGCCACTAGGTGGCGCTGTAAGCGACAACAAAATTAATACGAATCGAAAAAAAGGACAAACAAACAACATGGAGACAGATACAGCTAGGCTGCAGTCAGTCCAATCTACTTTCAAAGTAAGGTCTGCGCTATGTTCGAACTAAACTACCCACCAGGGTCTGATTTTTCAAGAGCGTAAGTGACTTTGTTTCACAGGCGCACAACACGTATCTCGCATGTGACAGAACTCCCCATTCTGAAATGGAAATAAATAAAAAACTGTAAAAACCTCTTCTGCTTTGTTTCACCAACAATTTCAGGGGAGAGCGCGAACGCAGTCCCCCACTACCATAAATTATGCAGTCGAGATTCCCGCATTTGGGGAATTCGCAGGGGTCAGCATGGCCGGAGTGCAATGGACAAGCCTCGCCCTGGGTGAACCGCCTTCTTGATCATGGTGTCTCCCCTGCCAGGTAAGTATGAAGGCCCAGGCGGTCAGCCAGAGGTCTGATTTGCATCTCTACCATCCTCACCAACGGTTAGCCCTCCGCCCCCGCTCCAGGAAAGGAAGGACGGGTGCCTTCCGTTACTTGCCTGGAAACTGCCAAGCTCATGGGCCGGTGCTTCCCAACGCCAGTTTTAGATGACTCTCTTTAAACAAACACACCTGATTCGATGCACCACCTCGTCTGTGAAAGACTTCAAGACCTCAGGTGGGTGCATCGTTAGTGGAAGAGTCCAAGACCCCAGGAGGACACATCAGGAAAAAAGTTTGCAATAAACCACAGCATCTGCAATGGCAGCTCTCATTCCTTGTTCTGCTATTCGACACAATAAATGGCAATCCCCAAAAAGGGAAAGCACACCGTTCCTGGAGACACTGCAATACCAGGCCGATGCATGGAGTGGATGGAGCAAGCCCCGGCTCCAGCTCCGTGATCTAAAAATCCATTTAATATGTAGTCCCCGGATGGGGGACGTATCAGATATTAAACTGATAAGAACAGATACTACACTTGATCTTAGCCAAAAGGCCGAGAAGCGATGCTGCTAAGACGCAGCAGGGAGGAAGCCGGACACGGCGATGCCCATCTCGGCTTTGGTAAGTTTTGGGAGACCTAAAAACGCTGGGGGATGGTGGTAGCCTCCCCTGTCTACAACGTCACCGGGCCTCGTCCCGATCGGCCTGACGGAAAGTACGGCATCGCTCGTAACTCCCAAACGGTTGGTCGCAGAGCCACGTGCCTTATGTCATCGGAATCCTTGGCTCGAGCCGAACGAGACGCAGGTCTCAGATTGGCTCGTCGCTCTGACGAAATTTTCGGGTATTTTGGATTTTGTCGAAAACCTTCTTTTGCAACCTAGCGCCAGGTATTTGGCCCAGTCCCACCCAAATCAGCACAGAAAGCTTCTCTGGAGTCTGACTGTCAATAATCATCCAAAAAAAGAGGAAATTTCCATTCACCTTGGCGAGGGGACCTCAAAACGTGCTAAGGTGGCGTGTCCGAGGTGGCTCGAATGGCTATAACTCCGGGAAGGAGTGAGATCCCTTCACCCAAATCGGCACACCTGTGCAGGGGCTCAGTCCGAGGCCAGGTGAAAAGGGGCGTGGCGACAGGCCAGTAGGTGGCGCCGTAAGCTGAAAAATAGGGAAAATGTAATGTAAAAAGACAATCAAACAAAGATGAAAACACCCGAAACACTGCGGGATCGTAGTACCCTCCCCTGTCTGCAACGTCACCGGGCCTTGTCCCGATCGGCCTGACGGTGGAACTGCAGCGACGGAAAGTACGGCATCGCTCGTAACTCCCAAACGGTTGGTCGCAGAGCCACGTGCCTTATGTCATCGGAATCCTTGGCTCGAGCCGAACGAGACGCAGGTCTCAGATTGGCTCGTCGCTCTGACGAAATTTTCGGGTATTTTGGATTTTGTCGAAAACCTTCTTTTGCAACCTAGCGCCAGGTATTTGGCCCAGTCCCACCCAAATCAGCACAGAAAGCTTCTCTGGAGTCTGACTGTCAATAATCATCCAAAAAAAGAGGAAATTTCCATTCACCTTGGCGAGGGGACCTCAAAACGTGCTAAGGTGGCGTGTCCGAGGTGGCTCGAATGGCTATAACTCCGGGAAGGAGTGAGATCCCTTCACCCAAATCGGCACACATGTGCAGGGGCTCAGTCCGAGGCCAGGTGAAAAAGGGCGCGGCGACAGGCCACTAGGTGGCGCTGTAAGCGACAACAAAATTAATACGAATCGAAAAAAAGGACAAACAAACAACATGGAGACAGATACAGCTAGGCTGCAGTCAGTCCAATCTACTTTCAAAGTAAGGTCTGCGCTATGTTCGAACTAAACTACCCACCAGGGTCTGATTTTTCAAGAGCGTAAGTGACTTTGTTTCACAGGCGCACAACACGTATCTCGCATGTGACAGAACTCCCCATTCTGAAATGGAAATAAATAAAAAACTGTAAAAACCTCTTCTGCTTTGTTTCACCAACAATTTCAGGGGAGAGCGCGAACGCAGTCCCCCACTACCATAAATTATGCAGTCGAGATTCCCGCATTTGGGGAATTCGCAGGGGTCAGCATGGCCGGAGTGCAATGGACAAGCCTCGCCCTGGGTGAACCGCCTTCTTGATCATGGTGTCTCCCCTGCCAGGTAAGTATGAAGGCCCAGGCGGTCAGCCAGAGGTCTGATTTGCATCTCTACCATCCTCACCAACGGTTAGCCCTCCGCCCCCGCTCCAGGAAAGGAAGGACGGGTGCCTTCCGTTACTTGCCTGGAAACTGCCAAGCTCATGGGCCGGTGCTTCCCAACGCCAGTTTTAGATGACTCTCTTTAAACAAACACACCTGATTCGATGCACCACCTCGTCTGTGAAAGACTTCAAGACCTCAGGTGGGTGCATCGTTAGTGGAAGAGTCCAAGACCCCAGGAGGACACATCAGGAAAAAAGTTTGCAATAAACCACAGCATCTGCAATGGCAGCTCTCATTCCTTGTTCTGCTATTCGACACAATAAATGGCAATCCCCAAAAAGGGAAAGCACACCGTTCCTGGAGACACTGCAATACCAGGCCGATGCATGGAGTGGATGGAGCAAGCCCCGGCTCCAGCTCCGTGATCTAAAAATCCATTTAATATGTAGTCCCCGGATGGGGGACGTATCAGATATTAAACTGATAAGAACAGATACTACACTTGATCTTAGCCAAAAGGCCGAGAAGCGATGCTGCTAAGACGCAGCAGGGAGGAAGCCGGACACGGCGATGCCCATCTCGGCTTTGGTAAGTTTTGGGAGACCTAAAAACGCTGGGGGATGGTGGTAGCCTCCCCTGTCTACAACGTCACCGGGCCTCGTCCCGATCGGCCTGACGGAAAGTACGGCATCGCTCGTAACTCCCAAACGGTTGGTCGCAGAGCCACGTGCCTTATGTCATCGGAATCCTTGGCTCGAGCCGAACGAGACGCAGGTCTCAGATTGGCTCGTCGCTCTGACGAAATTTTCGGGTATTTTGGATTTTGTCGAAAACCTTCTTTTGCAACCTAGCGCCAGGTATTTGGCCCAGTCCCACCCAAATCAGCACAGAAAGCTTCTCTGGAGTCTGACTGTCAATAATCATCCAAAAAAAGAGGAAATTTCCATTCACCTTGGCGAGGGGACCTCAAAACGTGCTAAGGTGGCGTGTCCGAGGTGGCTCGAATGGCTATAACTCCGGGAAGGAGTGAGATCCCTTCACCCAAATCGGCACACCTGTGCAGGGGCTCAGTCCGAGGCCAGGTGAAAAGGGGCGTGGCGACAGGCCAGTAGGTGGCGCCGTAAGCTGAAAAATAGGGAAAATGTAATGTAAAAAGACAATCAAACAAAGATGAAAACACCCGAAACACTGCGGGATCGTAGTACCCTCCCCTGTCTGCAACGTCACCGGGCCTTGTCCCGATCGGCCTGACGGTGGAACTGCAGCGACGGAAAGTACGGCATCGCTCGTAACTCCCAAACGGTTGGTCGCAGAGCCACGTGCCTTATGTCATCGGAATCCTTGGCTCGAGCCGAACGAGACGCAGGTCTCAGATTGGCTCGTCGCTCTGACGAAATTTTCGGGTATTTTGGATTTTGTCGAAAACCTTCTTTTGCAACCTAGCGCCAGGTATTTGGCCCAGTCCCACCCAAATCAGCACAGAAAGCTTCTCTGGAGTCTGACTGTCAATAATCATCCAAAAAAAGAGGAAATTTCCATTCACCTTGGCGAGGGGACCTCAAAACGTGCTAAGGTGGCGTGTCCGAGGTGGCTCGAAAAGGGGCGTGGCGACAGGCCAGTAGGTGGCGCCGTAAGCTGAAAAATAGGGAAAATGTAATGTAAAAAGACAATCAAACAAAGATGAAAACACCCGAAACACTGCGGGATCGTAGTACCCTCCCCTGTCTGCAACGTCACCGGGCCTTGTCCCGATCGGCCTGACGGTGGAACTGCAGCGACGGAAAGTACGGCATCGCTCGTAACTCCCAAACGGTTGGTCGCAGAGCCACGTGCCTTATGTCATCGGAATCCTTGGCTCGAGCCGAACGAGACGCAGGTCTCAGATTGGCTCGTCGCTCTGACGAAATTTTCGGGTATTTTGGATTTTGTCGAAAACCTTCTTTTGCAACCTAGCGCCAGGTATTTGGCCCAGTCCCACCCAAATCAGCACAGAAAGCTTCTCTGGAGTCTGACTGTCAATAATCATCCAAAAAAAGAGGAAATTTCCATTCACCTTGGCGAGGGGACCTCAAAACGTGCTAAGGTGGCGTGTCCGAGGTGGCTCGAATGGCTATAACTCCGGGAAGGAGTGAGATCCCTTCACCCAAATCGGCACACATGTGCAGGGGCTCAGTCCGAGGCCAGGTGAAAAAGGGCGCGGCGACAGGCCACTAGGTGGCGCTGTAAGCGACAACAAAATTAATACGAATCGAAAAAAAGGACAAACAAACAACATGGAGACAGATACAGCTAGGCTGCAGTCAGTCCAATCTACTTTCAAAGTAAGGTCTGCGCTATGTTCGAACTAAACTACCCACCAGGGTCTGATTTTTCAAGAGCGTAAGTGACTTTGTTTCACAGGCGCACAACACGTATCTCGCATGTGACAGAACTCCCCATTCTGAAATGGAAATAAATAAAAAACTGTAAAAACCTCTTCTGCTTTGTTTCACCAACAATTTCAGGGGAGAGCGCGAACGCAGTCCCCCACTACCATAAATTATGCAGTCGAGATTCCCGCATTTGGGGAATTCGCAGGGGTCAGCATGGCCGGAGTGCAATGGACAAGCCTCGCCCTGGGTGAACCGCCTTCTTGATCATGGTGTCTCCCCTGCCAGGTAAGTATGAAGGCCCAGGCGGTCAGCCAGAGGTCTGATTTGCATCTCTACCATCCTCACCAACGGTTAGCCCTCCGCCCCCGCTCCAGGAAAGGAAGGACGGGTGCCTTCCGTTACTTGCCTGGAAACTGCCAAGCTCATGGGCCGGTGCTTCCCAACGCCAGTTTTAGATGACTCTCTTTAAACAAACACACCTGATTCGATGCACCACCTCGTCTGTGAAAGACTTCAAGACCTCAGGTGGGTGCATCGTTAGTGGAAGAGTCCAAGACCCCAGGAGGACACATCAGGAAAAAAGTTTGCAATAAACCACAGCATCTGCAATGGCAGCTCTCATTCCTTGTTCTGCTATTCGACACAATAAATGGCAATCCCCAAAAAGGGAAAGCACACCGTTCCTGGAGACACTGCAATACCAGGCCGATGCATGGAGTGGATGGAGCAAGCCCCGGCTCCAGCTCCGTGATCTAAAAATCCATTTAATATGTAGTCCCCGGATGGGGGACGTATCAGATATTAAACTGATAAGAACAGATACTACACTTGATCTTAGCCAAAAGGCCGAGAAGCGATGCTGCTAAGACGCAGCAGGGAGGAAGCCGGACACGGCGATGCCCATCTCGGCTTTGGTAAGTTTTGGGAGACCTAAAAACGCTGGGGGATGGTGGTAGCCTCCCCTGTCTACAACGTCACCGGGCCTCGTCCCGATCGGCCTGACGGAAAGTACGGCATCGCTCGTAACTCCCAAACGGTTGGTCGCAGAGCCACGTGCCTTATGTCATCGGAATCCTTGGCTCGAGCCGAACGAGACGCAGGTCTCAGATTGGCTCGTCGCTCTGACGAAATTTTCGGGTATTTTGGATTTTGTCGAAAACCTTCTTTTGCAACCTAGCGCCAGGTATTTGGCCCAGTCCCACCCAAATCAGCACAGAAAGCTTCTCTGGAGTCTGACTGTCAATAATCATCCAAAAAAAGAGGAAATTTCCATTCACCTTGGCGAGGGGACCTCAAAACGTGCTAAGGTGGCGTGTCCGAGGTGGCTCGAATGGCTATAACTCCGGGAAGGAGTGAGATCCCTTCACCCAAATCGGCACACCTGTGCAGGGGCTCAGTCCGAGGCCAGGTGAAAAGGGGCGTGGCGACAGGCCAGTAGGTGGCGCCGTAAGCTGAAAAATAGGGAAAATGTAATGTAAAAAGACAATCAAACAAAGATGAAAACACCCGAAACACTGCGGGATCGTAGTACCCTCCCCTGTCTGCAACGTCACCGGGCCTTGTCCCGATCGGCCTGACGGTGGAACTGCAGCGACGGAAAGTACGGCATCGCTCGTAACTCCCAAACGGTTGGTCGCAGAGCCACGTGCCTTATGTCATCGGAATCCTTGGCTCGAGCCGAACGAGACGCAGGTCTCAGATTGGCTCGTCGCTCTGACGAAATTTTCGGGTATTTTGGATTTTGTCGAAAACCTTCTTTTGCAACCTAGCGCCAGGTATTTGGCCCAGTCCCACCCAAATCAGCACAGAAAGCTTCTCTGGAGTCTGACTGTCAATAATCATCCAAAAAAAGAGGAAATTTCCATTCACCTTGGCGAGGGGACCTCAAAACGTGCTAAGGTGGCGTGTCCGAGGTGGCTCGAAAAGGGGCGTGGCGACAGGCCAGTAGGTGGCGCCGTAAGCTGAAAAATAGGGAAAATGTAATGTAAAAAGACAATCAAACAAAGATGAAAACACCCGAAACACTGCGGGATCGTAGTACCCTCCCCTGTCTGCAACGTCACCGGGCCTTGTCCCGATCGGCCTGACGGTGGAACTGCAGCGACGGAAAGTACGGCATCGCTCGTAACTCCCAAACGGTTGGTCGCAGAGCCACGTGCCTTATGTCATCGGAATCCTTGGCTCGAGCCGAACGAGACGCAGGTCTCAGATTGGCTCGTCGCTCTGACGAAATTTTCGGGTATTTTGGATTTTGTCGAAAACCTTCTTTTGCAACCTAGCGCCAGGTATTTGGCCCAGTCCCACCCAAATCAGCACAGAAAGCTTCTCTGGAGTCTGACTGTCAATAATCATCCAAATAAAGAGGAAATTTCCATTCACCTTGGCGAGGGGACCTCAAAACGTGCTAAGGTGGCGTGTCCGAGGTGGCTCGAATGGCTATAACTCCGGGAAGGAGTGAGATCCCTTCACCCAAATCGGCACACATGTGCAGGGGCTCAGTCCGAGGCCAGGTGAAAAAGGGCGCGGCGACAGGCCACTAGGTGGCGCTGTAAGCGACAACAAAATTAATACGAATCGAAAAAAAGGACAAACAAACAACATGGAGACAGATACAGCTAGGCTGCAGTCAGTCCAATCTACTTTCAAAGTAAGGTCTGCGCTATGTTCGAACTAAACTACCCACCAGGGTCTGATTTTTCAAGAGCGTAAGTGACTTTGTTTCACAGGCGCACAACACGTATCTCGCATGTGACAGAACTCCCCATTCTGAAATGGAAATAAATAAAAAACTGTAAAAACCTCTTCTGCTTTGTTTCACCAACAATTTCAGGGGAGAGCGCGAACGCAGTCCCCCACTACCATAAATTATGCAGTCGAGATTCCCGCATTTGGGGAATTCGCAGGGGTCAGCATGGCCGGAGTGCAATGGACAAGCCTCGCCCTGGGTGAACCGCCTTCTTGATCATGGTGTCTCCCCTGCCAGGTAAGTATGAAGGCCCAGGCGGTCAGCCAGAGGTCTGATTTGCATCTCTACCATCCTCACCAACGGTTAGCCCTCCGCCCCCGCTCCAGGAAAGGAAGGACGGGTGCCTTCCGTTACTTGCCTGGAAACTGCCAAGCTCATGGGCCGGTGCTTCCCAACGCCAGTTTTAGATGACTCTCTTTAAACAAACACACCTGATTCGATGCACCACCTCGTCTGTGAAAGACTTCAAGACCTCAGGTGGGTGCATCGTTAGTGGAAGAGTCCAAGACCCCAGGAGGACACATCAGGAAAAAAGTTTGCAATAAACCACAGCATCTGCAATGGCAGCTCTCATTCCTTGTTCTGCTATTCGACACAATAAATGGCAATCCCCAAAAAGGGAAAGCACACCGTTCCTGGAGACACTGCAATACCAGGCCGATGCATGGAGTGGATGGAGCAAGCCCCGGCTCCAGCTCCGTGATCTAAAAATCCATTTAATATGTAGTCCCCGGATGGGGGACGTATCAGATATTAAACTGATAAGAACAGATACTACACTTGATCTTAGCCAAAAGGCCGAGAAGCGATGCTGCTAAGACGCAGCAGGGAGGAAGCCGGACACGGCGATGCCCATCTCGGCTTTGGTAAGTTTTGGGAGACCTAAAAACGCTGGGGGATGGTGGTAGCCTCCCCTGTCTACAACGTCACCGGGCCTCGTCCCGATCGGCCTGACGGAAAGTACGGCATCGCTCGTAACTCCCAAACGGTTGGTCGCAGAGCCACGTGCCTTATGTCATCGGAATCCTTGGCTCGAGCCGAACGAGACGCAGGTCTCAGATTGGCTCGTCGCTCTGACGAAATTTTCGGGTATTTTGGATTTTGTCGAAAACCTTCTTTTGCAACCTAGCGCCAGGTATTTGGCCCAGTCCCACCCAAATCAGCACAGAAAGCTTCTCTGGAGTCTGACTGTCAATAATCATCCAAAAAAAGAGGAAATTTCCATTCACCTTGGCGAGGGGACCTCAAAACGTGCTAAGGTGGCGTGTCCGAGGTGGCTCGAATGGCTATAACTCCGGGAAGGAGTGAGATCCCTTCACCCAAATCGGCACACCTGTGCAGGGGCTCAGTCCGAGGCCAGGTGAAAAGGGGCGTGGCGACAGGCCAGTAGGTGGCGCCGTAAGCTGAAAAATAGGGAAAATGTAATGTAAAAAGACAATCAAACAAAGATGAAAACACCCGAAACACTGCGGGATCGTAGTACCCTCCCCTGTCTGCAACGTCACCGGGCCTTGTCCCGATCGGCCTGACGGTGGAACTGCAGCGACGGAAAGTACGGCATCGCTCGTAACTCCCAAACGGTTGGTCGCAGAGCCACGTGCCTTATGTCATCGGAATCCTTGGCTCGAGCCGAACGAGACGCAGGTCTCAGATTGGCTCGTCGCTCTGACGAAATTTTCGGGTATTTTGGATTTTGTCGAAAACCTTCTTTTGCAACCTAGCGCCAGGTATTTGGCCCAGTCCCACCCAAATCAGCACAGAAAGCTTCTCTGGAGTCTGACTGTCAATAATCATCCAAAAAAAGAGGAAATTTCCATTCACCTTGGCGAGGGGACCTCAAAACGTGCTAAGGTGGCGTGTCCGAGGTGGCTCGAAAAGGGGCGTGGCGACAGGCCAGTAGGTGGCGCCGTAAGCTGAAAAATAGGGAAAATGTAATGTAAAAAGACAATCAAACAAAGATGAAAACACCCGAAACACTGCGGGATCGTAGTACCCTCCCCTGTCTGCAACGTCACCGGGCCTTGTCCCGATCGGCCTGACGGTGGAACTGCAGCGACGGAAAGTACGGCATCGCTCGTAACTCCCAAACGGTTGGTCGCAGAGCCACGTGCCTTATGTCATCGGAATCCTTGGCTCGAGCCGAACGAGACGCAGGTCTCAGATTGGCTCGTCGCTCTGACGAAATTTTCGGGTATTTTGGATTTTGTCGAAAACCTTCTTTTGCAACCTAGCGCCAGGTATTTGGCCCAGTCCCACCCAAATCAGCACAGAAAGCTTCTCTGGAGTCTGACTGTCAATAATCATCCAAATAAAGAGGAAATTTCCATTCACCTTGGCGAGGGGACCTCAAAACGTGCTAAGGTGGCGTGTCCGAGGTGGCTCGAATGGCTATAACTCCGGGAAGGAGTGAGATCCCTTCACCCAAATCGGCACACATGTGCAGGGGCTCAGTCCGAGGCCAGGTGAAAAAGGGCGCGGCGACAGGCCACTAGGTGGCGCTGTAAGCGACAACAAAATTAATACGAATCGAAAAAAAGGACAAACAAACAACATGGAGACAGATACAGCTAGGCTGCAGTCAGTCCAATCTACTTTCAAAGTAAGGTCTGCGCTATGTTCGAACTAAACTACCCACCAGGGTCTGATTTTTCAAGAGCGTAAGTGACTTTGTTTCACAGGCGCACAACACGTATCTCGCATGTGACAGAACTCCCCATTCTGAAATGGAAATAAATAAAAAACTGTAAAAACCTCTTCTGCTTTGTTTCACCAACAATTTCAGGGGAGAGCGCGAACGCAGTCCCCCACTACCATAAATTATGCAGTCGAGATTCCCGCATTTGGGGAATTCGCAGGGGTCAGCATGGCCGGAGTGCAATGGACAAGCCTCGCCCTGGGTGAACCGCCTTCTTGATCATGGTGTCTCCCCTGCCAGGTAAGTATGAAGGCCCAGGCGGTCAGCCAGAGGTCTGATTTGCATCTCTACCATCCTCACCAACGGTTAGCCCTCCGCCCCCGCTCCAGGAAAGGAAGGACGGGTGCCTTCCGTTACTGGCCTGGAAACTGCCAAGCTCATGGGCCGGTGCTTCCCAACGCCAGTTTTAGATGACTCTCTTTAAACAAACACACCTGATTCGATGCACCACCTCGTCTGTGAAAGACTTCAAGACCTCAGGTGGGTGCATCGTTAGTGGAAGAGTCCAAGACCCCAGGAGGACACATCAGGAAAAAAGTTTGCAATAAACCACAGCATCTGCAATGGCAGCTCTCATTCCTTGTTCTGCTATTCGACACAATAAATGGCAATCCCCAAAAAGGGAAAGCACACCGTTCCTGGAGACACTGCAATACCAGGCCGATGCATGGAGTGGATGGAGCAAGCCCCGGCTCCAGCTCCGTGATCTAAAAATCCATTTAATATGTAGTCCCCGGATGGGGGACGTATCAGATATTAAACTGATAAGAACAGATACTACACTTGATCTTAGCCAAAAGGCCGAGAAGCGATGCTGCTAAGACGCAGCAGGGAGGAAGCCGGACACGGCGATGCCCATCTCGGCTTTGGTAAGTTTTGGGAGACCTAAAAACGCTGGGGGATGGTGGTAGCCTCCCCTGTCTACAATAATCATCCAAAAAAAGAGGAAATTTCCATTCACCTTGGCGAGGGGACCTCAAAACGTGCTAAGGTGGCGTGTCCGAGGTGGCTCGAATGGCTATAACTCCGGGAAGGAGTGAGATCCCTTCACCCAAATCGGCACACATGTGCAGGGGCTCAGTCCGAGGCCAGGTGAAAAAGGGCGCGGCGACAGGCCACTAGGTGGCGCTGTAAGCGACAACAAAATTAATACGAATCGAAAAAAAGGACAAACAAACAACATGGAGACAGATACAGCTAGGCTGCAGTCAGTCCAATCTACTTTCAAAGTAAGGTCTGCGCTATGTTCGAACTAAACTACCCACCAGGGTCTGATTTTTCAAGAGCGTAAGTGACTTTGTTTCACAGGCGCACAACACGTATCTCGCATGTGACAGAACTCCCCATTCTGAAATGGAAATAAATAAAAAACTGTAAAAACCTCTTCTGCTTTGTTTCACCAACAATTTCAGGGGAGACACAATAAATGGCAATCCCCAAAAAGGGAAAGCACACCGTTCCTGGAGACACTGCAATACCAGGCCGATGCATGGAGTGGATGGAGCAAGCCCCGGCTCCAGCTCCGTGATCTAAAAATCCATTTAATATGTAGTCCCCGGATGGGGGACGTATCAGATATTAAACTGATAAGAACAGATACTACACTTGATCTTAGCCAAAAGGCCGAGAAGCGATGCTGCTAAGACGCAGCAGGGAGGAAGCCGGACACGGCGATGCCCATCTCGGCTTTGGTAAGTTTTGGGAGACCTAAAAACGCTGGGGGATGGTGGTAGCCTCCCCTGTCTACAACGTCACCGGGCCTCGTCCCGATCGGCCTGACGGAAAGTACGGCATCGCTCGTAACTCCCAAACGGTTGGTCGCAGAGCCACGTGCCTTATGTCATCGGAATCCTTGGCTCGAGCCGAACGAGACGCAGGTCTCAGATTGGCTCGTCGCTCTGACGAAATTTTCGGGTATTTTGGATTTTGTCGAAAACCTTCTTTTGCAACCTAGCGCCAGGTATTTGGCCCAGTCCCACCCAAATCAGCACAGAAAGCTTCTCTGGAGTCTGACTGTCAATAATCATCCAAAAAAAGAGGAAATTTCCATTCACCTTGGCGAGGGGACCTCAAAACGTGCTAAGGTGGCGTGTCCGAGGTGGCTCGAATGGCTATAACTCCGGGAAGGAGTGAGATCCCTTCACCCAAATCGGCACACCTGTGCAGGGGCTCAGTCCGAGGCCAGGTGAAAAGGGGCGTGGCGACAGGCCAGTAGGTGGCGCCGTAAGCTGAAAAATAGGGAAAATGTAATGTAAAAAGACAATCAAACAAAGATGAAAACACCCGAAACACTGCGGGATCGTAGTACCCTCCCCTGTCTGCAACGTCACCGGGCCTTGTCCCGATCGGCCTGACGGTGGAACTGCAGCGACGGAAAGTACGGCATCGCTCGTAACTCCCAAACGGTTGGTCGCAGAGCCACGTGCCTTATGTCATCGGAATCCTTGGCTCGAGCCGAACGAGACGCAGGTCTCAGATTGGCTCGTCGCTCTGACGAAATTTTCGGGTATTTTGGATTTTGTCGAAAACCTTCTTTTGCAACCTAGCGCCAGGTATTTGGCCCAGTCCCACCCAAATCAGCACAGAAAGCTTCTCTGGAGTCTGACTGTCAATAATCATCCAAAAAAAGAGGAAATTTCCATTCACCTTGGCGAGGGGACCTCAAAACGTGCTAAGGTGGCGTGTCCGAGGTGGCTCGAAAAGGGGCGTGGCGACAGGCCAGTAGGTGGCGCCGTAAGCTGAAAAATAGGGAAAATGTAATGTAAAAAGACAATCAAACAAAGATGAAAACACCCGAAACACTGCGGGATCGTAGTACCCTCCCCTGTCTGCAACGTCACCGGGCCTTGTCCCGATCGGCCTGACGGTGGAACTGCAGCGACGGAAAGTACGGCATCGCTCGTAACTCCCAAACGGTTGGTCGCAGAGCCACGTGCCTTATGTCATCGGAATCCTTGGCTCGAGCCGAACGAGACGCAGGTCTCAGATTGGCTCGTCGCTCTGACGAAATTTTCGGGTATTTTGGATTTTGTCGAAAACCTTCTTTTGCAACCTAGCGCCAGGTATTTGGCCCAGTCCCACCCAAATCAGCACAGAAAGCTTCTCTGGAGTCTGACTGTCAATAATCATCCAAAAAAAGAGGAAATTTCCATTCACCTTGGCGAGGGGACCTCAAAACGTGCTAAGGTGGCGTGTCCGAGGTGGCTCGAATGGCTATAACTCCGGGAAGGAGTGAGATCCCTTCACCCAAATCGGCACACATGTGCAGGGGCTCAGTCCGAGGCCAGGTGAAAAAGGGCGCGGCGACAGGCCACTAGGTGGCGCTGTAAGCGACAACAAAATTAATACGAATCGAAAAAAAGGACAAACAAACAACATGGAGACAGATACAGCTAGGCTGCAGTCAGTCCAATCTACTTTCAAAGTAAGGTCTGCGCTATGTTCGAACTAAACTACCCACCAGGGTCTGATTTTTCAAGAGCGTAAGTGACTTTGTTTCACAGGCGCACAACACGTATCTCGCATGTGACAGAACTCCCCATTCTGAAATGGAAATAAATAAAAAACTGTAAAAACCTCTTCTGCTTTGTTTCACCAACAATTTCAGGGGAGAGCGCGAACGCAGTCCCCCACTACCATAAATTATGCAGTCGAGATTCCCGCATTTGGGGAATTCGCAGGGGTCAGCATGGCCGGAGTGCAATGGACAAGCCTCGCCCTGGGTGAACCGCCTTCTTGATCATGGTGTCTCCCCTGCCAGGTAAGTATGAAGGCCCAGGCGGTCAGCCAGAGGTCTGATTTGCATCTCTACCATCCTCACCAACGGTTAGCCCTCCGCCCCCGCTCCAGGAAAGGAAGGACGGGTGCCTTCCGTTACTGGCCTGGAAACTGCCAAGCTCATGGGCCGGTGCTTCCCAACGCCAGTTTTAGATGACTCTCTTTAAACAAACACACCTGATTCGATGCACCACCTCGTCTGTGAAAGACTTCAAGACCTCAGGTGGGTGCATCGTTAGTGGAAGAGTCCAAGACCCCAGGAGGACACATCAGGAAAAAAGTTTGCAATAAACCACAGCATCTGCAATGGCAGCTCTCATTCCTTGTTCTGCTATTCGACACAATAAATGGCAATCCCCAAAAAGGGAAAGCACACCGTTTCTGGAGACACTGCAATACCAGGCCGATGCATGGAGTGGATGGAGCAAGCCCCGGCTCCAGCTCCGTGATCTAAAAATCCATTTAATATGTAGTCCCCGGATGGGGGACGTATCAGATATTAAACTGATAAGAACAGATACTACACTTGATCTTAGCCAAAAGGCCGAGAAGCGATGCTGCTAAGACGCAGCAGGGAGGAAGCCGGACACGGCGATGCCCATCTCGGCTTTGGTAAGTTTTGGGAGACCTAAAAACGCTGGGGGATGGTGGTAGCCTCCCCTGTCTACAACGTCACCGGGCCTCGTCCCGATCGGCCTGACGGAAAGTACGGCATCGCTCGTTGGTCGCAGAGCCACGTGCCTTATGTCATCGGAATCCTTGGCTCGAGCCGAACGAGACGCAGGTCTCAGATTGGCTCGTCGCTCTGACGAAATTTTCGGGTATTTTGGATTTTGTCGAAAACCTTCTTTTGCAACCTAGCGCCAGGTATTTGGCCCAGTCCCACCCAAATCAGCACAGAAAGCTTCTCTGGAGTCTGACTGTCAATAATCATCCAAAAAAAGAGGAAATTTCCATTCACCTTGGCGAGGGGACCTCAAAACGTGCTAAGGTGGCGTGTCCGAGGTGGCTCGAATGGCTATAACTCCGGGAAGGAGTGAGATCCCTTCACCCAAATCGGCACACCTGTGCAGGGGCTCAGTCCGAGGCCAGGTGAAAAGGGGCGTGGCGACAGGCCAGTAGGTGGCGCCGTAAGCTGAAAAATAGGGAAAATGTAATGTAAAAAGACAATCAAACAAAGATGAAAACACCCGAAACACTGCGGGATCGTAGTACCCTCCCCTGTCTGCAACGTCACCGGGCCTTGTCCCGATCGGCCTGACGGTGGAACTGCAGCGACGGAAAGTACGGCATCGCTCGTAACTCCCAAACGGTTGGTCGCAGAGCCACGTGCCTTATGTCATCGGAATCCTTGGCTCGAGCCGAACGAGACGCAGGTCTCAGATTGGCTCGTCGCTCTGACGAAATTTTCGGGTATTTTGGATTTTGTCGAAAACCTTCTTTTGCAACCTAGCGCCAGGTATTTGGCCCAGTCCCACCCAAATCAGCACAGAAAGCTTCTCTGGAGTCTGACTGTCAATAATCATCCAAAAAAAGAGGAAATTTCCATTCACCTTGGCGAGGGGACCTCAAAACGTGCTAAGGTGGCGTGTCCGAGGTGGCTCGAATGGCTATAACTCCGGGAAGGAGTGAGATCCCTTCACCCAAATCGGCACACATGTGCAGGGGCTCAGTCCGAGGCCAGGTGAAAAAGGGCGCGGCGACAGGCCACTAGGTGGCGCTGTAAGCGACAACAAAATTAATACGAATCGAAAAAAAGGACAAACAAACAACATGGAGACAGATACAGCTAGGCTGCAGTCAGTCCAATCTACTTTCAAAGTAAGGTCTGCGCTATGTTCGAACTAAACTACCCACCAGGGTCTGATTTTTCAAGAGCGTAAGTGACTTTGTTTCACAGGCGCACAACACGTATCTCGCATGTGACAGAACTCCCCATTCTGAAATGGAAATAAATAAAAAACTGTAAAAACCTCTTCTGCTTTGTTTCACCAACAATTTCAGGGGAGAGCGCGAACGCAGTCCCCCACTACCATAAATTATGCAGTCGAGATTCCCGCATTTGGGGAATTCGCAGGGGTCAGCATGGCCGGAGTGCAATGGACAAGCCTCGCCCTGGGTGAACCGCCTTCTTGATCATGGTGTCTCCCCTGCCAGGTAAGTATGAAGGCCCAGGCGGTCAGCCAGAGGTCTGATTTGCATCTCTACCATCCTCACCAACGGTTAGCCCTCCGCCCCCGCTCCAGGAAAGGAAGGACGGGTGCCTTCCGTTACTGGCCTGGAAACTGCCAAGCTCATGGGCCGGTGCTTCCCAACGCCAGTTTTAGATGACTCTCTTTAAACAAACACACCTGATTCGATGCACCACCTCGTCTGTGAAAGACTTCAAGACCTCAGGTGGGTGCATCGTTAGTGGAAGAGTCCAAGACCCCAGGAGGACACATCAGGAAAAAAGTTTGCAATAAACCACAGCATCTGCAATGGCAGCTCTCATTCCTTGTTCTGCTATTCGACACAATAAATGGCAATCCCCAAAAAGGGAAAGCACACCGTTCCTGGAGACACTGCAATACCAGGCCGATGCATGGAGTGGATGGAGCAAGCCCCGGCTCCAGCTCCGTGATCTAAAAATCCATTTAATATGTAGTCCCCGGATGGGGGACGTATCAGATATTAAACTGATAAGAACAGATACTACACTTGATCTTAGCCAAAAGGCCGAGAAGCGATGCTGCTAAGACGCAGCAGGGAGGAAGCCGGACACGGCGATGCCCATCTCGGCTTTGGTAAGTTTTGGGAGACCTAAAAACGCTGGGGGATGGTGGTAGCCTCCCCTGTCTACAACGTCACCGGGCCTCGTCCCGATCGGCCTGACGGAAAGTACGGCATCGCTCGTAACTCCCAAACGGTTGGTCGCAGAGCCACGTGCCTTATGTCATCGGAATCCTTGGCTCGAGCCGAACGAGACGCAGGTCTCAGATTGGCTCGTCGCTCTGACGAAATTTTCGGGTATTTTGGATTTTGTCGAAAACCTTCTTTTGCAACCTAGCGCCAGGTATTTGGCCCAGTCCCACCCAAATCAGCACAGAAAGCTTCTCTGGAGTCTGACTGTCAATAATCATCCAAAAAAAGAGGAAATTTCCATTCACCTTGGCGAGGGGACCTCAAAACGTGCTAAGGTGGCGTGTCCGAGGTGGCTCGAATGGCTATAACTCCGGGAAGGAGTGAGATCCCTTCACCCAAATCGGCACACCTGTGCAGGGGCTCAGTCCGAGGCCAGGTGAAAAGGGGCGTGGCGACAGGCCAGTAGGTGGCGCCGTAAGCTGAAAAATAGGGAAAATGTAATGTAAAAAGACAATCAAACAAAGATGAAAACACCCGAAACACTGCGGGATCGTAGTACCCTCCCCTGTCTGCAACGTCACCGGGCCTTGTCCCGATCGGCCTGACGGTGGAACTGCAGCGACGGAAAGTACGGCATCGCTCGTAACTCCCAAACGGTTGGTCGCAGAGCCACGTGCCTTATGTCATCGGAATCCTTGGCTCGAGCCGAACGAGACGCAGGTCTCAGATTGGCTCGTCGCTCTGACGAAATTTTCGGGTATTTTGGATTTTGTCGAAAACCTTCTTTTGCAACCTAGCGCCAGGTATTTGGCCCAGTCCCACCCAAATCAGCACAGAAAGCTTCTCTGGAGTCTGACTGTCAATAATCATCCAAAAAAAGAGGAAATTTCCATTCACCTTGGCGAGGGGACCTCAAAACGTGCTAAGGTGGCGTGTCCGAGGTGGCTCGAATGGCTATAACTCCGGGAAGGAGTGAGATCCCTTCACCCAAATCGGCACACATGTGCAGGGGCTCAGTCCGAGGCCAGGTGAAAAAGGGCGCGGCGACAGGCCACTAGGTGGCGCTGTAAGCGACAACAAAATTAATACGAATCGAAAAAAAGGACAAACAAACAACATGGAGACAGATACAGCTAGGCTGCAGTCAGTCCAATCTACTTTCAAAGTAAGGTCTGCGCTATGTTCGAACTAAACTACCCACCAGGGTCTGATTTTTCAAGAGCGTAAGTGACTTTGTTTCACAGGCGCACAACACGTATCTCGCATGTGACAGAACTCCCCATTCTGAAATGGAAATAAATAAAAAACTGTAAAAACCTCTTCTGCTTTGTTTCACCAACAATTTCAGGGGAGAGCGCGAACGCAGTCCCCCACTACCATAAATTATGCAGTCGAGATTCCCGCATTTGGGGAATTCGCAGGGGTCAGCATGGCCGGAGTGCAATGGACAAGCCTCGCCCTGGGTGAACCGCCTTCTTGATCATGGTGTCTCCCCTGCCAGGTAAGTATGAAGGCCCAGGCGGTCAGCCAGAGGTCTGATTTGCATCTCTACCATCCTCACCAACGGTTAGCCCTCCGCCCCCGCTCCAGGAAAGGAAGGACGGGTGCCTTCCGTTACTGGCCTGGAAACTGCCAAGCTCATGGGCCGGTGCTTCCCAACGCCAGTTTTAGATGACTCTCTTTAAACAAACACACCTGATTCGATGCACCACCTCGTCTGTGAAAGACTTCAAGACCTCAGGTGGGTGCATCGTTAGTGGAAGAGTCCAAGACCCCAGGAGGACACATCAGGAAAAAAGTTTGCAATAAACCACAGCATCTGCAATGGCAGCTCTCATTCCTTGTTCTGCTATTCGACACAATAAATGGCAATCCCCAAAAAGGGAAAGCACACCGTTCCTGGAGACACTGCAATACCAGGCCGATGCATGGAGTGGATGGAGCAAGCCCCGGCTCCAGCTCCGTGATCTAAAAATCCATTTAATATGTAGTCCCCGGATGGGGGACGTATCAGATATTAAACTGATAAGAACAGATACTACACTTGATCTTAGCCAAAAGGCCGAGAAGCGATGCTGCTAAGACGCAGCAGGGAGGAAGCCGGACACGGCGATGCCCATCTCGGCTTTGGTAAGTTTTGGGAGACCTAAAAACGCTGGGGGATGGTGGTAGCCTCCCCTGTCTACAACGTCACCGGGCCTCGTCCCGATCGGCCTGACGGAAAGTACGGCATCGCTCGTAACTCCCAAACGGTTGGTCGCAGAGCCACGTGCCTTATGTCATCGGAATCCTTGGCTCGAGCCGAACGAGACGCAGGTCTCAGATTGGCTCGTCGCTCTGACGAAATTTTCGGGTATTTTGGATTTTGTCGAAAACCTTCTTTTGCAACCTAGCGCCAGGTATTTGGCCCAGTCCCACCCAAATCAGCAC
The DNA here is from genome assembly GCF_023724105.1 of Carassius gibelio. Taxonomy (NCBI): domain Eukaryota; kingdom Metazoa; phylum Chordata; class Actinopteri; order Cypriniformes; family Cyprinidae; genus Carassius; species Carassius gibelio. The sequence goes on from NC_068418.1 coordinate 526,708, forward strand.
AGAAAGCTTCTCTGGAGTCTGACTGTCAATAATCATCCAAAAAAAGAGGAAATTTCCATTCACCTTGGCGAGGGGACCTCAAAACGTGCTAAGGTGGCGTGTCCGAGGTGGCTCGAATGGCTATAACTCCGGGAAGGAGTGAGATCCCTTCACCCAAATCGGCACACCTGTGCAGGGGCTCAGTCCGAGGCCAGGTGAAAAGGGGCGTGGCGACAGGCCAGTAGGTGGCGCCGTAAGCTGAAAAATAGGGAAAATGTAATGTAAAAAGACAATCAAACAAAGATGAAAACACCCGAAACACTGCGGGATCGTAGTACCCTCCCCTGTCTGCAACGTCACCGGGCCTTGTCCCGATCGGCCTGACGGTGGAACTGCAGCGACGGAAAGTACGGCATCGCTCGTAACTCCCAAACGGTTGGTCGCAGAGCCACGTGCCTTATGTCATCGGAATCCTTGGCTCGAGCCGAACGAGACGCAGGTCTCAGATTGGCTCGTCGCTCTGACGAAATTTTCGGGTATTTTGGATTTTGTCGAAAACCTTCTTTTGCAACCTAGCGCCAGGTATTTGGCCCAGTCCCACCCAAATCAGCACAGAAAGCTTCTCTGGAGTCTGACTGTCAATAATCATCCAAAAAAAGAGGAAATTTCCATTCACCTTGGCGAGGGGACCTCAAAACGTGCTAAGGTGGCGTGTCCGAGGTGGCTCGAATGGCTATAACTCCGGGAAGGAGTGAGATCCCTTCACCCAAATCGGCACACATGTGCAGGGGCTCAGTCCGAGGCCAGGTGAAAAAGGGCGCGGCGACAGGCCACTAGGTGGCGCTGTAAGCGACAACAAAATTAATACGAATCGAAAAAAAGGACAAACAAACAACATGGAGACAGATACAGCTAGGCTGCAGTCAGTCCAATCTACTTTCAAAGTAAGGTCTGCGCTATGTTCGAACTAAACTACCCACCAGGGTCTGATTTTTCAAGAGCGTAAGTGACTTTGTTTCACAGGCGCACAACACGTATCTCGCATGTGACAGAACTCCCCATTCTGAAATGGAAATAAATAAAAAACTGTAAAAACCTCTTCTGCTTTGTTTCACCAACAATTTCAGGGGAGAGCGCGAACGCAGTCCCCCACTACCATAAATTATGCAGTCGAGATTCCCGCATTTGGGGAATTCGCAGGGGTCAGCATGGCCGGAGTGCAATGGACAAGCCTCGCCCTGGGTGAACCGCCTTCTTGATCATGGTGTCTCCCCTGCCAGGTAAGTATGAAGGCCCAGGCGGTCAGCCAGAGGTCTGATTTGCATCTCTACCATCCTCACCAACGGTTAGCCCTCCGCCCCCGCTCCAGGAAAGGAAGGACGGGTGCCTTCCGTTACTGGCCTGGAAACTGCCAAGCTCATGGGCCGGTGCTTCCCAACGCCAGTTTTAGATGACTCTCTTTAAACAAACACACCTGATTCGATGCACCACCTCGTCTGTGAAAGACTTCAAGACCTCAGGTGGGTGCATCGTTAGTGGAAGAGTCCAAGACCCCAGGAGGACACATCAGGAAAAAAGTTTGCAATAAACCACAGCATCTGCAATGGCAGCTCTCATTCCTTGTTCTGCTATTCGACACAATAAATGGCAATCCCCAAAAAGGGAAAGCACACCGTTCCTGGAGACACTGCAATACCAGGCCGATGCATGGAGTGGATGGAGCAAGCCCCGGCTCCAGCTCCGTGATCTAAAAATCCATTTAATATGTAGTCCCCGGATGGGGGACGTATCAGATATTAAACTGATAAGAACAGATACTACACTTGATCTTAGCCAAAAGGCCGAGAAGCGATGCTGCTAAGACGCAGCAGGGAGGAAGCCGGACACGGCGATGCCCATCTCGGCTTTGGTAAGTTTTGGGAGACCTAAAAACGCTGGGGGATGGTGGTAGCCTCCCCTGTCTACAACGTCACCGGGCCTCGTCCCGATCGGCCTGACGGAAAGTACGGCATCGCTCGTAACTCCCAAACGGTTGGTCGCAGAGCCACGTGCCTTATGTCATCGGAATCCTTGGCTCGAGCCGAACGAGACGCAGGTCTCAGATTGGCTCGTCGCTCTGACGAAATTTTCGGGTATTTTGGATTTTGTCGAAAACCTTCTTTTGCAACCTAGCGCCAGGTATTTGGCCCAGTCCCACCCAAATCAGCACAGAAAGCTTCTCTGGAGTCTGACTGTCAATAATCATCCAAAAAAAGAGGAAATTTCCATTCACCTTGGCGAGGGGACCTCAAAACGTGCTAAGGTGGCGTGTCCGAGGTGGCTCGAATGGCTATAACTCCGGGAAGGAGTGAGATCCCTTCACCCAAATCGGCACACCTGTGCAGGGGCTCAGTCCGAGGCCAGGTGAAAAGGGGCGTGGCGACAGGCCAGTAGGTGGCGCCGTAAGCTGAAAAATAGGGAAAATGTAATGTAAAAAGACAATCAAACAAAGATGAAAACACCCGAAACACTGCGGGATCGTAGTACCCTCCCCTGTCTGCAACGTCACCGGGCCTTGTCCCGATCGGCCTGACGGTGGAACTGCAGCGACGGAAAGTACGGCATCGCTCGTAACTCCCAAACGGTTGGTCGCAGAGCCACGTGCCTTATGTCATCGGAATCCTTGGCTCGAGCCGAACGAGACGCAGGTCTCAGATTGGCTCGTCGCTCTGACGAAATTTTCGGGTATTTTGGATTTTGTCGAAAACCTTCTTTTGCAACCTAGCGCCAGGTATTTGGCCCAGTCCCACCCAAATCAGCACAGAAAGCTTCTCTGGAGTCTGACTGTCAATAATCATCCAAAAAAAGAGGAAATTTCCATTCACCTTGGCGAGGGGACCTCAAAACGTGCTAAGGTGGCGTGTCCGAGGTGGCTCGAAAAGGGGCGTGGCGACAGGCCAGTAGGTGGCGCCGTAAGCTGAAAAATAGGGAAAATGTAATGTAAAAAGACAATCAAACAAAGATGAAAACACCCGAAACACTGCGGGATCGTAGTACCCTCCCCTGTCTGCAACGTCACCGGGCCTTGTCCCGATCGGCCTGACGGTGGAACTGCAGCGACGGAAAGTACGGCATCGCTCGTAACTCCCAAACGGTTGGTCGCAGAGCCACGTGCCTTATGTCATCGGAATCCTTGGCTCGAGCCGAACGAGACGCAGGTCTCAGATTGGCTCGTCGCTCTGACGAAATTTTCGGGTATTTTGGATTTTGTTGAAAACCTTCTTTTGCAACCTAGCGCCAGGTATTTGGCCCAGTCCCACCCAAATCAGCACAGAAAGCTTCTCTGGAGTCTGACTGTCAATAATCATCCAAAAAAAGAGGAAATTTCCATTCACCTTGGCGAGGGGACCTCAAAACGTGCTAAGGTGGCGTGTCCGAGGTGGCTCGAATGGCTATAACTCCGGGAAGGAGTGAGATCCCTTCACCCAAATCGGCACACATGTGCAGGGGCTCAGTCCGAGGCCAGGTGAAAAAGGGCGCGGCGACAGGCCACTAGGTGGCGCTGTAAGCGACAACAAAATTAATACGAATCGAAAAAAAGGACAAACAAACAACATGGAGACAGATACAGCTAGGCTGCAGTCAGTCCAATCTACTTTCAAAGTAAGGTCTGCGCTATGTTCGAACTAAACTACCCACCAGGGTCTGATTTTTCAAGAGCGTAAGTGACTTTGTTTCACAGGCGCACAACACGTATCTCGCATGTGACAGAACTCCCCATTCTGAAATGGAAATAAATAAAAAACTGTAAAAACCTCTTCTGCTTTGTTTCACCAACAATTTCAGGGGAGAGCGCGAACGCAGTCCCCCACTACCATAAATTATGCAGTCGAGATTCCCGCATTTGGGGAATTCGCAGGGGTCAGCATGGCCGGAGTGCAATGGACAAGCCTCGCCCTGGGTGAACCGCCTTCTTGATCATGGTGTCTCCCCTGCCAGGTAAGTATGAAGGCCCAGGCGGTCAGCCAGAGGTCTGATTTGCATCTCTACCATCCTCACCAACGGTTAGCCCTCCGCCCCCGCTCCAGGAAAGGAAGGACGGGTGCCTTCCGTTACTGGCCTGGAAACTGCCAAGCTCATGGGCCGGTGCTTCCCAACGCCAGTTTTAGATGACTCTCTTTAAACAAACACACCTGATTCGATGCACCACCTCGTCTGTGAAAGACTTCAAGACCTCAGGTGGGTGCATCGTTAGTGGAAGAGTCCAAGACCCCAGGAGGACACATCAGGAAAAAAGTTTGCAATAAACCACAGCATCTGCAATGGCAGCTCTCATTCCTTGTTCTGCTATTCGACACAATAAATGGCAATCCCCAAAAAGGGAAAGCACACCGTTTCTGGAGACACTGCAATACCAGGCCGATGCATGGAGTGGATGGAGCAAGCCCCGGCTCCAGCTCCGTGATCTAAAAATCCATTTAATATGTAGTCCCCGGATGGGGGACGTATCAGATATTAAACTGATAAGAACAGATACTACACTTGATCTTAGCCAAAAGGCCGAGAAGCGATGCTGCTAAGACGCAGCAGGGAGGAAGCCGGACACGGCGATGCCCATCTCGGCTTTGGTAAGTTTTGGGAGACCTAAAAACGCTGGGGGATGGTGGTAGCCTCCCCTGTCTACAACGTCACCGGGCCTCGTCCCGATCGGCCTGACGGAAAGTACGGCATCGCTCGTTGGTCGCAGAGCCACGTGCCTTATGTCATCGGAATCCTTGGCTCGAGCCGAACGAGACGCAGGTCTCAGATTGGCTCGTCGCTCTGACGAAATTTTCGGGTATTTTGGATTTTGTCGAAAACCTTCTTTTGCAACCTAGCGCCAGGTATTTGGCCCAGTCCCACCCAAATCAGCACAGAAAGCTTCTCTGGAGTCTGACTGTCAATAATCATCCAAAAAAAGAGGAAATTTCCATTCACCTTGGCGAGGGGACCTCAAAACGTGCTAAGGTGGCGTGTCCGAGGTGGCTCGAATGGCTATAACTCCGGGAAGGAGTGAGATCCCTTCACCCAAATCGGCACACCTGTGCAGGGGCTCAGTCCGAGGCCAGGTGAAAAGGGGCGTGGCGACAGGCCAGTAGGTGGCGCCGTAAGCTGAAAAATAGGGAAAATGTAATGTAAAAAGACAATCAAACAAAGATGAAAACACCCGAAACACTGCGGGATCGTAGTACCCTCCCCTGTCTGCAACGTCACCGGGCCTTGTCCCGATCGGCCTGACGGTGGAACTGCAGCGACGGAAAGTACGGCATCGCTCGTAACTCCCAAACGGTTGGTCGCAGAGCCACGTGCCTTATGTCATCGGAATCCTTGGCTCGAGCCGAACGAGACGCAGGTCTCAGATTGGCTCGTCGCTCTGACGAAATTTTCGGGTATTTTGGATTTTGTCGAAAACCTTCTTTTGCAACCTAGCGCCAGGTATTTGGCCCAGTCCCACCCAAATCAGCACAGAAAGCTTCTCTGGAGTCTGACTGTCAATAATCATCCAAAAAAAGAGGAAATTTCCATTCACCTTGGCGAGGGGACCTCAAAACGTGCTAAGGTGGCGTGTCCGAGGTGGCTCGAAAAGGGGCGTGGCGACAGGCCAGTAGGTGGCGCCGTAAGCTGAAAAATAGGGAAAATGTAATGTAAAAAGACAATCAAACAAAGATGAAAACACCCGAAACACTGCGGGATCGTAGTACCCTCCCCTGTCTGCAACGTCACCGGGCCTTGTCCCGATCGGCCTGACGGTGGAACTGCAGCGACGGAAAGTACGGCATCGCTCGTAACTCCCAAACGGTTGGTCGCAGAGCCACGTGCCTTATGTCATCGGAATCCTTGGCTCGAGCCGAACGAGACGCAGGTCTCAGATTGGCTCGTCGCTCTGACGAAATTTTCGGGTATTTTGGATTTTGTTGAAAACCTTCTTTTGCAACCTAGCGCCAGGTATTTGGCCCAGTCCCACCCAAATCAGCACAGAAAGCTTCTCTGGAGTCTGACTGTCAATAATCATCCAAAAAAAGAGGAAATTTCCATTCACCTTGGCGAGGGGACCTCAAAACGTGCTAAGGTGGCGTGTCCGAGGTGGCTCGAATGGCTATAACTCCGGGAAGGAGTGAGATCCCTTCACCCAAATCGGCACACATGTGCAGGGGCTCAGTCCGAGGCCAGGTGAAAAAGGGCGCGGCGACAGGCCACTAGGTGGCGCTGTAAGCGACAACAAAATTAATACGAATCGAAAAAAAGGACAAACAAACAACATGGAGACAGATACAGCTAGGCTGCAGTCAGTCCAATCTACTTTCAAAGTAAGGTCTGCGCTATGTTCGAACTAAACTACCCACCAGGGTCTGATTTTTCAAGAGCGTAAGTGACTTTGTTTCACAGGCGCACAACACGTATCTCGCATGTGACAGAACTCCCCATTCTGAAATGGAAATAAATAAAAAACTGTAAAAACCTCTTCTGCTTTGTTTCACCAACAATTTCAGGGGAGAGCGCGAACGCAGTCCCCCACTACCATAAATTATGCAGTCGAGATTCCCGCATTTGGGGAATTCGCAGGGGTCAGCATGGCCGGAGTGCAATGGACAAGCCTCGCCCTGGGTGAACCGCCTTCTTGATCATGGTGTCTCCCCTGCCAGGTAAGTATGAAGGCCCAGGCGGTCAGCCAGAGGTCTGATTTGCATCTCTACCATCCTCACCAACGGTTAGCCCTCCGCCCCCGCTCCAGGAAAGGAAGGACGGGTGCCTTCCGTTACTGGCCTGGAAACTGCCAAGCTCATGGGCCGGTGCTTCCCAACGCCAGTTTTAGATGACTCTCTTTAAACAAACACACCTGATTCGATGCACCACCTCGTCTGTGAAAGACTTCAAGACCTCAGGTGGGTGCATCGTTAGTGGAAGAGTCCAAGACCCCAGGAGGACACATCAGGAAAAAAGTTTGCAATAAACCACAGCATCTGCAATGGCAGCTCTCATTCCTTGTTCTGCTATTCGACACAATAAATGGCAATCCCCAAAAAGGGAAAGCACACCGTTTCTGGAGACACTGCAATACCAGGCCGATGCATGGAGTGGATGGAGCAAGCCCCGGCTCCAGCTCCGTGATCTAAAAATCCATTTAATATGTAGTCCCCGGATGGGGGACGTATCAGATATTAAACTGATAAGAACAGATACTACACTTGATCTTAGCCAAAAGGCCGAGAAGCGATGCTGCTAAGACGCAGCAGGGAGGAAGCCGGACACGGCGATGCCCATCTCGGCTTTGGTAAGTTTTGGGAGACCTAAAAACGCTGGGGGATGGTGGTAGCCTCCCCTGTCTACAACGTCACCGGGCCTCGTCCCGATCGGCCTGACGGAAAGTACGGCATCGCTCGTTGGTCGCAGAGCCACGTGCCTTATGTCATCGGAATCCTTGGCTCGAGCCGAACGAGACGCAGGTCTCAGATTGGCTCGTCGCTCTGACGAAATTTTCGGGTATTTTGGATTTTGTCGAAAACCTTCTTTTGCAACCTAGCGCCAGGTATTTGGCCCAGTCCCACCCAAATCAGCACAGAAAGCTTCTCTGGAGTCTGACTGTCAATAATCATCCAAAAAAAGAGGAAATTTCCATTCACCTTGGCGAGGGGACCTCAAAACGTGCTAAGGTGGCGTGTCCGAGGTGGCTCGAATGGCTATAACTCCGGGAAGGAGTGAGATCCCTTCACCCAAATCGGCACACCTGTGCAGGGGCTCAGTCCGAGGCCAGGTGAAAAGGGGCGTGGCGACAGGCCAGTAGGTGGCGCCGTAAGCTGAAAAATAGGGAAAATGTAATGTAAAAAGACAATCAAACAAAGATGAAAACACCCGAAACACTGCGGGATCGTAGTACCCTCCCCTGTCTGCAACGTCACCGGGCCTTGTCCCGATCGGCCTGACGGTGGAACTGCAGCGACGGAAAGTACGGCATGGCTCGTAACTCCCAAACGGTTGGTCGCAGAGCCACGTGCCTTATGTCATCGGAATCCTTGGCTCGAGCCGAACGAGACGCAGGTCTCAGATTGGCTCGTCGCTCTGACGAAATTTTCGGGTATTTTGGATTTTGTCGAAAACCTTCTTTTGCAACCTAGCGCCAGGTATTTGGCCCAGTCCCACCCAAATTAGCACAGAAAGCTTCTCTGGAGTCTGACTGTCAATAATCATCCAAAAAAAGAGGAAATTTCCATTCACCTTGGCGAGGGGACCTCAAAACGTGCCAAGGTGGCGTGTCCGAGGTGGCTCGAATGGCTATAACTCCGGGAAGGAGTGAGATCCCTTCACCCAAATCGGCACACCTGTGCAGGGGCTCAGTCCGAGGCCAGGTGAAAAAGGGCGCGGCGACAGGCCACTAGGTGGCGCTGTAAGCGACAACAAAATTAATACGAATCGAAAAAAAGGACAAACAAACAACATGGAGACAGATACAGCTAGGCTGCAGTCAGTCCAATCTACTTTCAAAGTAAGGTCTGCGCTATGTTCGAACTAAACTACCCACCAGGGTCTGATTTTTCAAGAGCGTAAGTGACTTTGTTTCACAGGCGCACAACACGTATCTCGCATGTGACAGAACTCCCCATTCTGAAATGGAAATAAATAAAAAACTGTAAAAACCTCTTCTGCTTTGTTTCACCAACAATTTCAGGGGAGAGCGCGAACGCAGTCCCCCACTACCATAAATTATGCAGTCGAGATTCCCGCATTTGGGGAATTCGCAGGGGTCAGCATGGCCGGAGTGCAATGGACAAGCCTCGCCCTGGGTGAACCGCCTTCTTGATCATGGTGTCTCCCCTGCCAGGTAAGTATGAAGGCCCAGGCGGTCAGCCAGAGGTCTGATTTGCATCTCTACCATCCTCACCAACGGTTAGCCCTCCGCCCCCGCTCCAGGAAAGGAAGGACGGGTGCCTTCCGTTACTGGCCTGGAAACTGCCAAGCTCATGGGCCGGTGCTTCCCAACGCCAGTTTTAGATGACTCTCTTTAAACAAACACACCTGATTCGATGCACCACCTCGTCTGTGAAAGACTTCAAGACCTCAGGTGGGTGCATCGTTAGTGGAAGAGTCCAAGACCCCAGGAGGACACATCAGGAAAAAAGTTTGCAATAAACCACAGCATCTGCAATGGCAGCTCTCATTCCTTGTTCTGCTATTCGACACAATAAATGGCAATCCCCAAAAAGGGAAAGCACACCGTTCCTGGAGACACTGCAATACCAGGCCGATGCATGGAGTGGACGGAGCAAGCCCCGGCTCCAGCTCCGTGATCTAAAAATCCATTTAATATGTAGTCCCCGGATGGGGGACGTATCAGATATTAAACTGATAAGAACAGATACTACACTTGATCTTAGCCAAAAGGCCGAGAAGCGATGCTGCTAAGACGCAGCAGGGAGGAAGCCGGACACGGCGATGCCCATCTCGGCTTTGGTAAGTTTTGGGAGACCTAAAAACGCTGGGGGATGGTGGTAGCCTCCCCTGTCTACAACGTCACCGGGCCTCGTCCCGATCGGCCTGACGGAAAGTACGGCATCGCTCGTAACTCCCAAACGGTTGGTCGCAGAGCCACGTGCCTTATGTCATCGGAATCCTTGGCTCGAGCCGAACGAGACGCAGGTCTCAGATTGGCTCGTCGCTCTGACGAAATTTTCGGGTATTTTGGATTTTGTCGAAAACCTTCTTTTGCAACCTAGCGCCAGGTATTTGGCCCAGTCCCACCCAAATCAGCACAGAAAGCTTCTCTGGAGTCTGACTGTCAATAATCATCCAAAAAAAGAGGAAATTTCCATTCACCTTGGCGAGGGGACCTCAAAACGTGCTAAGGTGGCGTGTCCGAGGTGGCTCGAATGGCTATAACTCCGGGAAGGAGTGAGATCCCTTCACCCAAATCGGCACACCTGTGCAGGGGCTCAGTCCGAGGCCAGGTGAAAAAAGGCGCGGCGACAGGCCAGTAGGTGGCGCCGTAAGCTGAAAAATAGGGAAAATGTAATGTAAAAAGACAATCAAACAAAGATGAAAACACCCGAAACACTGCGGGATCGTAGTACCCTCCCCTGTCTGCAACGTCACCGGGCCTTGTCCCGATCGGCCTGACGGTGGAACTGCAGCGACGGAAAGTACGGCATGGCTCGTAACTCCCAAACGGTTGGTCGCAGAGCCACGTGCCTTATGTCATCGGAATCCTTGGCTCGAGCCGAACGAGACGCAGGTCTCAGATTGGCTCGTCGCTCTGACGAAATTTTCGGGTATTTTGGATTTTGTCGAAAACCTTCTTTTGCAACCTAGCGCCAGGTATTTGGCCCAGTCCCACCCAAATCAGCACAGAAAGCTTCTCTGGAGTCTGACTGTCAATAATCATCCAAAAAAAGAGGAAATTTCCATTCACCTTGGCGAGGGGACCTCAAAACGTGCTAAGGTGGCGTGTCCGAGGTGGCTCGAATGGCTATAACTCCGGGAAGGAGTGAGATCCCTTCACCCAAATCGGCACACCTGTGCAGGGGCTCAGTCCGAGGCCAGGTGAAAAGGGGCGTGGCGACAGGCCAGTAGGTGGCGCCGTAAGCTGAAAAATAGGGAAAATGTAATGTAAAAAGACAATCAAACAAAGATGAAAACACCCGAAACACTGCGGGATCGTAGTACCCTCCCCTGTCTGCAACGTCACCGGGCCTTGTCCCGATCGGCCTGACGGTGGAACTGCAGCGACGGAAAGTACGGCATGGCTCGTAACTCCCAAACGGTTGGTCGCAGAGCCACGTGCCTTATGTCATCGGAATCCTTGGCTCGAGCCGAACGAGACGCAGGTCTCAGATTGGCTCGTCGCTCTGACGAAATTTTCGGGTATTTTGGATTTTGTCGAAAACCTTCTTTTGCAACCTAGCGCCAGGTATTTGGCCCAGTCCCACCCAAATTAGCACAGAAAGCTTCTCTGGAGTCTGACTGTCAATAATCATCCAAAAAAAGAGGAAATTTCCATTCACCTTGGCGAGGGGACCTCAAAACGTGCCAAGGTGGCGTGTCCGAGGTGGCTCGAATGGCTATAACTCCGGGAAGGAGTGAGATCCCTTCACCCAAATCGGCACACCTGTGCAGGGGCTCAGTCCGAGGCCAGGTGAAAAAGGGCGCGGCGACAGGCCACTAGGTGGCGCTGTAAGCGACAACAAAATTAATACGAATCGAAAAAAAGGACAAACAAACAACATGGAGACAGATACAGCTAGGCTGCAGTCAGTCCAATCTACTTTCAAAGTAAGGTCTGCGCTATGTTCGAACTAAACTACCCACCAGGGTCTGATTTTTCAAGAGCGTAAGTGACTTTGTTTCACAGGCGCACAACACGTATCTCGCATGTGACAGAACTCCCCATTCTGAAATGGAAATAAATAAAAAACTGTAAAAACCTCTTCTGCTTTGTTTCACCAACAATTTCAGGGGAGAGCGCGAACGCAGTCCCCCACTACCATAAATTATGCAGTCGAGATTCCCGCATTTGGGGAATTCGCAGGGGTCAGCATGGCCGGAGTGCAATGGACAAGCCTCGCCCTGGGTGAACCGCCTTCTTGATCATGGTGTCTCCCCTGCCAGGTAAGTATGAAGGCCCAGGCGGTCAGCCAGAGGTCTGATTTGCATCTCTACCATCCTCACCAACGGTTAGCCCTCCGCCCCCGCTCCAGGAAAGGAAGGACGGGTGCCTTCCGTTACTGGCCTGGAAACTGCCAAGCTCATGGGCCGGTGCTTCCCAACGCCAGTTTTAGATGACTCTCTTTAAACAAACACACCTGATTCGATGCACCACCTCGTCTGTGAAAGACTTCAAGACCTCAGGTGGGTGCATCGTTAGTGGAAGAGTCCAAGACCCCAGGAGGACACATCAGGAAAAAAGTTTGCAATAAACCACAGCATCTGCAATGGCAGCTCTCATTCCTTGTTCTGCTATTCGACACAATAAATGGCAATCCCCAAAAAGGGAAAGCACACCGTTCCTGGAGACACTGCAATACCAGGCCGATGCATGGAGTGGACGGAGCAAGCCCCGGCTCCAGCTCCGTGATCTAAAAATCCATTTAATATGTAGTCCCCGGATGGGGGACGTATCAGATATTAAACTGATAAGAACAGATACTACACTTGATCTTAGCCAAAAGGCCGAGAAGCGATGCTGCTAAGACGCAGCAGGGAGGAAGCCGGACACGGCGATGCCCATCTCGGCTTTGGTAAGTTTTGGGAGACCTAAAAACGCTGGGGGATGGTGGTAGCCTCCCCTGTCTACAACGTCACCGGGCCTCGTCCCGATCGGCCTGACGGAAAGTACGGCATCGCTCGTAACTCCCAAACGGTTGGTCGCAGAGCCACGTGCCTTATGTCATCGGAATCCTTGGCTCGAGCCGAACGAGACGCAGGTCTCAGATTGGCTCGTCGCTCTGACGAAATTTTCGGGTATTTTGGATTTTGTCGAAAACCTTCTTTTGCAACCTAGCGCCAGGTATTTGGCCCAGTCCCACCCAAATCAGCACAGAAAGCTTCTCTGGAGTCTGACTGTCAATAATCATCCAAAAAAAGAGGAAATTTCCATTCACCTTGGCGAGGGGACCTCAAAACGTGCTAAGGTGGCGTGTCCGAGGTGGCTCGAATGGCTATAACTCCGGGAAGGAGTGAGATCCCTTCACCCAAATCGGCACACCTGTGCAGGGGCTCAGTCCGAGGCCAGGTGAAAAGGGGCGCGGCGACAGGCCAGTAGGTGGCGCCGTAAGCTGAAAAATAGGGAAAATGTAATGTAAAAAGACAATCAAACAAAGATGAAAACACCCGAAACACTGCGGGATCGTAGTACCCTCCCCTGTCTGCAACGTCACCGGGCCTTGTCCCGATCGGCCTGACGGTGGAACTGCAGCGACGGAAAGTACGGCATGGCTCGTAACTCCCAAACGGTTGGTCGCAGAGCCACGTGCCTTATGTCATCGGAATCCTTGGCTCGAGCCGAACGAGACGCAGGTCTCAGATTGGCTCGTCGCTCTGACGAAATTTTCGGGTATTTTGGATTTTGTCGAAAACCTTCTTTTGCAACCTAGCGCCAGGTATTTGGCCCAGTCCCACCCAAATCAGCACAGAAAGCTTCTCTGGAGTCTGACTGTCAATAATCATCCAAAAAAAGAGGAAATTTCCATTCACCTTGGCGAGGGGACCTCAAAACGTGCTAAGGTGGCGTGTCCGAGGTGGCTCGAATGGCTATAACTCCGGGAAGGAGTGAGATCCCTTCACCCAAATCGGCACACCTGTGCAGGGGCTCAGTCCGAGGCCAGGTGAAAAGGGGCGTGGCGACAGGCCAGTAGGTGGCGCCGTAAGCTGAAAAATAGGGAAAATGTAATGTAAAAAGACAATCAAACAAAGATGAAAACACCCGAAACACTGCGGGATCGTAGTACCCTCCCCTGTCTGCAACGTCACCGGGCCTTGTCCCGATCGGCCTGACGGTGGAACTGCAGCGACGGAAAGTACGGCATGGCTCGTAACTCCCAAACGGTTGGTCGCAGAGCCACGTGCCTTATGTCATCGGAATCCTTGGCTCGAGCCGAACGAGACGCAGGTCTCAGATTGGCTCGTCGCTCTGACGAAATTTTCGGGTATTTTGGATTTTGTCGAAAACCTTCTTTTGCAACCTAGCGCCAGGTATTTGGCCCAGTCCCACCCAAATTAGCACAGAAAGCTTCTCTGGAGTCTGACTGTCAATAATCATCCAAAAAAAGAGGAAATTTCCATTCACCTTGGCGAGGGGACCTCAAAACGTGCCAAGGTGGCGTGTCCGAGGTGGCTCGAATGGCTATAACTCCGGGAAGGAGTGAGATCCCTTCACCCAAATCGGCACACCTGTGCAGGGGCTCAGTCCGAGGCCAGGTGAAAAAGGGCGCGGCGACAGGCCACTAGGTGGCGCTGTAAGCGACAACAAAATTAATACGAATCGAAAAAAAGGACAAACAAACAACATGGAGACAGATACAGCTAGGCTGCAGTCAGTCCAATCTACTTTCAAAGTAAGGTCTGCGCTATGTTCGAACTAAACTACCCACCAGGGTCTGATTTTTCAAGAGCGTAAGTGACTTTGTTTCACAGGCGCACAACACGTATCTCGCATGTGACAGAACTCCCCATTCTGAAATGGAAATAAATAAAAAACTGTAAAAACCTCTTCTGCTTTGTTTCACCAACAATTTCAGGGGAGAGCGCGAACGCAGTCCCCCACTACCATAAATTATGCAGTCGAGATTCCCGCATTTGGGGAATTCGCAGGGGTCAGCATGGCCGGAGTGCAATGGACAAGCCTCGCCCTGGGTGAACCGCCTTCTTGATCATGGTGTCTCCCCTGCCAGGTAAGTATGAAGGCCCAGGCGGTCAGCCAGAGGTCTGATTTGCATCTCTACCATCCTCACCAACGGTTAGCCCTCCGCCCCCGCTCCAGGAAAGGAAGGACGGGTGCCTTCCGTTACTGGCCTGGAAACTGCCAAGCTCATGGGCCGGTGCTTCCCAACGCCAGTTTTAGATGACTCTCTTTAAACAAACACACCTGATTCGATGCACCACCTCGTCTGTGAAAGACTTCAAGACCTCAGGTGGGTGCATCGTTAGTGGAAGAGTCCAAGACCCCAGGAGGACACATCAGGAAAAAAGTTTGCAATAAACCACAGCATCTGCAATGGCAGCTCTCATTCCTTGTTCTGCTATTCGACACAATAAATGGCAATCCCCAAAAAGGGAAAGCACACCGTTCCTGGAGACACTGCAATACCAGGCCGATGCATGGAGTGGACGGAGCAAGCCCCGGCTCCAGCTCCGTGATCTAAAAATCCATTTAATATGTAGTCCCCGGATGGGGGACGTATCAGATATTAAACTGATAAGAACAGATTTTTTTTTCTTTTGAAAAATTTTATTGTCACAATACATTTTGGTTACATGCACACATTTGTTTTGTTAAAACACATTATACAATGGTTGTTGTTGTTGTTTTTGTTGTTGTTGTTTAATGCACAGGATAATTTTTAAATTAATTAATACACAAATAAAAACATTTTGTATTGAGTGTGTTTTTTGTTGTTGTTTGTGTGTCTGTAGTGCTAGAGAAAATAAAAAATAAAAAACAGTGTTATTAAAATCAAAAGACAGGTTTAAAAACGTTCTCTTCTGTTGTGCAAAAACGGGTATGTCCTTTAAAGAAAAAAGATTAAACCATCAGCTCAGTTCCTCAAAACCAGTCCCAGAGGCCTGACCCTTCTGGGCCCAGAGGAGATCCTCTTAAACCGAGGCACCGCTGTCCCACTTCAGGTGTTTGGGGGCATCTACGGGCAGTCAGGGCTCGTGGCTATGGGGACCTTTCCCGTGTAGCTCTGACCCTCCACATCCGAATGGCGACATGCGGTGTACTCCTGCAGCCTTGATTTGGCTAGCTGGATGGTGGCGTGCAGGGACCCCTGCATGCGCTTCCCTACCAGTAGGTTTCTGGAGGTCCATATGGCGTCTTGGATGCAGAGGATGGTAAGCCATAGCTTAGGGGGTGTTTTTGCTGGCATTTGTTTTTGGCTCACCCCTCCTCTCCCCATTGGGTAGTCTGGGACCCCCCCTACTGGTAGGTACGGGAATTGCTGGGGGCCAGCTGTCGCCCACAGGTCCCTCACAGCGCTGCACTCCCATAAGGCGTGCCTCACGGTCTCGGGGGCGCCACATCCGGACCGCGGGCAGATGGGGTTCTTTGACATGCCTCGGGAGTGCATCACGGCCCTGACCGGGAGGATCTCATGGGCAACCATCCAAGCCAGGTCTCGGTGTCGGTTGTGAAGAGCTGAGTGGGACACATTCCGCCAAACGTTTTGGGCTTCACCTAGAGTGAGCCCGCGTACTGGACACACTTGTTCCCGTTCCTGCACAAGAGAGAGTATAGAGCGATGATTGGTTAAAACAGTCACACTTTCTTTTTCCAAATTAAATTTCTTTAAAAAGTTCTTTATGTGTGTGTATGCTGGGGGTTGGTCAAAGGCAACTGGCATTGTCAAGTCTGTCTGTACAATATTTTGGGTTCTTAAGTAGGACCCCATCCAAAACCGGGTCATGGCTCCTGTTTTGTCTTGTTTGGATGGGGTTCGGGCATATTTTATATGTAGTGCAGTATAAAAAGCTCCTAAAAACAAGTAGGGGTCTGGCACTCCTTTTCCTCCATTTTGGGGTGCTTTCTTAATGGTTGCTCTTTTGAGTCGCTCCCACTTAGACCCCCATAAAAAATAAAACATTGCACGTTCCAGAGATACAAGAAAGAGTCTGGGGGGAAAGAAAACAGAACACAGCAATAAAAACAGGGGTAAAATCACAGCTTTTATGATTAAAACCTTTCCTTCAAATGTCAAACGTCTCAGTCCCCAGAAACCTAGTTTTTTCCGCACTTTAACCATCACGTCATGCCAATTTCCACTCCCTCCCCCGTCTCTGTCAAACTTAATACCCAGTATTTTTAACTCTGTCCTTTTAAAAGTAGTGTCCAGTCCAGCGAGCTCACTAGGTTTCCAGGGACCGTAAAACTGTGCTTGTGTTTTATCTCGGTTCAGTCTGGCTCCCGATGCTTTCCCAAACCAGTCTGTCAGGTCCATAGTCCTCTGTGTTGATAAAACGTCAGTACATAAAAGGTTGACATCATCCATATATAAAACAGTCTTTGCAGTCAGTCCTCCAGTCCCGGGTATAGTCAGTCCACTGATCCATGTATCCCTTCTCAATACCTGCGCTAGGGGTTCGATGCAAGCCACATACAGGAGAGGAGATAACGGACAGCCCTGACGGACGCCGCTGCATATATTTATCGCTTTTGAGAGATTCCCGTTAACTAGGATTTTGCTGGTTATGTCTTTATACAGCAATCCCACCCAAGCTAAGAACCTCCTGGGAAACCCCATTTTTTCCAAAACTTGAAACAAGTAGTGGTGCGAGACTCGGTCGAATGCTTTTTCAAAGTCTAAATTTAAAACTATCAGCCGAATATTTCTGTCTCTCGCATAACAGATGGCGTCTCTTATCAGTACGAGGCTGTCTGTGATCTTTCTCCCAGGGACGGCGCAGGCTTGATCCGGGTGGATCAGATCTGCTAAAACTGTTGACATTCGTGTTGTTAAAAGTTTACTAAAAAGTTTACAATCAAAGTTTAAAAGGGTTATAGGACGCCAGTTTTTTAAATCTGTCTTGTCATCTTTTTTGTGTAGTAGGGTCATTATTCCTATCCTAAAACTGTCAGGGAGCTGGTCGATCTTGTCAAAGTCATTAAAAACAGCCAGTAAGTCTTGTCTTAAAATGTCCCAAAAGGTCAAATAAAATTCAAGAGGGAGTCCATCAACTCCAGGAGTTTTCCCTTTTTTGAATTTTTGAATACTTTTGTCTATCTCAGAAATGTTAAAATCCTTTGTCAGACTGGTATTTCCATTTATTGTTTTCTCTATGCTTGTTAAAATTTCGCTCAAAATGCTGTTGTCACTTGCCTTTTCTTCATAGAGTTCTTCATAAAAGCTTTCTATTACTGATAAAATATCATTTGTGTCTGTCATTGTTTCTCCTTCTTTATTTCTTAATTTAAATATTGCTCTACCTCCATCAATAACTTTCTTAAAAAAGTATCTGCTGCATTTCTCGCCTTCCTCTATTTCCCTTTCTTTACTCCTGAAGAGAACACCTCTACTTTTAACCTCCGCTAATTCTGACATGTCTTTCTTAACTTCCTTAATTTCTTCGTTAAAATCAAAACCCTGGCTAAGAAGATAAAAGTAACGTTGTAGCCTCTTTTGCAGTCCCACCATTCGTCTTTTTTCTTTTAATTTTTTCTTTTTCCCTGCCCATCTAAAAAAAGTCTTGGTCTTTGCCTTTACCATCTCCCACCACTGTGCTCGTGAATCATAAAAGTCTTGTAAAGTCTGCCATTGGCTGTACTGCTCCCTGTAGTATGTTGTGATCTCTGGGTCTTCCAGCAGGGAGCAGTTCAGTTTCCATATCCCTCCACCTGTCGTCACACCTGTGGGAAAAGAAAGGGTGCAAGAAAGCATAGCGTGGTCTGAAAAGAAAACGGGCATTAGTTTAGCATCCACTGGTGTAAGGTCTCGCGTAAAGATATAGTCTATACGGGAGGCTTTAGTGCCATCACCACTAAACCAGGTGAATCCTTTTTCCCCAGGATGCATGGTTCTAAAACAGTCAGTCAATTTAAAATCCTTTATAATGTTCTGTAGTAAAATTGACGTTTTATCCATTTTAAAATCCTCTCTCTCCCCTTTTCTATCATTTTTACTTAAAATGCAATTAAAATCCCCTGCTAAAATAAATGGGGTCTTTCCTAAAAGGTGGGACTGCACGTCTTCTAAAAGGTCGTTCCTTTCATTTTTATCTGTAAAAGCATACATATTTAAAATATTAAAATCATGTCCTAAGAAGGACAGATTTATTAAAAGAGCTCTCCCATCTCTCACCACTGTGCTACCCTTCACCAAGAGCTGAGGATTTTTTATTAAAATGGCTACTCCATCGGCTCTGTTAAAATTTGATCCACTCCACACAGATACATGGGGCCATTGTTCTTCCCATCTCCTATAATTGGACATAAAAGGTAAAGCACATTCTTGTAAAAGCAGGATATCGCTATTTTGGGTTTGTAAAAAGGATAAAACCATTTGAGCTCTCAACTGTGACCTCACACTTCTTACATTTAAGGTGGAGAGTGTGAGTGTCATGATAAAAACAGTTAAAAATGATAAATACAACATTTTAGAAGACATAAATAACTAAAATTTCAATTAAAAAGGATATCTGTATCTTGTGAAACCAGCTCTTCTTCTTTTCCCCTATTTGGGGAATCCGGAGATTGAAGCTGTTTCCCCCTTGAGCTAGCCCTAGGGGTTGATGTTTGGAGTTCTATTGACAAGAAAGATATTTCGTTTGGGGAACCGAGTGGGAAAAGCCGGTTCAGATCCCCTGATGAGAAGGAATCTGATCGCAATCCCACTCTATCTCTTTTCTCATTCTTCTCCTCAATGGGAGATCGGGCAATCCTTTTTTTCCCTCTCAATATAACTCCTGGAAGATCATTACTTACCTCTATCTCTTGTTTCTCCTCCACTACCTTTTCCTGTTCTTGTTCACTATCCTCCTCCTTGCTCTGTTCATTTGATTCCTTTTCTTTCTCTATTAGGGATTGGTGGAGTTCCATCTCCTCATTTCCGTCTGCTCCAATAGTGTGGTTTGGCGGGAAATTTGAAGTTTGCTCCGCCCCCCCTCTCTCCTTACCTCTGTTATCAATTTTCTCTCCACCAACCCCAGGGTTTGGCGGGAGATTTGAATTTAGCTCCACCTCCTCATTGGCCTGTTGTACTCGCTCCTCAACCACCATTTTGTCTGATTTTACTTTGTTGGCAAACGATTTGGGGCAATCTCTGTAGAGATGAGACAAGTCTCCACAAAGATTACACTTTCTGCCATTTGGACATTCTTCAAAGGAATGTCCAATTTCTCTACACTTGTTACAAAAGAGTTTCTGGCATGCTTCAACAAGATGCCCAAACTCCCCACATCGCCGGCAGAGTTTGGGCATTCCCTGGTAGTGGATGTAGCCCCTGTTTTCTCCCAGAACTATCATTTGTGGTAAATGCCTCAGACCTTGGAAGCCCTGTGGGTCTTCCCATTGCTTAATGGGGACCCTCCAGGAACAATTCCAAATACCGTCTTCATCATAAACCTTCATAGCCTGGCCCCTTACAGTGCAAAATCTACCCAGCCATGTGCAAATGTCTTCTCCATTCACAGTCTCATTGAACATTCTAACGATAACCATTTTTTGTGTGTTATCAGTTAGTTTCTCAACTTTAAACATGGAAAACTGGGTCTTGTGTGTGTCAAAGCGCTGCCAGAACTCATTTAACAGTGCTGCATTTTTAAAACTCACATCGAAGCCTTTGTTAAAAGGCAGGGTTAGAATGCAATTTAAATCAGCAGGATTAAAACCTAGAAGTTTTTGCATAAGTTTCCTCGAAAAATCCAACCTTGACATTTCCATTAACTTTCCATCTTTTTCTAAAAAAAGGAACCTAGTGCTGTGGTGCCTCCGCATGCCGGCACGAGCAGCCGACATGTTGGAGGCACCGACAGCTAAAAGGAATCAAACAAACTAAAAAATTACCACAGCAATAAAAACAACGTAAAACAGGAAATAACTTACCTTAAGACCAGTTTCTCAATAAAAAAAACTCCTCCTAAAAAACAAGCACAACACAATATGAAAGACAATAAATAGTAAAAAAGTATGCCAGATACAATACAATATACCTCTCGGGAGGTGTAGGACGTGCTATGGTAGAGCACAACCTAAAAACCTCCAAGAGGCGATCGCAGTCTCTTCCTTTAAGCCAGACACTTGATCTTAGCCAAAAGGCCGAGAAGCGATGCTGCTAAGACGCAGCAGGGAGGAAGCCGGACACGGCGATGCCCATCTCGGCTTTGGTAAGTTTTGGGAGACCTAAAAACGCTGGGGGATGGTGGTAGCCTCCCCTGTCTACAACGTCACCGGGCCTCGTCCCGATCGGCCTGACGGAAAGTACGGCATCGCTCGTAACTCCCAAACGGTTGGTCGCAGAGCCACGTGCCTTATGTCATCGGAATCCTTGGCTCGAGCCGAACGAGACGCAGGTCTCAGATTGGCTCGTCGCTCTGACGAAATTTTCGGGTATTTTGGATTTTGTCGAAAACCTTCTTTTGCAACCTAGCGCCAGGTATTTGGCCCAGTCCCACCCAAATCAGCACAGAAAGCTTCTCTGGAGTCTGACTGTCAATAATCATCCAAAAAAAGAGGAAATTTCCATTCACCTTGGCGAGGGGACCTCAAAACGTGCTAAGGTGGCGTGTCCGAGGTGGCTCGAATGGCTATAACTCCGGGAAGGAGTGAGATCCCTTCACCCAAATCGGCACACCTGTGCAGGGGCTCAGTCCGAGGCCAGGTGAAAAGGGGCGCGGCGACAGGCCAGTAGGTGGCGCCGTAAGCTGAAAAATAGGGAAAATGTAATGTAAAAAGACAATCAAACAAAGATGAAAACACCCGAAACACTGCGGGATCGTAGTACCCTCCCCTGTCTGCAACGTCACCGGGCCTTGTCCCGATCGGCCTGACGGTGGAACTGCAGCGACGGAAAGTACGGCATGGCTCGTAACTCCCAAACGGTTGGTCGCAGAGCCACGTGCCTTATGTCATCGGAATCCTTGGCTCGAGCCGAACGAGACGCAGGTCTCAGATTGGCTCGTCGCTCTGACGAAATTTTCGGGTATTTTGGATTTTGTCGAAAACCTTCTTTTGCAACCTAGCGCCAGGTATTTGGCCCAGTCCCACCCAAATCAGCACAGAAAGCTTCTCTGGAGTCTGACTGTCAATAATCATCCAAAAAAAGAGGAAATTTCCATTCACCTTGGCGAGGGGACCTCAAAACGTGCTAAGGTGGCGTGTCCGAGGTGGCTCGAATGGCTATAACTCCGGGAAGGAGTGAGATCACATCACCCAAATCGGCACACCTGTGCAGGGGCTCAGTCCGAGGCCAGGTGAAAAGGGGCGTGGCGACAGGCCAGTAGGTGGCGCCGTAAGCTGAAAAATAGGGAAAATGTAATGTAAAAAGACAATCAAACAAAGATGAAAACACCCGAAACACTGCGGGATCGTAGTACCCTCCCCTGTCTGCAACGTCACCGGGCCTTGTCCCGATCGGCCTGACGGTGGAACTGCAGCGACGGAAAGTACGGCATGGCTCGTAACTCCCAAACGGTTGGTCGCAGAGCCACGTGCCTTATGTCATCGGAATCCTTGGCTCGAGCCGAACGAGACGCAGGTCTCAGATTGGCTCGTCGCTCTGACGAAATTTTCGGGTATTTTGGATTTTGTCGAAAACCTTCTTTTGCAACCTAGCGCCAGGTATTTGGCCCAGTCCCACCCAAATTAGCACAGAAAGCTTCTCTGGAGTCTGACTGTCAATAATCATCCAAAAAAAGAGGAAATTTCCATTCACCTTGGCGAGGGGACCTCAAAACGTGCCAAGGTGGCGTGTCCGAGGTGGCTCGAATGGCTATAACTCCGGGAAGGAGTGAGATCCCTTCACCCAAATCGGCACACCTGTGCAGGGGCTCAGTCCGAGGCCAGGTGAAAAAGGGCGCGGCGACAGGCCACTAGGTGGCGCTGTAAGCGACAACAAAATTAATACGAATCGAAAAAAAGGACAAACAAACAACATGGAGACAGATACAGCTAGGCTGCAGTCAGTCCAATCTACTTTCAAAGTAAGGTCTGCGCTATGTTCGAACTAAACTACCCACCAGGGTCTGATTTTTCAAGAGCGTAAGTGACTTTGTTTCACAGGCGCACAACACGTATCTCGCATGTGACAGAACTCCCCATTCTGAAATGGAAATAAATAAAAAACTGTAAAAACCTCTTCTGCTTTGTTTCACCAACAATTTCAGGGGAGAGCGCGAACGCAGTCCCCCACTACCATAAATTATGCAGTCGAGATTCCCGCATTTGGGGAATTCGCAGGGGTCAGCATGGCCGGAGTGCAATGGACAAGCCTCGCCCTGGGTGAACCGCCTTCTTGATCATGGTGTCTCCCCTGCCAGGTAAGTATGAAGGCCCAGGCGGTCAGCCAGAGGTCTGATTTGCATCTCTACCATCCTCACCAACGGTTAGCCCTCCGCCCCCGCTCCAGGAAAGGAAGGACGGGTGCCTTCCGTTACTGGCCTGGAAACTGCCAAGCTCATGGGCCGGTGCTTCCCAACGCCAGTTTTAGATGACTCTCTTTAAACAAACACACCTGATTCGATGCACCACCTCGTCTGTGAAAGACTTCAAGACCTCAGGTGGGTGCATCGTTAGTGGAAGAGTCCAAGACCCCAGGAGGACACATCAGGAAAAAAGTTTGCAATAAACCACAGCATCTGCAATGGCAGCTCTCATTCCTTGTTCTGCTATTCGACACAATAAATGGCAATCCCCAAAAAGGGAAAGCACACCGTTCCTGGAGACACTGCAATACCAGGCCGATGCATGGAGTGGATGGAGCAAGCCCCGGCTCCAGCTCCGTGATCTAAAAATCCATTTAATATGTAGTCCCCGGATGGGGGACGTATCAGATATTAAACTGATAAGAACAGATACTACACTTGATCTTAGCCAAAAGGCCGAGAAGCGATGCTGCTAAGACGCAGCAGGGAGGAAGCCGGACACGGCGATGCCCATCTCGGCTTTGGTAAGTTTTGGGAGACCTAAAAACGCTGGGGGATGGTGGTAGCCTCCCCTGTCTACAACGTCACCGGGCCTCGTCCCGATCGGCCTGACGGAAAGTACGGCATCGCTCGTAACTCCCAAACGGTTGGTCGCAGAGCCACGTGCCTTATGTCATCGGAATCCTTGGCTCGAGCCGAACGAGACGCAGGTCTCAGATTGGCTCGTCGCTCTGACGAAATTTTCGGGTATTTTGGATTTTGTCGAAAACCTTCTTTTGCAACCTAGCGCCAGGTATTTGGCCCAGTCCCACCCAAATCAGCACAGAAAGCTTCTCTGGAGTCTGACTGTCAATAATCATCCAAAAAAAGAGGAAATTTCCATTCACCTTGGCGAGGGGACCTCAAAACGTGCTAAGGTGGCGTGTCCGAGGTGGCTCGAATGGCTATAACTCCGGGAAGGAGTGAGATCCCTTCACCCAAATCGGCACACCTGTGCAGGGGCTCAGTCCGAGGCCAGGTGAAAAGGGGCGCGGCGACAGGCCAGTAGGTGGCGCCGTAAGCTGAAAAATAGGGAAAATGTAATGTAAAAAGACAATCAAACAAAGATGAAAACACCCGAAACACTGCGGGATCGTAGTACCCTCCCCTGTCTGCAACGTCACCGGGCCTTGTCCCGATCGGCCTGACGGTGGAACTGCAGCGACGGAAAGTACGGCATGGCTCGTAACTCCCAAACGGTTGGTCGCAGAGCCACGTGCCTTATGTCATCGGAATCCTTGGCTCGAGCCGAACGAGACGCAGGTCTCAGATTGGCTCGTCGCTCTGACGAAATTTTCGGGTATTTTGGATTTTGTCGAAAACCTTCTTTTGCAACCTAGCGCCAGGTATTTGGCCCAGTCCCACCCAAATCAGCACAGAAAGCTTCTCTGGAGTCTGACTGTCAATAATCATCCAAAAAAAGAGGAAATTTCCATTCACCTTGGCGAGGGGACCTCAAAACGTGCTAAGGTGGCGTGTCCGAGGTGGCTCGAATGGCTATAACTCCGGGAAGGAGTGAGATCCCTTCACCCAAATCGGCACACCTGTGCAGGGGCTCAGTCCGAGGCCAGGTGAAAAGGGGCGTGGCGACAGGCCAGTAGGTGGCGCCGTAAGCTGAAAAATAGGGAAAATGTAATGTAAAAAGACAATCAAACAAAGATGAAAACACCCGAAACACTGCGGGATCGTAGTACCCTCCCCTGTCTGCAACGTCACCGGGCCTTGTCCCGATCGGCCTGACGGTGGAACTGCAGCGACGGAAAGTACGGCATGGCTCGTAACTCCCAAACGGTTGGTCGCAGAGCCACGTGCCTTATGTCATCGGAATCCTTGGCTCGAGCCGAACGAGACGCAGGTCTCAGATTGGCTCGTCGCTCTGACGAAATTTTCGGGTATTTTGGATTTTGTCGAAAACCTTCTTTTGCAACCTAGCGCCAGGTATTTGGCCCAGTCCCACCCAAATTAGCACAGAAAGCTTCTCTGGAGTCTGACTGTCAATAATCATCCAAAAAAAGAGGAAATTTCCATTCACCTTGGCGAGGGGACCTCAAAACGTGCCAAGGTGGCGTGTCCGAGGTGGCTCGAATGGCTATAACTCCGGGAAGGAGTGAGATCCCTTCACCCAAATCGGCACACCTGTGCAGGGGCTCAGTCCGAGGCCAGGTGAAAAAGGGCGCGGCGACAGGCCACTAGGTGGCGCTGTAAGCGACAACAAAATTAATACGAATCGAAAAAAAGGACAAACAAACAACATGGAGACAGATACAGCTAGGCTGCAGTCAGTCCAATCTACTTTCAAAGTAAGGTCTGCGCTATGTTCGAACTAAACTACCCACCAGGGTCTGATTTTTCAAGAGCGTAAGTGACTTTGTTTCACAGGCGCACAACACGTATCTCGCATGTGACAGAACTCCCCATTCTGAAATGGAAATAAATAAAAAACTGTAAAAACCTCTTCTGCTTTGTTTCACCAACAATTTCAGGGGAGAGCGCGAACGCAGTCCCCCACTACCATAAATTATGCAGTCGAGATTCCCGCATTTGGGGAATTCGCAGGGGTCAGCATGGCCGGAGTGCAATGGACAAGCCTCGCCCTGGGTGAACCGCCTTCTTGATCATGGTGTCTCCCCTGCCAGGTAAGTATGAAGGCCCAGGCGGTCAGCCAGAGGTCTGATTTGCATCTCTACCATCCTCACCAACGGTTAGCCCTCCGCCCCCGCTCCAGGAAAGGAAGGACGGGTGCCTTCCGTTACTGGCCTGGAAACTGCCAAGCTCATGGGCCGGTGCTTCCCAACGCCAGTTTTAGATGACTCTCTTTAAACAAACACACCTGATTCGATGCACCACCTCGTCTGTGAAAGACTTCAAGACCTCAGGTGGGTGCATCGTTAGTGGAAGAGTCCAAGACCCCAGGAGGACACATCAGGAAAAAAGTTTGCAATAAACCACAGCATCTGCAATGGCAGCTCTCATTCCTTGTTCTGCTATTCGACACAATAAATGGCAATCCCCAAAAAGGGAAAGCACACCGTTCCTGGAGACACTGCAATACCAGGCCGATGCATGGAGTGGATGGAGCAAGCCCCGGCTCCAGCTCCGTGATCTAAAAATCCATTTAATATGTAGTCCCCGGATGGGGGACGTATCAGATATTAAACTGATAAGAACAGATTTTTTTTCTTTCGAAAAAGTTTTATTGTCACCATTTACATTTTTTCCATTTGCATTTTTTCTTTTTCACACAACATTTTCTTTTTAATCACACATTAAAACAAGCAATATAATATATAATAAATACACATGGTAAAATGAAAGAAACAATCATTGTTAAAAAGCATTTGATTAAAACCACAGTGTTTTGCTTGTTTTTAAAAGTCCATTATTGAGGTGTGTTTAAAAGGTGCGGTCAGTTCCAAAAGTAAAATACAAATTTTAAAAAAAGCAAACAAGCCTCGTATATATATATATGTTAATAAAACCTCTTTCATGATAAAACAATAAAAAACACCAATTAAAAATCATCTATTGTGCAAGACCGGGGGTGAGTCCTTATCAAGTGGGTCATCACCCCACTCTCCAGAACAGGGACATGAGATGCTACTTTATGGACTCAGCGGAGATCCCCTCTCCTCCGGCCCGCTGGCCCGCTGTTCCCGTAGCCAGAGTGGTGAGGGTGCATCTACGGGCGGCCAGGGTCGGTGCCTGCCGGGACCCTCTCCGTGCGACCCCGGCCCCCCCCGTCCGAATATCGTCGTCCGGTACCCCTGCAGCATTGATGTTACCTTTAGCTCGCATGCATGGAGGGTTACCGTAACGCGCTTCCCCACCAGCAGGTTTCTGGTGGCCCAGATGGCATCCTTGATGACGTTGAGGGTGAGCCAGAGCGAGGTAAATTTCTGTGCCGTCAAGTCCTTCAAGCCCCGGCCCACCCCAAGGATGGCGAGCTGGTACCCGAACTGGGCCCCACCCGCTGGTAGGCACGGGAAATACAGGGGGCCGGTCTTGGCCCACAGGTCCCGCGCAGTGCTGCACTCCCAGAGCAGGTGGTGGACGGTCTCCGGGGAATTGCAGCCGGACCGCGGGCAGATGGGGTTCTTGGCCATGCCTCTGGAGTGCATAACCGCCCTGACCGGGAGGATCTCATGAGCCACCATCCACGATAAGTCCTTGTGCCTGTTCTGGAGAGCGGGGTGAGCCGCGTTCCGCCAAACCTGTTTGGCCTCACTTGGTGTGAGGCCCGGAACTGGACTCACCGGTTCCCGGTCCTGCACAACAGAGATGAGAGACTTGTGTTGAGTTAAAATGGTGACATCTTCACTCTCTAAAAGGTATTTCTTTAAAAACTTTTTTATAAAACTGTACTCTTTGGGCAAGTTAAAAGACACTGGGGTTTTCAAGTCCACTGGTAAAATTTTCAGTGTTCGTAGGTAAGACCCCATCCAAAATCGCGCCATTGCAGCCGTCTTGTTTTCTTTGGATGGGGTCGTGGCATAACTAATGTGCAGGGCGGTGAAGCGGCTGCCTAAAAACAGGTGGGGGTCAGGGAGGCCTTTTCCACCGTTCTCCGGCCTTTTCTTGATGGTCTCCCTCTTCAGGCGCTCCCACTTGGACCCCCACAGGAAGTAAAACACCGCCCTCTCCAATTTCCCCAGGAACCACCGAGGGGGGCTAAAAACAGAACAGACAAGTAAAATCAGAGGTAAAATCACAGATTTAAAAATTAAAACCTTGCCTTCCATCGTCATCTGTCTTAGTCCCCAAAACCCCAGTCTTTTCCTAACTTTCCCTAACAAGTCAGTCCAGTTTTCCCGTCCACCCCCGTCTTTATCAAATTTAACGCCTAAAATCTTAAAATCGTTGTCTTTAAAAACCAAATCAAGTCCTCCTGTGTCCACGTCTCCCCACGGCCCGAAGAGCTGGGCCTCGGACTTGTTTCTATTGAGTTTGGCGCCCGAGGCCCGACCGTACCAGTCAGTCAAGTCCAGTGCTCTTCGTATTGATAAAACGTCTGTGGCTAAAAGAGTTACGTCGTCCATATATAAAACACAGGTCGCCGTCAGTCCCCCCGTCCCAGGAACGTCCAGTCCTTTGATCCATTTGTCCCTTCTCAAGATCTGTGCCAGTGGCTCGATGCAAGCCACATACAGAAGAGGAGATAAAGGACATCCCTGACGGACACCACTGTGTATGTTCACAGCTTTGGAAAGATGCCCATTTATTAGAATTTTGCTGACTATTCCCTTGTACAGCAGTCCCACCCAGGCTATAAACCTCTTTGGAAACCCCATTTTCTCCAGAACCTGGAAGAGGTACTGGTGCGAGACTCGATCAAATGCTTTTTCAAAATCTAAATTTAGGACTACTAGCCGAATATTTCTGTCTCTCGCGTAACAGATGGCGTCTCTAATCAGCACTAGGTTGTCTGTTATCTTTCTTCCGGGCACAGAACAAGCTTGATCCGGGTGAATCACGTCCTCTAAAACAGTTGACATGCGTGTTGCTAAAACTTTGCTAAAAAGTTTATAATCGAAATTTAAAAGTGTTATGGGTCTCCAGTTTTTTAAGTCAGTCCGGTCACCTTTTTTGTGAAGTAAAGAAACTATCCCTATTCTAAAACTGTCTGGAAGTCTGTCGAGGGTCTCAAACTCTTTAAAAACTGTCAAAAGCTCTTGTCCTAAAATGTCCCAAAATGTTAGATAAAACTCCAGGGGAAGTCCATCCACTCCTGGGGACTTCCCCTTTTTAAAACCTCCAAGAGCTTTTTGGGTTTCTAAAATGTTCAAATCTTGGGCTAAAATCTCATTTTGACAGTCGACCCTTTTTTCAACAAAATTTAAAACTTCTTTTACGGTGTCTGAGTGTACCTTTTTAAAACTATATAAAGCCCCATAAAATTTTTCCACATCCTCTAAAATCTCTTTTGTTGTGTTAACCTCCCTATCCCCTGTTTTAACCCTGGTTAACCCCCCACCCCTTGTTATTATTTTCTTAAAAAAATATCTGGTACACTTTTCCCCTTCTTCAATTTCTCTCTCTTTGCTTCTTAAAAGGACCCCTTTACTTTCTATATTGGCTAAAACTGACATTTCCTTTTTTACATCCTGGATTTCATTGTTAAAATCAAAACCATTATTTAAAAGATTAAAATACCTTTGTAGTCTTTTTTGCAACCCCAACATGCATTTCTTTTCCCTACTCTTCTTTTCTTTCCCTATCTTTCTAAAAAACTGTCTCGTCCGGTCCTTTACCATCTCCCACCACTGTGCACGTGTATCATAAAAGTCTTGGAGGGTCTGCCATTGGCTGAACTGTTCCCTATATTCTAAAATTACATTCTTGTCTTCCAACAGGGAACAGTTCAGCTTCCACAGCCCTCCCCCTACCGTCACACCCATGGGCAGTGAAAGGGTGCAAGACAGCATCATGTGATCAGAGAAAAAAAGGGGGGTTAATGTAGCATCGGTTGGCGGGCAGTCCCTTGTAAACACGTAGTCGATTCGAGAGGCTTTGGTACCATCACCACTGAACCAGGTGAAGCCCTCCTCTCTTTGATGCAAAATTTTAAAACAGTCGACTAAATTGAAATCTCTGACTAAACCCTGCAATAAAACCGACGTTTTGTCCACTCTAAAATCCTCCCCTACCCTTTTCCTGTCTGTTTTAGATAAAACACAATTAAAATCCCCTGCTACCATTAGGGGAGCCCTACCTAGCATGTGGGGTTGCAAGTCTTCTAAAAGCTCATATCTTTCGTTCTTTTCCGTAAAACCATATACATTAAGAACATTAAAATCCCTGTCTAAAAAGGTCAGATTTACTAAAAGTGCCCGGCCTTGCCTCACCACAGTGCTGCCCTTCACCAAGATGTTAGGATTATTAATTAAAACCGCAACTCCGTCGTTTTTGTTAAAATTTGATCCGCTCCATATGGAGGCTCCTGCGGACCATAGCTCTTCCATTTTTGTGTACCTAGTTAAAAAGGGCAGAGAACACTCTTGTAATAAAAACAAATCTGACTTAAAAGATTTTAAAAAGGACAAAATACTCTGTGCTCTAATGGTGGACCTCACACTTCTGACATTGATAGTAGAGATGGTGAGGGCCATGAGCAGTAGGGTTAAAAAGGTATGAGGCATTTAAAACAGAAGACAAGAAAAAGACTACAAAAATATGATTAAAATCATGTTACATCTTGTAGCATTTGTCTTTCCTTTTCCCCAGATGAGCTGAGGTCTGGAGGGCAAATGCCTGTCGCTTCAGAGGCCACAGAGGGAACCTCTTGTGGCTCCTTTGGCGATGATGCTGTTAGCTTAATGTGCAAAAAGGAAACCTCATTTGGGGACTCTAGGGGCCACATGCGCTCCAGATCTACCGAATCGGAACTATCGAGCTTATATGCTGCCCTAGATTTTTTCTCCTCCGTTACAATCAGAGGAGACCCCGCAGGTCTTTTTTGCACCTGAGCATTAGGGAGTGAACACTCTGTCTCACTCCCGGTGGATTCTTCCACCCCATCCGAAACTGTTACCAGTGATTCTTCCTCACTTTCCTTTCCTTCCATTACCATTTCCTGTTCCGTTGCCTCCGCCCCTGTGGCCGCCCCACTTCCTCCTTCCTGCCCAATCCCTGAGGCCGGCTGGGAATTTGAAATTCCCGCCAAAACCTCAGGGACCGCCTCCTCTCTCCTTTGTTCCTTCGTTTGTTGCCCATGTGGGGCGGCCATTTTTAGCTTGTTGGCAAAACTTTTAGGGCAGTCTCTGTAGAGATGGTTTGTTTCTCCACAAAGATTGCACCGTCTGCCATTGGTACAGTCATCAAAACTGTGACCAATTTCTCTACACTTCCCACAGATTAACTCTTGGCATGCTTCAGATAGATGACCAAACCTTCCACACTTTCTGCAGAGTTTGGGCATTCCTTGATAATGTATGTAGCCTCTGTTCTCTCCGAGCACAATCATGGAAGGCAGATGCTTCAGGCCCTGGTAGCCCCCAGCGTCTTCCCATTGTTTAATGGGAATTCGCCAGGAGCATGTCCAAATGCCATCTTCATCTAACACTTTGACAGGCTGGCCTCGAACAGTGCAAAATCTACCCAACCAAACACAAATATCATCTCCAGTCACGGTTTCATTGAACATCCTGACAATCACAGTTTTAAGTGTGTTATCAGAAAGTTTCTCAACAGTGAACATGGAAAACTGGGCTTTAACGGATTCAAACCTTTGCCAAAAGTCACTAAGTAGGGAAGCGGTTTTAAAACTAACATCAAATCCTTTGTTCAAGGGCAGAGTCATCAAACAATTCAGGTCGTCACATTTAAAAGCTAAGGTCTTTTGGATCAGCTTCCTGGAAAAGTCCATACGGGACATTCCCAGGAGCTTCCCCTCAACCTGCCTAAATAAAAAACGCACGCTGTGGTGCCTCCGCACGCCGGCACGGGCAGCCGACATGATGGAGGCACCAACAGCCTAAAAACTTAAAACAACAATAAATACAACAATAAATAACAAAATAAATAATTAAAAGACCTCACCTTAAAACTTGTTGGAGCCCGAAGCAGCAGAGTTCAATATACCTCTCGAAGTTGTGTGACTCAAGATATGAAACGATCTCGAGTCAGGAAACCTCCAAGAGGCGATCGCAGTCTCAACCGTCCGACAAGATACTTGATCTTAGCCAAAAGGCCGAGAAGCGGGGTGGCGCTGTAAGCGACAACAAAATTAATACGAATCGAAAAAAAGGACAAACAAACAACATGGAGACAGATACAGCTAGGCTGCAGTCAGTCCAATCTACTTTCAAAGTAAGGTCTGCGCTATGTTCGAACTAAACTACCCACCAGGGTCTGATTTTTCAAGAGCGTAAGTGACTTTGTTTCACAGGCGCACAACACGTATCTCGCATGTGACAGAACTCCCCATTCTGAAATGGAAATAAATAAAAAACTGTAAAAACCTCTTCTGCTTTGTTTCACCAACAATTTCAGGGGAGAGCGCGAACGCAGTCCCCCACTACCATAAATTATGCAGTCGAGATTCCCGCATTTGGGGAATTCGCAGGGGTCAGCATGGCCGGAGTGCAATGGACAAGCCTCGCCCTGGGTGAACCGCCTTCTTGATCATGGTGTCTCCCCTGCCAGGTAAGTATGAAGGCCCAGGCGGTCAGCCAGAGGTCTGATTTGCATCTCTACCATCCTCACCAACGGTTAGCCCTCCGCCCCCGCTCCAGGAAAGGAAGGACGGGTGCCTTCCGTTACTGGCCTGGAAACTGCCAAGCTCATGGGCCGGTGCTTCCCAACGCCAGTTTTAGATGACTCTCTTTAAACAAACACACCTGATTCGATGCACCACCTCGTCTGTGAAAGACTTCAAGACCTCAGGTGGGTGCATCGTTAGTGGAAGAGTCCAAGACCCCAGGAGGACACATCAGGAAAAAAGTTTGCAATAAACCACAGCATCTGCAATGGCAGCTCTCATTCCTTGTTCTGCTATTCGACACAATAAATGGCAATCCCCAAAAAGGGAAAGCACACCGTTCCTGGAGACACTGCAATACCAGGCCGATGCATGGAGTGGATGGAGCAAGCCCCGGCTCCAGCTCCGTGATCTAAAAATCCATTTAATATGTAGTCCCCGGATGGGGGACGTATCAGATATTAAACTGATAAGAACAGATACTACACTTGATCTTAGCCAAAAGGCCGAGAAGCGATGCTGCTAAGACGCAGCAGGGAGGAAGCCGGACACGGCGATGCCCATCTCGGCTTTGGTAAGTTTTGGGAGACCTAAAAACGCTGGGGGATGGTGGTAGCCTCCCCTGTCTACAACGTCACCGGGCCTCGTCCCGATCGGCCTGACGGAAAGTACGGCATCGCTCGTAACTCCCAAACGGTTGGTCGCAGAGCCACGTGCCTTATGTCATCGGAATCCTTGGCTCGAGCCGAACGAGACGCAGGTCTCAGATTGGCTCGTCGCTCTGACGAAATTTTCGGGTATTTTGGATTTTGTCGAAAACCTTCTTTTGCAACCTAGCGCCAGGTATTTGGCCCAGTCCCACCCAAATCAGCACAGAAAGCTTCTCTGGAGTCTGACTGTCAATAATCATCCAAAAAAAGAGGAAATTTCCATTCACCTTGGCGAGGGGACCTCAAAACGTGCTAAGGTGGCGTGTCCGAGGTGGCTCGAATGGCTATAACTCCGGGAAGGAGTGAGATCCCTTCACCCAAATCGGCACACCTGTGCAGGGGCTCAGTCCGAGGCCAGGTGAAAAGGGGCGCGGCGACAGGCCAGTAGGTGGCGCCGTAAGCTGAAAAATAGGGAAAATGTAATGTAAAAAGACAATCAAACAAAGATGAAAACACCCGAAACACTGCGGGATCGTAGTACCCTCCCCTGTCTGCAACGTCACCGGGCCTTGTCCCGATCGGCCTGACGGTGGAACTGCAGCGACGGAAAGTACGGCATGGCTCGTAACTCCCAAACGGTTGGTCGCAGAGCCACGTGCCTTATGTCATCGGAATCCTTGGCTCGAGCCGAACGAGACGCAGGTCTCAGATTGGCTCGTCGCTCTGACGAAATTTTCGGGTATTTTGGATTTTGTCGAAAACCTTCTTTTGCAACCTAGCGCCAGGTATTTGGCCCAGTCCCACCCAAATCAGCACAGAAAGCTTCTCTGGAGTCTGACTGTCAATAATCATCCAAAAAAAGAGGAAATTTCCATTCACCTTGGCGAGGGGACCTCAAAACGTGCTAAGGTGGCGTGTCCGAGGTGGCTCGAATGGCTATAACTCCGGGAAGGAGTGAGATCCCTTCACCCAAATCGGCACACCTGTGCAGGGGCTCAGTCCGAGGCCAGGTGAAAAGGGGCGTGGCGACAGGCCAGTAGGTGGCGCCGTAAGCTGAAAAATAGGGAAAATGTAATGTAAAAAGACAATCAAACAAAGATGAAAACACCCGAAACACTGCGGGATCGTAGTACCCTCCCCTGTCTGCAACGTCACCGGGCCTTGTCCCGATCGGCCTGACGGTGGAACTGCAGCGACGGAAAGTACGGCATGGCTCGTAACTCCCAAACGGTTGGTCGCAGAGCCACGTGCCTTATGTCATCGGAATCCTTGGCTCGAGCCGAACGAGACGCAGGTCTCAGATTGGCTCGTCGCTCTGACGAAATTTTCGGGTATTTTGGATTTTGTCGAAAACCTTCTTTTGCAACCTAGCGCCAGGTATTTGGCCCAGTCCCACCCAAATTAGCACAGAAAGCTTCTCTGGAGTCTGACTGTCAATAATCATCCAAAAAAAGAGGAAATTTCCATTCACCTTGGCGAGGGGACCTCAAAACGTGCCAAGGTGGCGTGTCCGAGGTGGCTCGAATGGCTATAACTCCGGGAAGGAGTGAGATCCCTTCACCCAAATCGGCACACCTGTGCAGGGGCTCAGTCCGAGGCCAGGTGAAAAAGGGCGCGGCGACAGGCCACTAGGTGGCGCTGTAAGCGACAACAAAATTAATACGAATCGAAAAAAAGGACAAACAAACAACATGGAGACAGATACAGCTAGGCTGCAGTCAGTCCAATCTACTTTCAAAGTAAGGTCTGCGCTATGTTCGAACTAAACTACCCACCAGGGTCTGATTTTTCAAGAGCGTAAGTGACTTTGTTTCACAGGCGCACAACACGTATCTCGCATGTGACAGAACTCCCCATTCTGAAATGGAAATAAATAAAAAACTGTAAAAACCTCTTCTGCTTTGTTTCACCAACAATTTCAGGGGAGAGCGCGAACGCAGTCCCCCACTACCATAAATTATGCAGTCGAGATTCCCGCATTTGGGGAATTCGCAGGGGTCAGCATGGCCGGAGTGCAATGGACAAGCCTCGCCCTGGGTGAACCGCCTTCTTGATCATGGTGTCTCCCCTGCCAGGTAAGTATGAAGGCCCAGGCGGTCAGCCAGAGGTCTGATTTGCATCTCTACCATCCTCACCAACGGTTAGCCCTCCGCCCCCGCTCCAGGAAAGGAAGGACGGGTGCCTTCCGTTACTGGCCTGGAAACTGCCAAGCTCATGGGCCGGTGCTTCCCAACGCCAGTTTTAGATGACTCTCTTTAAACAAACACACCTGATTCGATGCACCACCTCGTCTGTGAAAGACTTCAAGACCTCAGGTGGGTGCATCGTTAGTGGAAGAGTCCAAGACCCCAGGAGGACACATCAGGAAAAAAGTTTGCAATAAACCACAGCATCTGCAATGGCAGCTCTCATTCCTTGTTCTGCTATTCGACACAATAAATGGCAATCCCCAAAAAGGGAAAGCACACCGTTCCTGGAGACACTGCAATACCAGGCCGATGCATGGAGTGGATGGAGCAAGCCCCGGCTCCAGCTCCGTGATCTAAAAATCCATTTAATATGTAGTCCCCGGATGGGGGACGTATCAGATATTAAACTGATAAGAACAGATACTACACTTGATCTTAGCCAAAAGGCCGAGAAGCGATGCTGCTAAGACGCAGCAGGGAGGAAGCCGGACACGGCGATGCCCATCTCGGCTTTGGTAAGTTTTGGGAGACCTAAAAACGCTGGGGGATGGTGGTAGCCTCCCCTGTCTACAACGTCACCGGGCCTCGTCCCGATCGGCCTGACGGAAAGTACGGCATCGCTCGTAACTCCCAAACGGTTGGTCGCAGAGCCACGTGCCTTATGTCATCGGAATCCTTGGCTCGAGCCGAACGAGACGCAGGTCTCAGATTGGCTCGTCGCTCTGACGAAATTTTCGGGTATTTTGGATTTTGTCGAAAACCTTCTTTTGCAACCTAGCGCCAGGTATTTGGCCCAGTCCCACCCAAATCAGCACAGAAAGCTTCTCTGGAGTCTGACTGTCAATAATCATCCAAAAAAAGAGGAAATTTCCATTCACCTTGGCGAGGGGACCTCAAAACGTGCTAAGGTGGCGTGTCCGAGGTGGCTCGAATGGCTATAACTCCGGGAAGGAGTGAGATCCCTTCACCCAAATCGGCACACCTGTGCAGGGGCTCAGTCCGAGGCCAGGTGAAAAGGGGCGTGGCGACAGGCCAGTAGGTGGCGCCGTAAGCTGAAAAATAGGGAAAATGTAATGTAAAAAGACAATCAAACAAAGATGAAAACACCCGAAACACTGCGGGATCGTAGTACCCTCCCCTGTCTGCAACGTCACCGGGCCTTGTCCCGATCGGCCTGACGGTGGAACTGCAGCGACGGAAAGTACGGCATGGCTCGTAACTCCCAAACGGTTGGTCGCAGAGCCACGTGCCTTATGTCATCGGAATCCTTGGCTCGAGCCGAACGAGACGCAGGTCTCAGATTGGCTCGTCGCTCTGACGAAATTTTCGGGTATTTTGGATTTTGTCGAAAACCTTCTTTTGCAACCTAGCGCCAGGTATTTGGCCCAGTCCCACCCAAATTAGCACAGAAAGCTTCTCTGGAGTCTGACTGTCAATAATCATCCAAAAAAAGAGGAAATTTCCATTCACCTTGGCGAGGGGACCTCAAAACGTGCCAAGGTGGCGTGTCCGAGGTGGCTCGAATGGCTATAACTCCGGGAAGGAGTGAGATCCCTTCACCCAAATCGGCACACCTGTGCAGGGGCTCAGTCCGAGGCCAGGTGAAAAAGGGCGCGGCGACAGGCCACTAGGTGGCGCTGTAAGCGACAACAAAATTAATACGAATCGAAAAAAAGGACAAACAAACAACATGGAGACAGATACAGCTAGGCTGCAGTCAGTCCAATCTACTTTCAAAGTAAGGTCTGCGCTATGTTCGAACTAAACTACCCACCAGGGTCTGATTTTTCAAGAGCGTAAGTGACTTTGTTTCACAGGCGCACAACACGTATCTCGCATGTGACAGAACTCCCCATTCTGAAATGGAAATAAATAAAAAACTGTAAAAACCTCTTCTGCTTTGTTTCACCAACAATTTCAGGGGAGAGCGCGAACGCAGTCCCCCACTACCATAAATTATGCAGTCGAGATTCCCGCATTTGGGGAATTCGCAGGGGTCAGCATGGCCGGAGTGCAATGGACAAGCCTCGCCCTGGGTGAACCGCCTTCTTGATCATGGTGTCTCCCCTGCCAGGTAAGTATGAAGGCCCAGGCGGTCAGCCAGAGGTCTGATTTGCATCTCTACCATCCTCACCAACGGTTAGCCCTCCGCCCCCGCTCCAGGAAAGGAAGGACGGGTGCCTTCCGTTACTGGCCTGGAAACTGCCAAGCTCATGGGCCGGTGCTTCCCAACGCCAGTTTTAGATGACTCTCTTTAAACAAA
Source organism: Carassius gibelio (assembly GCF_023724105.1). Taxonomy (NCBI): domain Eukaryota; kingdom Metazoa; phylum Chordata; class Actinopteri; order Cypriniformes; family Cyprinidae; genus Carassius; species Carassius gibelio. The sequence goes on from NC_068418.1 coordinate 563,821, forward strand.
CACACCTGATTCGATGCACCACCTCGTCTGTGAAAGACTTCAAGACCTCAGGTGGGTGCATCGTTAGTGGAAGAGTCCAAGACCCCAGGAGGACACATCAGGAAAAAAGTTTGCAATAAACCACAGCATCTGCAATGGCAGCTCTCATTCCTTGTTCTGCTATTCGACACAATAAATGGCAATCCCCAAAAAGGGAAAGCACACCGTTCCTGGAGACACTGCAATACCAGGCCGATGCATGGAGTGGATGGAGCAAGCCCCGGCTCCAGCTCCGTGATCTAAAAATCCATTTAATATGTAGTCCCCGGATGGGGGACGTATCAGATATTAAACTGATAAGAACAGATACTACACTTGATCTTAGCCAAAAGGCCGAGAAGCGATGCTGCTAAGACGCAGCAGGGAGGAAGCCGGACACGGCGATGCCCATCTCGGCTTTGGTAAGTTTTGGGAGACCTAAAAACGCTGGGGGATGGTGGTAGCCTCCCCTGTCTACAACGTCACCGGGCCTCGTCCCGATCGGCCTGACGGAAAGTACGGCATCGCTCGTAACTCCCAAACGGTTGGTCGCAGAGCCACGTGCCTTATGTCATCGGAATCCTTGGCTCGAGCCGAACGAGACGCAGGTCTCAGATTGGCTCGTCGCTCTGACGAAATTTTCGGGTATTTTGGATTTTGTCGAAAACCTTCTTTTGCAACCTAGCGCCAGGTATTTGGCCCAGTCCCACCCAAATCAGCACAGAAAGCTTCTCTGGAGTCTGACTGTCAATAATCATCCAAAAAAAGAGGAAATTTCCATTCACCTTGGCGAGGGGACCTCAAAACGTGCTAAGGTGGCGTGTCCGAGGTGGCTCGAATGGCTATAACTCCGGGAAGGAGTGAGATCCCTTCACCCAAATCGGCACACCTGTGCAGGGGCTCAGTCCGAGGCCAGGTGAAAAGGGGCGCGGCGACAGGCCAGTAGGTGGCGCCGTAAGCTGAAAAATAGGGAAAATGTAATGTAAAAAGACAATCAAACAAAGATGAAAACACCCGAAACACTGCGGGATCGTAGTACCCTCCCCTGTCTGCAACGTCACCGGGCCTTGTCCCGATCGGCCTGACGGTGGAACTGCAGCGACGGAAAGTACGGCATGGCTCGTAACTCCCAAACGGTTGGTCGCAGAGCCACGTGCCTTATGTCATCGGAATCCTTGGCTCGAGCCGAACGAGACGCAGGTCTCAGATTGGCTCGTCGCTCTGACGAAATTTTCGGGTATTTTGGATTTTGTCGAAAACCTTCTTTTGCAACCTAGCGCCAGGTATTTGGCCCAGTCCCACCCAAATCAGCACAGAAAGCTTCTCTGGAGTCTGACTGTCAATAATCATCCAAAAAAAGAGGAAATTTCCATTCACCTTGGCGAGGGGACCTCAAAACGTGCTAAGGTGGCGTGTCCGAGGTGGCTCGAATGGCTATAACTCCGGGAAGGAGTGAGATCCCTTCACCCAAATCGGCACACCTGTGCAGGGGCTCAGTCCGAGGCCAGGTGAAAAGGGGCGTGGCGACAGGCCAGTAGGTGGCGCCGTAAGCTGAAAAATAGGGAAAATGTAATGTAAAAAGACAATCAAACAAAGATGAAAACACCCGAAACACTGCGGGATCGTAGTACCCTCCCCTGTCTGCAACGTCACCGGGCCTTGTCCCGATCGGCCTGACGGTGGAACTGCAGCGACGGAAAGTACGGCATGGCTCGTAACTCCCAAACGGTTGGTCGCAGAGCCACGTGCCTTATGTCATCGGAATCCTTGGCTCGAGCCGAACGAGACGCAGGTCTCAGATTGGCTCGTCGCTCTGACGAAATTTTCGGGTATTTTGGATTTTGTCGAAAACCTTCTTTTGCAACCTAGCGCCAGGTATTTGGCCCAGTCCCACCCAAATTAGCACAGAAAGCTTCTCTGGAGTCTGACTGTCAATAATCATCCAAAAAAAGAGGAAATTTCCATTCACCTTGGCGAGGGGACCTCAAAACGTGCCAAGGTGGCGTGTCCGAGGTGGCTCGAATGGCTATAACTCCGGGAAGGAGTGAGATCCCTTCACCCAAATCGGCACACCTGTGCAGGGGCTCAGTCCGAGGCCAGGTGAAAAAGGGCGCGGCGACAGGCCACTAGGTGGCGCTGTAAGCGACAACAAAATTAATACGAATCGAAAAAAAGGACAAACAAACAACATGGAGACAGATACAGCTAGGCTGCAGTCAGTCCAATCTACTTTCAAAGTAAGGTCTGCGCTATGTTCGAACTAAACTACCCACCAGGGTCTGATTTTTCAAGAGCGTAAGTGACTTTGTTTCACAGGCGCACAACACGTATCTCGCATGTGACAGAACTCCCCATTCTGAAATGGAAATAAATAAAAAACTGTAAAAACCTCTTCTGCTTTGTTTCACCAACAATTTCAGGGGAGAGCGCGAACGCAGTCCCCCACTACCATAAATTATGCAGTCGAGATTCCCGCATTTGGGGAATTCGCAGGGGTCAGCATGGCCGGAGTGCAATGGACAAGCCTCGCCCTGGGTGAACCGCCTTCTTGATCATGGTGTCTCCCCTGCCAGGTAAGTATGAAGGCCCAGGCGGTCAGCCAGAGGTCTGATTTGCATCTCTACCATCCTCACCAACGGTTAGCCCTCCGCCCCCGCTCCAGGAAAGGAAGGACGGGTGCCTTCCGTTACTGGCCTGGAAACTGCCAAGCTCATGGGCCGGTGCTTCCCAACGCCAGTTTTAGATGACTCTCTTTAAACAAACACACCTGATTCGATGCACCACCTCGTCTGTGAAAGACTTCAAGACCTCAGGTGGGTGCATCGTTAGTGGAAGAGTCCAAGACCCCAGGAGGACACATCAGGAAAAAAGTTTGCAATAAACCACAGCATCTGCAATGGCAGCTCTCATTCCTTGTTCTGCTATTCGACACAATAAATGGCAATCCCCAAAAAGGGAAAGCACACCGTTCCTGGAGACACTGCAATACCAGGCCGATGCATGGAGTGGATGGAGCAAGCCCCGGCTCCAGCTCCGTGATCTAAAAATCCATTTAATATGTAGTCCCCGGATGGGGGACGTATCAGATATTAAACTGATAAGAACAGATACTACACTTGATCTTAGCCAAAAGGCCGAGAAGCGATGCTGCTAAGACGCAGCAGGGAGGAAGCCGGACACGGCGATGCCCATCTCGGCTTTGGTAAGTTTTGGGAGACCTAAAAACGCTGGGGGATGGTGGTAGCCTCCCCTGTCTACAACGTCACCGGGCCTCGTCCCGATCGGCCTGACGGAAAGTACGGCATCGCTCGTAACTCCCAAACGGTTGGTCGCAGAGCCACGTGCCTTATGTCATCGGAATCCTTGGCTCGAGCCGAACGAGACGCAGGTCTCAGATTGGCTCGTCGCTCTGACGAAATTTTCGGGTATTTTGGATTTTGTCGAAAACCTTCTTTTGCAACCTAGCGCCAGGTATTTGGCCCAGTCCCACCCAAATCAGCACAGAAAGCTTCTCTGGAGTCTGACTGTCAATAATCATCCAAAAAAAGAGGAAATTTCCATTCACCTTGGCGAGGGGACCTCAAAACGTGCTAAGGTGGCGTGTCCGAGGTGGCTCGAATGGCTATAACTCCGGGAAGGAGTGAGATCCCTTCACCCAAATCGGCACACCTGTGCAGGGGCTCAGTCCGAGGCCAGGTGAAAAGGGGCGTGGCGACAGGCCAGTAGGTGGCGCCGTAAGCTGAAAAATAGGGAAAATGTAATGTAAAAAGACAATCAAACAAAGATGAAAACACCCGAAACACTGCGGGATCGTAGTACCCTCCCCTGTCTGCAACGTCACCGGGCCTTGTCCCGATCGGCCTGACGGTGGAACTGCAGCGACGGAAAGTACGGCATGGCTCGTAACTCCCAAACGGTTGGTCGCAGAGCCACGTGCCTTATGTCATCGGAATCCTTGGCTCGAGCCGAACGAGACGCAGGTCTCAGATTGGCTCGTCGCTCTGACGAAATTTTCGGGTATTTTGGATTTTGTCGAAAACCTTCTTTTGCAACCTAGCGCCAGGTATTTGGCCCAGTCCCACCCAAATTAGCACAGAAAGCTTCTCTGGAGTCTGACTGTCAATAATCATCCAAAAAAAGAGGAAATTTCCATTCACCTTGGCGAGGGGACCTCAAAACGTGCCAAGGTGGCGTGTCCGAGGTGGCTCGAATGGCTATAACTCCGGGAAGGAGTGAGATCCCTTCACCCAAATCGGCACACCTGTGCAGGGGCTCAGTCCGAGGCCAGGTGAAAAAGGGCGCGGCGACAGGCCACTAGGTGGCGCTGTAAGCGACAACAAAATTAATACGAATCGAAAAAAAGGACAAACAAACAACATGGAGACAGATACAGCTAGGCTGCAGTCAGTCCAATCTACTTTCAAAGTAAGGTCTGCGCTATGTTCGAACTAAACTACCCACCAGGGTCTGATTTTTCAAGAGCGTAAGTGACTTTGTTTCACAGGCGCACAACACGTATCTCGCATGTGACAGAACTCCCCATTCTGAAATGGAAATAAATAAAAAACTGTAAAAACCTCTTCTGCTTTGTTTCACCAACAATTTCAGGGGAGAGCGCGAACGCAGTCCCCCACTACCATAAATTATGCAGTCGAGATTCCCGCATTTGGGGAATTCGCAGGGGTCAGCATGGCCGGAGTGCAATGGACAAGCCTCGCCCTGGGTGAACCGCCTTCTTGATCATGGTGTCTCCCCTGCCAGGTAAGTATGAAGGCCCAGGCGGTCAGCCAGAGGTCTGATTTGCATCTCTACCATCCTCACCAACGGTTAGCCCTCCGCCCCCGCTCCAGGAAAGGAAGGACGGGTGCCTTCCGTTACTGGCCTGGAAACTGCCAAGCTCATGGGCCGGTGCTTCCCAACGCCAGTTTTAGATGACTCTCTTTAAACAAACACACCTGATTCGATGCACCACCTCGTCTGTGAAAGACTTCAAGACCTCAGGTGGGTGCATCGTTAGTGGAAGAGTCCAAGACCCCAGGAGGACACATCAGGAAAAAAGTTTGCAATAAACCACAGCATCTGCAATGGCAGCTCTCATTCCTTGTTCTGCTATTCGACACAATAAATGGCAATCCCCAAAAAGGGAAAGCACACCGTTCCTGGAGACACTGCAATACCAGGCCGATGCATGGAGTGGATGGAGCAAGCCCCGGCTCCAGCTCCGTGATCTAAAAATCCATTTAATATGTAGTCCCCGGATGGGGGACGTATCAGATATTAAACTGATAAGAACAGATACTACACTTGATCTTAGCCAAAAGGCCGAGAAGCGATGCTGCTAAGACGCAGCAGGGAGGAAGCCGGACACGGCGATGCCCATCTCGGCTTTGGTAAGTTTTGGGAGACCTAAAAACGCTGGGGGATGGTGGTAGCCTCCCCTGTCTACAACGTCACCGGGCCTCGTCCCGATCGGCCTGACGGAAAGTACGGCATCGCTCGTAACTCCCAAACGGTTGGTCGCAGAGCCACGTGCCTTATGTCATCGGAATCCTTGGCTCGAGCCGAACGAGACGCAGGTCTCAGATTGGCTCGTCGCTCTGACGAAATTTTCGGGTATTTTGGATTTTGTCGAAAACCTTCTTTTGCAACCTAGCGCCAGGTATTTGGCCCAGTCCCACCCAAATCAGCACAGAAAGCTTCTCTGGAGTCTGACTGTCAATAATCATCCAAAAAAAGAGGAAATTTCCATTCACCTTGGCGAGGGGACCTCAAAACGTGCTAAGGTGGCGTGTCCGAGGTGGCTCGAATGGCTATAACTCCGGGAAGGAGTGAGATCCCTTCACCCAAATCGGCACACCTGTGCAGGGGCTCAGTCCGAGGCCAGGTGAAAAGGGGCGCGGCGACAGGCCAGTAGGTGGCGCCGTAAGCTGAAAAATAGGGAAAATGTAATGTAAAAAGACAATCAAACAAAGATGAAAACACCCGAAACACTGCGGGATCGTAGTACCCTCCCCTGTCTGCAACGTCACCGGGCCTTGTCCCGATCGGCCTGACGGTGGAACTGCAGCGACGGAAAGTACGGCATGGCTCGTAACTCCCAAACGGTTGGTCGCAGAGCCACGTGCCTTATGTCATCGGAATCCTTGGCTCGAGCCGAACGAGACGCAGGTCTCAGATTGGCTCGTCGCTCTGACGAAATTTTCGGGTATTTTGGATTTTGTCGAAAACCTTCTTTTGCAACCTAGCGCCAGGTATTTGGCCCAGTCCCACCCAAATCAGCACAGAAAGCTTCTCTGGAGTCTGACTGTCAATAATCATCCAAAAAAAGAGGAAATTTCCATTCACCTTGGCGAGGGGACCTCAAAACGTGCTAAGGTGGCGTGTCCGAGGTGGCTCGAATGGCTATAACTCCGGGAAGGAGTGAGATCCCTTCACCCAAATCGGCACACCTGTGCAGGGGCTCAGTCCGAGGCCAGGTGAAAAAGGGCGCGGCGACAGGCCACTAGGTGGCGCTGTAAGCGACAACAAAATTAATACGAATCGAAAAAAAGGACAAACAAACAACATGGAGACAGATACAGCTAGGCTGCAGTCAGTCCAATCTACTTTCAAAGTAAGGTCTGCGCTATGTTCGAACTAAACTACCCACCAGGGTCTGATTTTTCAAGAGCGTAAGTGACTTTGTTTCACAGGCGCACAACACGTATCTCGCATGTGACAGAACTCCCCATTCTGAAATGGAAATAAATAAAAAACTGTAAAAACCTCTTCTGCTTTGTTTCACCAACAATTTCAGGGGAGAGCGCGAACGCAGTCCCCCACTACCATAAATTATGCAGTCGAGATTCCCGCATTTGGGGAATTCGCAGGGGTCAGCATGGCCGGAGTGCAATGGACAAGCCTCGCCCTGGGTGAACCGCCTTCTTGATCATGGTGTCTCCCCTGCCAGGTAAGTATGAAGGCCCAGGCGGTCAGCCAGAGGTCTGATTTGCATCTCTACCATCCTCACCAACGGTTAGCCCTCCGCCCCCGCTCCAGGAAAGGAAGGACGGGTGCCTTCCGTTACTGGCCTGGAAACTGCCAAGCTCATGGGCCGGTGCTTCCCAACGCCAGTTTTAGATGACTCTCTTTAAACAAACACACCTGATTCGATGCACCACCTCGTCTGTGAAAGACTTCAAGACCTCAGGTGGGTGCATCGTTAGTGGAAGAGTCCAAGACCCCAGGAGGACACATCAGGAAAAAAGTTTGCAATAAACCACAGCATCTGCAATGGCAGCTCTCATTCCTTGTTCTGCTATTCGACACAATAAATGGCAATCCCCAAAAAGGGAAAGCACACCGTTCCTGGAGACACTGCAATACCAGGCCGATGCATGGAGTGGACGGAGCAAGCCCCGGCTCCAGCTCCGTGATCTAAAAATCCATTTAATATGTAGTCCCCGGATGGGGGACGTATCAGATATTAAACTGATAAGAACAGATTTTTTTTTTTTCGAAAAAGTTTTATTGTCACCTTTTACATTTTTTTCATTTGCATTTTTTTCGTTTTCACACACCATTTTCTTTTTAATCACACATTAAAACAAGCAATATAATATATAATAAATACACATGGTAAAATGAAAGAAACAATCATTATTAAAAAGCATTGATTAAAACCACAGTGTTTTGCTTGTTTTTAAAAGTCCATTATTGAGGTGTGTTTAAAAGGTACGGTCAGTTCCAAAAGTAAAATACAAATTTTAAAAAAAGCAAACAAGCCTCGTATATATACATATATATATATATATATATATATATATATATATGTTAATAAAACCTATTTCATGATAAAACAATAAAAAACACCAATTAAAAATCATCTGTTGTGCAAGACCGGGGGTGAGTCCTTATCAAGTGGGTCATCACCCCACTCTCCAGAACAGGGACATGAGATGCTACTTTATGGACTCAGCGGAGATCCCCTCTCCTCCGGCCCGCTGGCCCGCTGTTCCCGTAGCCAGAGTGGTGAGGGTGCATCTACGGGCGGCCAGGGTCGGTGCCTGCCGGGACCCTCTCCGTGCGACCCCGGCCCCCCCGTCCGAATATCGTCGTCCGGTACCCCTGCAGCATTGATGTTACCTTTAGCTCGCATGCATGGAGGGTTACCGTAACGCGCTTCCCCACCAGCAGGTTTCTGGTGGCCCAGATGGCATCCTTGATGACGTTGAGGGTGAGCCAGAGCGAGGTAAATTTCTGTGCCGTCAAGTCCTTCAAGCCCCGGCCCACCCCAAGGATGGCGAGCTGGTACCCGAACTGGGCCCCACCCGCTGGTAGGCACGGGAAATACAGGGGGCCGGTCTTGGCCCACAGGTCCCGCGCAGTGCTGCACTCCCAGAGCAGGTGGTGGACGGTCTCCGGGGAATTGCAGCCGGACCGCGGGCAGATGGGGTTTTTGGCCATGCCTCTGGAGTGCATAACCGCCCTGACCGGGAGGATCTCATGAGCCACCATCCACGATAAGTCCTTGTGCCTGTTCTGGAGAGCGGGGTGAGCCGCGTTCCGCCAAACCTGTTTGGCCTCACTTGGTGTGAGGCCCGGAACTGGACTCACCGGTTCCCGGTCCTGCACAACAGAGATGAGAGACTTGTGTTGAGTTAAAATGGTGACATCTTCACTCTCTAAAAGGTATTTCTTTAAAAACTTTTTAATAAAACTGTACTCTTTGGGCAAGTTAAAAGACACTGGGGTTTTCAAGTCCACTGGTAAAATTTTCAGTGTTCGTAGGTAAGACCCCATCCAAAATCGCGCCATTGCAGCCGTCTTGTTTTCTTTGGATGGGGTCGTGGCATAACTAATGTGCAGGGCGGTGAAGCGGCTGCCTAAAAACAGGTGGGGGTCTGGGAGGCCTTTTCCACCGTTCTCCGGCCTTTTCTTGATGGTCTCCCTCTTCAGGCGCTCCCACTTGGACCCCCACAGGAAGTAAAACACCGCCCTCTCCAGTTTCCCCAGGAACCACCGAGGGGGGCTAAAAACAGAACAGACAAGTAAAATCAGAGGTAAAATCACAGATTTAAAAATTAAAACCTTGCCTTCCATCGTCATCTGTCTTAGTCCCCAAAACCCCAGTCTTTTCCTAACTTTCCCTAACAAGTCAGTCCAGTTTTCCCGTCCACCCCCGTCTTTATCAAATTTAACGCCTAAAATCTTAAAATCGTTGTCTTTAAAAACCAAATCAAGTCCTCCTGTGTCCACGTCTCCCCACGGCCCGAAGAGCTGGGCCTCGGACTTGTTTCTATTGAGTTTGGCGCCCGAGGCCCGACCGTACCAGTCAGTCAAGTCCAGTGCTCTTCGTATTGATAAAACGTCTGTGGCTAAAAGAGTTACGTCGTCCATATATAAAACACAGGTTGCCGTCAGTCCCCCCGTCCCAGGAACGTCCAGTCCTTTGATCCATTTGTCCCTTCTCAAGATCTGTGCCAGTGGCTCGATGCAAGCCACATACAGAAGAGGAGATAAAGGACATCCCTGACGGACACCACTGTGTATGTTCACAGCTTTGGAAAGATGCCCATTTATTAGAATTTTGCTGACTATTCCCTTGTACAGCAGTCCCACCCAGGCTATAAACCTCTTTGGAAACCCCATTTTCTCCAGAACCTGGAAGAGGTACTGGTGCGAGACTCGATCAAATGCTTTTTCAAAATCTAAATTTAGGACTACTAGCCGAATATTTCTGTCTCTCGCGTAACAGATGGCGTCTCTAATCAGCACTAGGTTGTCTGTTATCTTTCTTCCGGGCACAGAACAAGCTTGATCTGGGTGAATCACGTCCTCTAAAACAGTTGACATGCGTGTTGCTAAAACTTTGCTAAAAAGTTTATAATCGAAATTTAAAAGTGTTATGGGTCTCCAGTTTTTTAAGTCAGTCCGGTCACCTTTTTTGTGAAGTAAAGAAACTATCCCTATTCTAAAACTGTCTGGAAGTCTGTCGAGGGTCTCAAACTCTTTAAAAACTGTCAAAAGCTCTTGTCCTAAAATGTCCCAAAATGTTAGATAAAACTCCAGGGGAAGTCCATCCACTCCTGGGGACTTCCCCCTTTTAAAACCTCCAAGAGCTTTTTGGGTTTCTAAAATGTTCAAATCTTGGGCTAAAATCTCATTTTGACAGTCGACCCTTTTCTCAACAAAATTTAAAACTTCTTTTACCGTGTCTGAGTGTACCTTTTTAAAACTATATAAAGCCCCATAAAATTTTTCCACATCCTCTAAAATCTCTTTTGTTGTGTTAACCTCCCTATCCCCTGTTTTAACCCTGGTTAACCCCCCACCCCTTGTTATTATTTTCTTAAAAAAATATCTGGTACACTTTTCCCCTTCTTCAATTTCTCTCTCTTTGCTTCTTAAAAGGACCCCTTTACTTTCTATATTGGCTAAAACTGACATTTCCTTTTTTACATCCTGGATTTCATTGTTAAAATCAAAACCATTATTTAAAAGATTAAAATACCTTTGTAGTCTTTTTTGCAACCCCAACATGCATTTCTTTTCCCTACTCTTCTTTTCTTTCCCTATCTTTCTAAAAAACTGTCTCGTCCGGTCCTTTACCATCTCCCACCACTGTGCACGTGTATCATAAAAGTCTTGGAGGGTCTGCCATTGGCTGAACTGTTCCCTATATTCTAAAATTACATTCTTGTCTTCCAACAGGGAACAGTTCAGCTTCCACAGCCCTCCCCCTACCGTCACACCCATGGGCAGTGAAAGGGTGCAAGACAGCATCAGGTGATCAGAGAAAAAAAGGGGGGTTAATGTAGCATCGGTTGGCGGGCAGTCCCTTGTAAACACGTAGTCGATTCGAGAGGCTTTGGTACCATCACCACTGAACCAGGTGAAGCCCTCCTCTCTTTGATGCAAAATTTTAAAACAGTCGACTAAATTAAAATCTCTGACTAAACCCTGCAATAAAACCGACGTTTTGTCCACTCTGAAATCCTCCCCTACCCGTTTCCTGTCTGTTTTAGATAAAACACAATTAAAATCCCCTGCTACCATTAGGGGAGCCCTACCTAGCATGTGGGGTTGCAAGTCTTCTAAAAGCTCATATCTTTCGTTCTTTTCCGTAAAACCATATACATTAAGAACATTAAAATCCCTGTCTAAAAAGGTCAGATTTACTAAAAGTGCCCGGCCTTGCCTCACCACAGTGCTGCCCTTCACCAGGATGTTAGGATTATTAATTAAAACCGCAACTCCGTCGTTTTTGTTAAAATTTGATCCGCTCCATATGGAGGCTCCTGCGGACCATAGCTCTTCCATTTTTGTGTACCTAGTTAAAAAGGGCAGAGAACACTCTTGTAATAAAAACAAATCTGACTTAAAAGATTTTAAAAGGGACAAAATACTCTGTGCTCTAATGGTGGACCTCACACTTCTGACATTGATAGTAGAGATGGTGAGGGCCATGAGCAGTAGGGTTAAAAAGGTATGAGGCATTTAAAACAGAAGACAACAAAAAGACTACAAAAATATGATTAAAATCATGTTACATCTTGTAGCATTTGTCTTTCCTTTTCCCCAGATGAGCTGAGGTCAGGAGGGCAAATGCCTGTCGCTTCAGAGGCCACAGAGGGAACCTCTTGTGGCTCCTTTGGCGATGATGCTGTTAGCTTAATGTGCAAAAAGGAAACCTCATTTGGGGACTCTAGGGGCCACATGCGCTCCAGATCTACCGAGTCGGAACTATCGAGCTTATATGCTGCCCTAGATTTTTTCTCCTCCATTACAATCAGAGGAGACCCCGCAGGTCTTTTTTGCACCTGAGCATTAGGGAGTGAACACTGTGTCTCACTCCCGGTGGATTCTTCCACCCCATCCGAAACTGTTACCAGTGACTCTTCCTCACTTTCCTCTCCTTCCATTACCACTTCCTGTTCCGTTGCCTCCGCCCCTGTGGCCGCCCCACTTCCTCCTTCCTGCCCAATCCCTGAGGCCGGCTGGGAATTTGAAATTCCCGCCAAAACCTCAGGGACCGCCTCCTCTCTCCTTTGTTCCTTTGTTTGTTGCCCATGTGGGGCGGCCATTTTTAGCTTGTTGGCAAAACTTTTAGGGCAGTCTCTGTAGAGATGGTTTGTTTCTCCACAAAGATTGCACCGTCTGCCATTGGTACAGTCATCAAAACTGTGACCAATTTCTCTACACTTCCCACAGATTAACTCTTGGCATGCTTCAGCTAGATGACCAAACCTTGCACACTTTCTGCAGAGTTTGGGCATTCCTTGATAATGTATGTAGCCTCTGTTCTCTCCGAGCACAATCATGGAAGGCAGATGTTTCAGGCCCTGGTAGCCCCCAGCGTCTTCCCATTGTTTAATGGGAATTCGCCAGGAGCATGTCCAAATGCCATCTTCATCTAACACTTTGACAGGCTGGCCTCGAACAGTGCAAAATCTACCCAACCAAACACAAATATCATCCCCAGTCACGGTTTCATTGAACATCCTGACAATCACAGTTTTAAGTGTGTTATCAGAAAGTTTCTCAACAGTGAACATGGAGAACTGGGCTTTAACTGATTCAAACCTTTGCCAAAAGTCATTAAGTAGGGAAGCGGTTTTAAAACTAACATCAAATCCTTTGTTCAAGGGCAGAGTCATCAAACAATTCAGGTCATCACATTTAAAAGCTAGGGTCTTTTGGATCAGCTTCCTGGAAAAGTCCATACGGGACATTCCCAGGAGCTTCCCCTCCCCCTGCCTGAATAAAAAACGCACGCTGTGGTGCCTCCGCACGCCGGCACGGGCAGCCGACATGATGGAGGCACCAACAGCCTAAAAACTTAAAACAACAATAAATACAACAATAAATAACAAAATAAATAATTAAAAGACCTCACCTTAAAACTTGTTGGAGCCCGAAGCAGCAGAGTTCAATATACCTCTCGAAGTTGTGTGACTCAAGATATGAAACGATCTCGAGTCAGGAAACCTCCAAGAGGCGATCGCAGTCTCAACCGTCCGACAAGATACTTGATCTTAGCCAAAAGGCCGAGAAGCGATGCTGCTAAGACGCAGCAGGGAGGAAGCCGGACACGGCGATGCCCATCTCGGCTTTGGTAAGTTTTGGGAGACCTAAAAACGCTGGGGGATGGTGGTAGCCTCCCCTGTCTACAACGTCACCGGGCCTCGTCCCGATCGGCCTGACGGAAAGTACGGCATCGCTCGTAACTCCCAAACGGTTGGTCGCAGAGCCACGTGCCTTATGTCATCGGAATCCTTGGCTCGAGCCGAACGAGACGCAGGTCTCAGATTGGCTCGTCGCTCTGACGAAATTTTCGGGTATTTTGGATTTTGTCGAAAACCTTCTTTTGCAACCTAGCGCCAGGTATTTGGCCCAGTCCCACCCAAATCAGCACAGAAAGCTTCTCTGGAGTCTGACTGTCAATAATCATCCAAAAAAAGAGGAAATTTCCATTCACCTTGGCGAGGGGACCTCAAAACGTGCTAAGGTGGCGTGTCCGAGGTGGCTCGAATGGCTATAACTCCGGGAAGGAGTGAGATCCCTTCACCCAAATCGGCACACCTGTGCAGGGGCTCAGTCCGAGGCCAGGTGAAAAGGGGCGCGGCGACAGGCCAGTAGGTGGCGCCGTAAGCTGAAAAATAGGGAAAATGTAATGTAAAAAGACAATCAAACAAAGATGAAAACACCCGAAACACTGCGGGATCGTAGTACCCTCCCCTGTCTGCAACGTCACCGGGCCTTGTCCCGATCGGCCTGACGGTGGAACTGCAGCGACGGAAAGTACGGCATGGCTCGTAACTCCCAAACGGTTGGTCGCAGAGCCACGTGCCTTATGTCATCGGAATCCTTGGCTCGAGCCGAACGAGACGCAGGTCTCAGATTGGCTCGTCGCTCTGACGAAATTTTCGGGTATTTTGGATTTTGTCGAAAACCTTCTTTTGCAACCTAGCGCCAGGTATTTGGCCCAGTCCCACCCAAATCAGCACAGAAAGCTTCTCTGGAGTCTGACTGTCAATAATCATCCAAAAAAAGAGGAAATTTCCATTCACCTTGGCGAGGGGACCTCAAAACGTGCTAAGGTGGCGTGTCCGAGGTGGCTCGAAAAGGGGCGTGGCGACAGGCCAGTAGGTGGCGCCGTAAGCTGAAAAATAGGGAAAATGTAATGTAAAAAGACAATCAAACAAAGATGAAAACACCCGAAACACTGCGGGATCGTAGTACCCTCCCCTGTCTGCAACGTCACCGGGCCTTGTCCCGATCGGCCTGACGGTGGAACTGCAGCGACGGAAAGTACGGCATCGCTCGTAACTCCCAAACGGTTGGTCGCAGAGCCACGTGCCTTATGTCATCGGAATCCTTGGCTCGAGCCGAACGATCAGATTGGCTCGTCGCTCTGACGAAATTTTCGGGTATTTTGGATTTTGTCGAAAACCTTCTTTTGCAACCTAGCGCCAGGTATTTGGCCCAGTCCCACCCAAATCAGCACAGAAAGCTTCTCTGGAGTCTGACTGTCAATAATCATCCAAAAAAAGAGGAAATTTCCATTCACCTTGGCGAGGGGACCTCAAAACGTGCTAAGGTGGCGTGTCCGAGGTGGCTCGAATGGCTATAACTCCGGGAAGGAGTGAGATCCCTTCACCCAAATCGGCACACCTGTGCAGGGGCTCAGTCCGAGGCCAGGTGAAAAAGGGCGCGGCGACAGGCCACTAGGTGGCGCTGTAAGCGACAACAAAATTAATACGAATCGAAAAAAAGGACAAACAAACAACATGGAGACAGATACAGCTAGGCTGCAGTCAGTCCAATCTACTTTCAAAGTAAGGTCTGCGCTATGTTCGAACTAAACTACCCACCAGGGTCTGATTTTTCAAGAGCGTAAGTGACTTTGTTTCACAGGCGCACAACACGTATCTCGCATGTGACAGAACTCCCCATTCTGAAATGGAAATAAATAAAAAACTGTAAAAACCTCTTCTGCTTTGTTTCACCAACAATTTCAGGGGAGAGCGCGAACGCAGTCCCCCACTACCATAAATTATGCAGTCGAGATTCCCGCATTTGGGGAATTCGCAGGGGTCAGCATGGCCGGAGTGCAATGGACAAGCCTCGCCCTGGGTGAACCGCCTTCTTGATCATGGTGTCTCCCCTGCCAGGTAAGTATGAAGGCCCAGGCGGTCAGCCAGAGGTCTGATTTGCATCTCTACCATCCTCACCAACGGTTAGCCCTCCGCCCCCGCTCCAGGAAAGGAAGGACGGGTGCCTTCCGTTACTGGCCTGGAAACTGCCAAGCTCATGGGCCGGTGCTTCCCAACGCCAGTTTTAGATGACTCTCTTTAAACAAACACACCTGATTCGATGCACCACCTCGTCTGTGAAAGACTTCAAGACCTCAGGTGGGTGCATCGTTAGTGGAAGAGTCCAAGACCCCAGGAGGACACATCAGGAAAAAAGTTTGCAATAAACCACAGCATCTGCAATGGCAGCTCTCATTCCTTGTTCTGCTATTCGACACAATAAATGGCAATCCCCAAAAAGGGAAAGCACACCGTTCCTGGAGACACTGCAATACCAGGCCGATACATGGAGTGGACGGAGCAAGCCCCGGCTCCAGCTCCGTGATCTAAAAATCCATTTAATATGTAGTCCCCGGATGGGGGACGTATCAGATATTAAACTGATAAGAACAGATACTACACTTGATCTTAGCCAAAAGGCAGAGAAGCGATGCTGCTAAGACGCAGCAGGGAGGAAGCCGGACACGGCGATGCCCATCTCGGCTTTGGTAAGTTTTGGGAGACCTAAAAACGCTGGGGGATGGTGGTAGCCTCCCCTGTCTACAACGTCACCGGGCCTCGTCCCGATCGGCCTGACGGAAAGTACGGCATCGCTCGTAACTCCCAAACGGTTGGTCGCAGAGCCACGTGCCTTATGTCATCGGAATCCTTGGCTCGAGCCGAACGAGACGCAGGTCTCAGATTGGCTCGTCGCTCTGACGAAATTTTCGGGTATTTTGGATTTTGTCGAAAACCTTCTTTTGCAACCTAGCGCCAGGTATTTGGCCCAGTCCCACCCAAATCAGCACAGAAAGCTTCTCTGGAGTCTGACTGTCAATAATCATCCAAAAAAAGAGGAAATTTCCATTCACCTTGGCGAGGGGACCTCAAAACGTGCTAAGGTGGCGTGTCCGAGGTGGCTCGAATGGCTATAACTCCGGGAAGGAGTGAGATCCCTTCACCCAAATCGGCACACCTGTGCAGGGGCTCAGTCCGAGGCCAGGTGAAAAGGGGCGCGGCGACAGGCCAGTAGGTGGCGCCGTAAGCTGAAAAATAGGGAATATGTAATGTAAAAAGACAATCAAACAAAGATGAAAACACCCGAAACACTGCGGGATCGTAGTACCCTCCCCTGTCTGCAACGTCACCGGGCCTTGTCCCGATCGGCCTGACGGTGGAACTGCAGCGACGGAAAGTACGGCATGGCTCGTAACTCCCAAACGGTTGGTCGCAGAGCCACGTGCCTTATGTCATCGGAATCCTTGGCTCGAGCCGAACGAGACGCAGGTCTCAGATTGGCTCGTCGCTCTGACGAAATTTTCGGGTATTTTGGATTTTGTCGAAAACCTTCTTTTGCAACCTAGCGCCAGGTATTTGGCCCAGTCCCACCCAAATCAGCACAGAAAGCTTCTCTGGAGTCTGACTGTCAATAATCATCCAAAAAAAGAGGAAATTTCCATTCACCTTGGCGAGGGGACCTCAAAACGTGCTAAGGTGGCGTGTCCGAGGTGGCTCGAATGGCTATAACTCCGGGAAGGAGTGAGATCCCTTCACCCAAATCGGCACACCTGTGCAGGGGCTCAGTCCGAGGCCAGGTGAAAAGGGGCGTGGCGACAGGCCAGTAGGTGGCGCCGTAAGCTGAAAAATAGGGAAAATGTAATGTAAAAAGACAATCAAACAAAGATGAAAACACCCGAAACACTGCGGGATCGTAGTACCCTCCCCTGTCTGCAACGTCACCGGGCCTTGTCCCGATCGGCCTGACGGTGGAACTGCAGCGACGGAAAGTACGGCATCGCTCGTAACTCCCAAACGGTTGGTCGCAGAGCCACGTGCCTTATGTCATCGGAATCCTTGGCTCGAGCCGAACGAGACGCAGGTCTCAGATTGGCTCGTCGCTCTGACGAAATTTTCGGGTATTTTGGATTTTGTCGAAAACCTTCTTTTGCAACCTAGCGCCAGGTATTTGGCCCAGTCCCACCCAAATCAGCACAGAAAGCTTCTCTGGAGTCTGACTGTCAATAATCATCCAAAAAAAGAGGAAATTTCCATTCACCTTGGCGAGGGGACCTCAAAACGTGCTAAGGTGGCGTGTCCGAGGTGGCTCGAATGGCTATAACTCCGGGAAGGAGTGAGATCCCTTCACCCAAATCGGCACACATGTGCAGGGGCTCAGTCCGAGGCCAGGTGAAAAAGGGCGCGGCGACAGGCCACTAGGTGGCGCTGTAAGCGACAACAAAATTAATACGAATCGAAAAAAAGGACAAACAAACAACATGGAGACAGATACAGCTAGGCTGCAGTCAGTCCAATCTACTTTCAAAGTAAGGTCTGCGCTATGTTCGAACTAAACTACCCACCAGGGTCTGATTTTTCAAGAGCGTAAGTGACTTTGTTTCACAGGCGCACAACACGTATCTCGCATGTGACAGAACTCCCCATTCTGAAATGGAAATAAATAAAAAACTGTAAAAACCTCTTCTGCTTTGTTTCACCAACAATTTCAGGGGAGAGCGCGAACGCAGTCCCCCACTACCATAAATTATGCAGTCGAGATTCCCGCATTTGGGGAATTCGCAGGGGTCAGCATGGCCGGAGTGCAATGGACAAGCCTCGCCCTGGGTGAACCGCCTTCTTGATCATGGTGTCTCCCCTGCCAGGTAAGTATGAAGGCCCAGGCGGTCAGCCAGAGGTCTGATTTGCATCTCTACCATCCTCACCAACGGTTAGCCCTCCGCCCCCGCTCCAGGAAAGGAAGGACGGGTGCCTTCCGTTACTGGCCTGGAAACTGCCAAGCTCATGGGCCGGTGCTTCCCAACGCCAGTTTTAGATGACTCTCTTTAAACAAACACACCTGATTCGATGCACCACCTCGTCTGTGAAAGACTTCAAGACCTCAGGTGGGTGCATCGTTAGTGGAAGAGTCCAAGACCCCAGGAGGACACATCAGGAAAAAAGTTTGCAATAAACCACAGCATCTGCAATGGCAGCTCTCATTCCTTGTTCTGCTATTCGACACAATAAATGGCAATCCCCAAAAAGGGAAAGCACACCGTTCCTGGAGACACTGCAATACCAGGCCGATGCATGGAGTGGACGGAGCAAGCCCCGGCTCCAGCTCCGTGATCTAAAAATCCATTTAATATGTAGTCCCCGGATGGGGGACGTATCAGATATTAAACTGATAAGAACAGATTTTTTTTTTTTTCGAAAAAGTTTTATTGTCACCTTTTACATTTTTTTCATTTGCATTTTTTTCGTTTTCACACACCATTTTCTTTTTAATCACACATTAAAACAAGCAATATAATATATAATAAATACACATGGTAAAATGAAAGAAACAATCATTATTAAAAAGCATTGATTAAAACCACAGTGTTTTGCTTGTTTTTAAAAGTCCATTATTGAGGTGTGTTTAAAAGGTACGGTCAGTTCCAAAAGTAAAATACAAATTTTTAAAAAAGCAAACAAGCCTCGTATATATACATATATATATATATATATATATATATATATATGTTAATAAAACCTATTTCATGATAAAACAATAAAAAACACCAATTAAAAATCATCTGTTGTGCAAGACCGGGGGTGAGTCCTTATCAAGTGGGTCATCACCCCACTCTCCAGAACAGGGACATGAGATGCTACTTTATGGACTCAGCGGAGATCCCCTCTCCTCCGGCCCGCTGGCCCGCTGTTCCCGTAGCCAGAGTGGTGAGGGTGCATCTACGGGCGGCCAGGGTCGGTGCCTGCCGGGACCCTCTCCGTGCGACCCCGGCCCCCCCGTCCGAATATCGTCGTCCGGTACCCCTGCAGCATTGATGTTACCTTTAGCTCGCATGCATGGAGGGTTACCGTAACGCGCTTCCCCACCAGCAGGTTTCTGGTGGCCCAGATGGCATCCTTGATGACGTTGAGGGTGAGCCAGAGCGAGGTAAATTTCTGTGCCGTCAAGTCCTTCAAGCCCCGGCCCACCCCAAGGATGGCGAGCTGGTACCCGAACTGGGCCCCACCCGCTGGTAGGCACGGGAAATACAGGGGGCCGGTCTTGGCCCACAGGTCCCGCGCAGTGCTGCACTCCCAGAGCAGGTGGTGGACGGTCTCCGGGGAATTGCAGCCGGACCGCGGGCAGATGGGGTTTTTGGCCATGCCTCTGGAGTGCATAACCGCCCTGACCGGGAGGATCTCATGAGCCACCATCCACGATAAGTCCTTGTGCCTGTTCTGGAGAGCGGGGTGAGCCGCGTTCCGCCAAACCTGTTTGGCCTCACTTGGTGTGAGGCCCGGAACTGGACTCACCGGTTCCCGGTCCTGCACAACAGAGATGAGAGACTTGTGTTGAGTTAAAATGGTGACATCTTCACTCTCTAAAAGGTATTTCTTTAAAAACTTTTTAATAAAACTGTACTCTTTGGGCAAGTTAAAAGACACTGGGGTTTTCAAGTCCACTGGTAAAATTTTCAGTGTTCGTAGGTAAGACCCCATCCAAAATCGCGCCATTGCAGCCGTCTTGTTTTCTTTGGATGGGGTCGTGGCATAACTAATGTGCAGGGCGGTGAAGCGGCTGCCTAAAAACAGGTGGGGGTCTGGGAGGCCTTTTCCACCGTTCTCCGGCCTTTTCTTGATGGTCTCCCTCTTCAGGCGCTCCCACTTGGACCCCCACAGGAAGTAAAACACCGCCCTCTCCAGTTTCCCCAGGAACCACCGAGGGGGGCTAAAAACAGAACAGACAAGTAAAATCAGAGGTAAAATCACAGATTTAAAAATTAAAACCTTGCCTTCCATCGTCATCTGTCTTAGTCCCCAAAACCCCAGTCTTTTCCTAACTTTCCCTAACAAGTCAGTCCAGTTTTCCCGTCCACCCCCGTCTTTATCAAATTTAACGCCTAAAATCTTAAAATCGTTGTCTTTAAAAACCAAATCAAGTCCTCCTGTGTCCACGTCTCCCCACGGCCCGAAGAGCTGGGCCTCGGACTTGTTTCTATTGAGTTTGGCGCCCGAGGCCCGACCGTACCAGTCAGTCAAGTCCAGTGCTCTTCGTATTGATAAAACGTCTGTGGCTAAAAGAGTTACGTCGTCCATATATAAAACACAGGTTGCCGTCAGTCCCCCCGTCCCAGGAACGTCCAGTCCTTTGATCCATTTGTCCCTTCTCAAGATCTGTGCCAGTGGCTCGATGCAAGCCACATACAGAAGAGGAGATAAAGGACATCCCTGACGGACACCACTGTGTATGTTCACAGCTTTGGAAAGATGCCCATTTATTAGAATTTTGCTGACTATTCCCTTGTACAGCAGTCCCACCCAGGCTATAAACCTCTTTGGAAACCCCATTTTCTCCAGAACCTGGAAGAGGTACTGGTGCGAGACTCGATCAAATGCTTTTTCAAAATCTAAATTTAGGACTACTAGCCGAATATTTCTGTCTCTCGCGTAACAGATGGCGTCTCTAATCAGCACTAGGTTGTCTGTTATCTTTCTTCCGGGCACAGAACAAGCTTGATCTGGGTGAATCACGTCCTCTAAAACAGTTGACATGCGTGTTGCTAAAACTTTGCTAAAAAGTTTATAATCGAAATTTAAAAGTGTTATGGGTCTCCAGTTTTTTAAGTCAGTCCGGTCACCTTTTTTGTGAAGTAAAGAAACTATCCCTATTCTAAAACTGTCTGGAAGTCTGTCGAGGGTCTCAAACTCTTTAAAAACTGTCAAAAGCTCTTGTCCTAAAATGTCCCAAAATGTTAGATAAAACTCCAGGGGAAGTCCATCCACTCCTGGGGACTTCCCCCTTTTAAAACCTCCAAGAGCTTTTTGGGTTTCTAAAATGTTCAAATCTTGGGCTAAAATCTCATTTTGACAGTCGACCCTTTTCTCAACAAAATTTAAAACTTCTTTTACCGTGTCTGAGTGTACCTTTTTAAAACTATATAAAGCCCCATAAAATTTTTCCACATCCTCTAAAATCTCTTTTGTTGTGTTAACCTCCCTATCCCCTGTTTTAACCCTGGTTAACCCCCCACCCCTTGTTATTATTTTCTTAAAAAAATATCTGGTACACTTTTCCCCTTCTTCAATTTCTCTCTCTTTGCTTCTTAAAAGGACCCCTTTACTTTCTATATTGGCTAAAACTGACATTTCCTTTTTTACATCCTGGATTTCATTGTTAAAATCAAAACCATTATTTAAAAGATTAAAATACCTTTGTAGTCTTTTTTGCAACCCCAACATGCATTTCTTTTCCCTACTCTTCTTTTCTTTCCCTATCTTTCTAAAAAACTGTCTCGTCCGGTCCTTTACCATCTCCCACCACTGTGCACGTGTATCATAAAAGTCTTGGAGGGTCTGCCATTGGCTGAACTGTTCCCTATATTCTAAAATTACATTCTTGTCTTCCAACAGGGAACAGTTCAGCTTCCACAGCCCTCCCCCTACCGTCACACCCATGGGCAGTGAAAGGGTGCAAGACAGCATCAGGTGATCAGAGAAAAAAAGGGGGGTTAATGTAGCATCGGTTGGCGGGCAGTCCCTTGTAAACACGTAGTCGATTCGAGAGGCTTTGGTACCATCACCACTGAACCAGGTGAAGCCCTCCTCTCTTTGATGCAAAATTTTAAAACAGTCGACTAAATTAAAATCTCTGACTAAACCCTGCAATAAAACCGACGTTTTGTCCACTCTGAAATCCTCCCCTACCCGTTTCCTGTCTGTTTTAGATAAAACACAATTAAAATCCCCTGCTACCATTAGGGGAGCCCTACCTAGCATGTGGGGTTGCAAGTCTTCTAAAAGCTCATATCTTTCGTTCTTTTCCGTAAAACCATATACATTAAGAACATTAAAATCCCTGTCTAAAAAGGTCAGATTTACTAAAAGTGCCCGGCCTTGCCTCACCACAGTGCTGCCCTTCACCAGGATGTTAGGATTATTAATTAAAACCGCAACTCCGTCGTTTTTGTTAAAATTTGATCCGCTCCATATGGAGGCTCCTGCGGACCATAGCTCTTCCATTTTTGTGTACCTAGTTAAAAAGGGCAGAGAACACTCTTGTAATAAAAACAAATCTGACTTAAAAGATTTTAAAAGGGACAAAATACTCTGTGCTCTAATGGTGGACCTCACACTTCTGACATTGATAGTAGAGATGGTGAGGGCCATGAGCAGTAGGGTTAAAAAGGTATGAGGCATTTAAAACAGAAGACAACAAAAAGACTACAAAAATATGATTAAAATCATGTTACATCTTGTAGCATTTGTCTTTCCTTTTCCCCAGATGAGCTGAGGTCAGGAGGGCAAATGCCTGTCGCTTCAGAGGCCACAGAGGGAACCTCTTGTGGCTCCTTTGGCGATGATGCTGTTAGCTTAATGTGCAAAAAGGAAACCTCATTTGGGGACTCTAGGGGCCACATGCGCTCCAGATCTACCGAGTCGGAACTATCGAGCTTATATGCTGCCCTAGATTTTTTCTCCTCCATTACAATCAGAGGAGACCCCGCAGGTCTTTTTTGCACCTGAGCATTAGGGAGTGAACACTGTGTCTCACTCCCGGTGGATTCTTCCACCCCATCCGAAACTGTTACCAGTGACTCTTCCTCACTTTCCTCTCCTTCCATTACCACTTCCTGTTCCGTTGCCTCCGCCCCTGTGGCCGCCCCACTTCCTCCTTCCTGCCCAATCCCTGAGGCCGGCTGGGAATTTGAAATTCCCGCCAAAACCTCAGGGACCGCCTCCTCTCTCCTTTGTTCCTTTGTTTGTTGCCCATGTGGGGCGGCCATTTTTAGCTTGTTGGCAAAACTTTTAGGGCAGTCTCTGTAGAGATGGTTTGTTTCTCCACAAAGATTGCACCGTCTGCCATTGGTACAGTCATCAAAACTGTGACCAATTTCTCTACACTTCCCACAGATTAACTCTTGGCATGCTTCAGCTAGATGACCAAACCTTGCACACTTTCTGCAGAGTTTGGGCATTCCTTGATAATGTATGTAGCCTCTGTTCTCTCCGAGCACAATCATGGAAGGCAGATGTTTCAGGCCCTGGTAGCCCCCAGCGTCTTCCCATTGTTTAATGGGAATTCGCCAGGAGCATGTCCAAATGCCATCTTCATCTAACACTTTGACAGGCTGGCCTCGAACAGTGCAAAATCTACCCAACCAAACACAAATATCATCCCCAGTCACGGTTTCATTGAACATCCTGACAATCACAGTTTTAAGTGTGTTATCAGAAAGTTTCTCAACAGTGAACATGGAGAACTGGGCTTTAACTGATTCAAACCTTTGCCAAAAGTCATTAAGTAGGGAAGCGGTTTTAAAACTAACATCAAATCCTTTGTTCAAGGGCAGAGTCATCAAACAATTCAGGTCATCACATTTAAAAGCTAGGGTCTTTTGGATCAGCTTCCTGGAAAAGTCCATACGGGACATTCCCAGGAGCTTCCCCTCCCCCTGCCTGAATAAAAAACGCACGCTGTGGTGCCTCCGCACGCCGGCACGGGCAGCCGACATGATGGAGGCACCAACAGCCTAAAAACTTAAAACAACAATAAATACAACAATAAATAACAAAATAAATAATTAAAAGACCTCACCTTAAAACTTGTTGGAGCCCGAAGCAGCAGAGTTCAATATACCTCTCGAAGTTGTGTGACTCAAGATATGAAACGATCTCGAGTCAGGAAACCTCCAAGAGGCGATCGCAGTCTCAACCGTCCGACAAGATACTTGATCTTAGCCAAAAGGCCGAGAAGCGATGCTGCTAAGACGCAGCAGGGAGGAAGCCGGACACGGCGATGCCCATCTCGGCTTTGGTAAGTTTTGGGAGACCTAAAAACGCTGGGGGATGGTGGTAGCCTCCCCTGTCTACAACGTCACCGGGCCTCGTCCCGATCGGCCTGACGGAAAGTACGGCATCGCTCGTAACTCCCAAACGGTTGGTCGCAGAGCCACGTGCCTTATGTCATCGGAATCCTTGGCTCGAGCCGAACGAGACGCAGGTCTCAGATTGGCTCGTCGCTCTGACGAAATTTTCGGGTATTTTGGATTTTGTCGAAAACCTTCTTTTGCAACCTAGCGCCAGGTATTTGGCCCAGTCCCACCCAAATCAGCACAGAAAGCTTCTCTGGAGTCTGACTGTCAATAATCATCCAAAAAAAGAGGAAATTTCCATTCACCTTGGCGAGGGGACCTCAAAACGTGCTAAGGTGGCGTGTCCGAGGTGGCTCGAATGGCTATAACTCCGGGAAGGAGTGAGATCCCTTCACCCAAATCGGCACACCTGTGCAGGGGCTCAGTCCGAGGCCAGGTGAAAAGGGGCGTGGCGACAGGCCAGTAGGTGGCGCCGTAAGCTGAAAAATAGGGAAAATGTAATGTAAAAAGACAATCAAACAAAGATGAAAACACCCGAAACACTGCGGGATCGTAGTACCCTCCCCTGTCTGCAACGTCACCGGGCCTTGTCCCGATCGGCCTGACGGTGGAACTGCAGCGACGGAAAGTACGGCATCGCTCGTAACTCCCAAACGGTTGGTCGCAGAGCCACGTGCCTTATGTCATCGGAATCCTTGGCTCGAGCCGAACGAGACGCAGGTCTCAGATTGGCTCGTCGCTCTGACGAAATTTTCGGGTATTTTGGATTTTGTCGAAAACCTTCTTTTGCAACCTAGCGCCAGGTATTTGGCCCAGTCCCACCCAAATCAGCACAGAAAGCTTCTCTGGAGTCTGACTGTCAATAATCATCCAAAAAAAGAGGAAATTTCCATTCACCTTGGCGAGGGGACCTCAAAACGTGCTAAGGTGGCGTGTCCGAGGTGGCTCGAAAAGGGGCGTGGCGACAGGCCAGTAGGTGGCGCCGTAAGCTGAAAAATAGGGAAAATGTAATGTAAAAAGACAATCAAACAAAGATGAAAACACCCGAAACACTGCGGGATCGTAGTACCCTCCCCTGTCTGCAACGTCACCGGGCCTTGTCCCGATCGGCCTGACGGTGGAACTGCAGCGACGGAAAGTACGGCATCGCTCGTAACTCCCAAACGGTTGGTCGCAGAGCCACGTGCCTTATGTCATCGGAATCCTTGGCTCGAGCCGAACGAGACGCAGGTCTCAGATTGGCTCGTCGCTCTGACGAAATTTTCGGGTATTTTGGATTTTGTCGAAAACCTTCTTTTGCAACCTAGCGCCAGGTATTTGGCCCAGTCCCACCCAAATCAGCACAGAAAGCTTCTCTGGAGTCTGACTGTCAATAATCATCCAAAAAAAGAGGAAATTTCCATTCACCTTGGCGAGGGGACCTCAAAACGTGCTAAGGTGGCGTGTCCGAGGTGGCTCGAATGGCTATAACTCCGGGAAGGAGTGAGATCCCTTCACCCAAATCGGCACACATGTGCAGGGGCTCAGTCCGAGGCCAGGTGAAAAAGGGCGCGGCGACAGGCCACTAGGTGGCGCTGTAAGCGACAACAAAATTAATACGAATCGAAAAAAAGGACAAACAAACAACATGGAGACAGATACAGCTAGGCTGCAGTCAGTCCAATCTACTTTCAAAGTAAGGTCTGCGCTATGTTCGAACTAAACTACCCACCAGGGTCTGATTTTTCAAGAGCGTAAGTGACTTTGTTTCACAGGCGCACAACACGTATCTCGCATGTGACAGAACTCCCCATTCTGAAATGGAAATAAATAAAAAACTGTAAAAACCTCTTCTGCTTTGTTTCACCAACAATTTCAGGGGAGAGCGCGAACGCAGTCCCCCACTACCATAAATTATGCAGTCGAGATTCCCGCATTTGGGGAATTCGCAGGGGTCAGCATGGCCGGAGTGCAATGGACAAGCCTCGCCCTGGGTGAACCGCCTTCTTGATCATGGTGTCTCCCCTGCCAGGTAAGTATGAAGGCCCAGGCGGTCAGCCAGAGGTCTGATTTGCATCTCTACCATCCTCACCAACGGTTAGCCCTCCGCCCCCGCTCCAGGAAAGGAAGGACGGGTGCCTTCCGTTACTGGCCTGGAAACTGCCAAGCTCATGGGCCGGTGCTTCCCAACGCCAGTTTTAGATGACTCTCTTTAAACAAACACACCTGATTCGATGCACCACCTCGTCTGTGAAAGACTTCAAGACCTCAGGTGGGTGCATCGTTAGTGGAAGAGTCCAAGACCCCAGGAGGACACATCAGGAAAAAAGTTTGCAATAAACCACAGCATCTGCAATGGCAGCTCTCATTCCTTGTTCTGCTATTCGACACAATAAATGGCAATCCCCAAAAAGGGAAAGCACACCGTTCCTGGAGACACTGCAATACCAGGCCGATGCATGGAGTGGATGGAGCAAGCCCCGGCTCCAGCTCCGTGATCTAAAAATCCATTTAATATGTAGTCCCCGGATGGGGGACGTATCAGATATTAAACTGATAAGAACAGATACTACACTTGATCTTAGCCAAAAGGCCGAGAAGCGATGCTGCTAAGACGCAGCAGGGAGGAAGCCGGACACGGCGATGCCCATCTCGGCTTTGGTAAGTTTTGGGAGACCTAAAAACGCTGGGGGATGGTGGTAGCCTCCCCTGTCTACAACGTCACCGGGCCTCGTCCCGATCGGCCTGACGGAAAGTACGGCATCGCTCGTTGGTCGCAGAGCCACGTGCCTTATGTCATCGGAATCCTTGGCTCGAGCCGAACGAGACGCAGGTCTCAGATTGGCTCGTCGCTCTGATGAAATTTTCGGGTATTTTGGATTTTGTCGAAAACCTTCTTTTGCAACCTAGCGCCAGGTATTTGGCCCAGTCCCACCCAAATCAGCACAGAAAGCTTCTCTGGAGTCTGACTGTCAATAATCATCCAAAAAAAGAGGAAA
Source organism: Carassius gibelio (assembly GCF_023724105.1). NCBI lineage: Eukaryota > Metazoa > Chordata > Actinopteri > Cypriniformes > Cyprinidae > Carassius > Carassius gibelio. The sequence continues at coordinate 590,956 of NC_068418.1, forward strand.
TTTCCATTCACCTTGGCGAGGGGACCTCAAAACGTGCTAAGGTGGCGTGTCCGAGGTGGCTCGAATGGCTATAACTCCGGGAAGGAGTGAGATCCCTTCACCCAAATCGGCACACCTGTGCAGGGGCTCAGTCCGAGGCCAGGTGAAAAGGGGCGTGGCGACAGGCCAGTAGGTGGCGCCGTAAGCTGAAAAATAGGGAAAATGTAATGTAAAAAGACAATCAAACAAAGATGAAAACACCCGAAACACTGCGGGATCGTAGTACCCTCCCCTGTCTGCAACGTCACCGGGCCTTGTCCCGATCGGCCTGACGGTGGAACTGCAGCGACGGAAAGTACGGCATCGCTCGTAACTCCCAAACGGTTGGTCGCAGAGCCACGTGCCTTATGTCATCGGAATCCTTGGCTCGAGCCGAACGAGACGCAGGTCTCAGATTGGCTCGTCGCTCTGACGAAATTTTCGGGTATTTTGGATTTTGTCGAAAACCTTCTTTTGCAACCTAGCGCCAGGTATTTGGCCCAGTCCCACCCAAATCAGCACAGAAAGCTTCTCTGGAGTCTGACTGTCAATAATCATCCAAAAAAAGAGGAAATTTCCATTCACCTTGGCGAGGGGACCTCAAAACGTGCTAAGGTGGCGTGTCCGAGGTGGCTCGAATGGCTATAACTCCGGGAAGGAGTGAGATCCCTTCACCCAAATCGGCACACCTGTGCAGGGGCTCAGTCCGAGGCCAGGTGAAAAAGGGCGCGGCGACAGGCCACTAGGTGGCGCCGTAAGCTGAAAAATAGGGAAAATGTAATGTAAAAAGACAATCAAACAAAGATGAAAACACCCGAAACACTGCGGGATCGTAGTACCCTCCCCTGTCTGCAACGTCACCGGGCCTTGTCCCGATCGGCCTGACGGTGGAACTGCAGCGACGGAAAGTACGGCATCGCTCGTAACTCCCAAACGGTTGGTCGCAGAGCCACGTGCCTTATGTCATCGGAATCCTTGGCTCGAGCCGAACGAGACGCAGGTCTCAGATTGGCTCGTCGCTCTGACGAAATTTTCGGGTATTTTGGATTTTGTCGAAAACCTTCTTTTGCAACCTAGCGCCAGGTATTTGGCCCAGTCCCACCCAAATCAGCACAGAAAGCTTCTCTGGAGTCTGACTGTCAATAATCATCCAAAAAAAGAGGAAATTTCCATTCACCTTGGCGAGGGGACCTCAAAACGTGCTAAGGTGGCGTGTCCGAGGTGGCTCGAATGGCTATAACTCCGGGAAGGAGTGAGATCCCTTCACCCAAATCGGCACACATGTGCAGGGGCTCAGTCCGAGGCCAGGTGAAAAAGGGCGCGGCGACAGGCCACTAGGTGGCGCTGTAAGCGACAACAAAATTAATACGAATCGAAAAAAAGGACAAACAAACAACATGGAGACAGATACAGCTAGGCTGCAGTCAGTCCAATCTACTTTCAAAGTAAGGTCTGCGCTATGTTCGAACTAAACTACCCACCAGGGTCTGATTTTTCAAGAGCGTAAGTGACTTTGTTTCACAGGCGCACAACACGTATCTCGCATGTGACAGAACTCCCCATTCTGAAATGGAAATAAATAAAAAACTGTAAAAACCTCTTCTGCTTTGTTTCACCAACAATTTCAGGGGAGAGCGCGAACGCAGTCCCCCACTACCATAAATTATGCAGTCGAGATTCCCGCATTTGGGGAATTCGCAGGGGTCAGCATGGCCGGAGTGCAATGGACAAGCCTCGCCCTGGGTGAACCGCCTTCTTGATCATGGTGTCTCCCCTGCCAGGTAAGTATGAAGGCCCAGGCGGTCAGCCAGAGGTCTGATTTGCATCTCTACCATCCTCACCAACGGTTAGCCCTCCGCCCCCGCTCCAGGAAAGGAAGGACGGGTGCCTTCCGTTACTGGCCTGGAAACTGCCAAGCTCATGGGCCGGTGCTTCCCAACGCCAGTTTTAGATGACTCTCTTTAAACAAACACACCTGATTCGATGCACCACCTCGTCTGTGAAAGACTTCAAGACCTCAGGTGGGTGCATCGTTAGTGGAAGAGTCCAAGACCCCAGGAGGACACATCAGGAAAAAAGTTTGCAATAAACCACAGCATCTGCAATGGCAGCTCTCATTCCTTGTTCTGCTATTCGACACAATAAATGGCAATCCCCAAAAAGGGAAAGCACACCGTTCCTGGAGACACTGCAATACCAGGCCGATGCATGGAGTGGATGGAGCAAGCCCCGGCTCCAGCTCCGTGATCTAAAAATCCATTTAATATGTAGTCCCCGGATGGGGGACGTATCAGATATTAAACTGATAAGAACAGATACTACACTTGATCTTAGCCAAAAGGCCGAGAAGCGATGCTGCTAAGACGCAGCAGGGAGGAAGCCGGACACGGCGATGCCCATCTCGGCTTTGGTAAGTTTTGGGAGACCTAAAAACGCTGGGGGATGGTGGTAGCCTCCCCTGTCTACAACGTCACCGGGCCTCGTCCCGATCGGCCTGACGGAAAGTACGGCATCGCTCGTTGGTCGCAGAGCCACGTGCCTTATGTCATCGGAATCCTTGGCTCGAGCCGAACGAGACGCAGGTCTCAGATTGGCTCGTCGCTCTGATGAAATTTTCGGGTATTTTGGATTTTGTCGAAAACCTTCTTTTGCAACCTAGCGCCAGGTATTTGGCCCAGTCCCACCCAAATCAGCACAGAAAGCTTCTCTGGAGTCTGACTGTCAATAATCATCCAAAAAAAGAGGAAATTTCCATTCACCTTGGCGAGGGGACCTCAAAACGTGCTAAGGTGGCGTGTCCGAGGTGGCTCGAATGGCTATAACTCCGGGAAGGAGTGAGATCCCTTCACCCAAATCGGCACACCTGTGCAGGGGCTCAGTCCGAGGCCAGGTGAAAAGGGGCGTGGCGACAGGCCAGTAGGTGGCGCCGTAAGCTGAAAAATAGGGAAAATGTAATGTAAAAAGACAATCAAACAAAGATGAAAACACCCGAAACACTGCGGGATCGTAGTACCCTCCCCTGTCTGCAACGTCACCGGGCCTTGTCCCGATCGGCCTGACGGTGGAACTGCAGCGACGGAAAGTACGGCATCGCTCGTAACTCCCAAACGGTTGGTCGCAGAGCCACGTGCCTTATGTCATCGGAATCCTTGGCTCGAGCCGAACGAGACGCAGGTCTCAGATTGGCTCGTCGCTCTGACGAAATTTTCGGGTATTTTGGATTTTGTCGAAAACCTTCTTTTGCAACCTAGCGCCAGGTATTTGGCCCAGTCCCACCCAAATCAGCACAGAAAGCTTCTCTGGAGTCTGACTGTCAATAATCATCCAAAAAAAGAGGAAATTTCCATTCACCTTGGCGAGGGGACCTCAAAACGTGCTAAGGTGGCGTGTCCGAGGTGGCTCGAATGGCTATAACTCCGGGAAGGAGTGAGATCCCTTCACCCAAATCGGCACACCTGTGCAGGGGCTCAGTCCGAGGCCAGGTGAAAAAGGGCGCGGCGACAGGCCACTAGGTGGCGCCGTAAGCTGAAAAATAGGGAAAATGTAATGTAAAAAGACAATCAAACAAAGATGAAAACACCCGAAACACTGCGGGATCGTAGTACCCTCCCCTGTCTGCAACGTCACCGGGCCTTGTCCCGATCGGCCTGACGGTGGAACTGCAGCGACGGAAAGTACGGCATCGCTCGTAACTCCCAAACGGTTGGTCGCAGAGCCACGTGCCTTATGTCATCGGAATCCTTGGCTCGAGCCGAACGAGACGCAGGTCTCAGATTGGCTCGTCGCTCTGACGAAATTTTCGGGTATTTTGGATTTTGTCGAAAACCTTCTTTTGCAACCTAGCGCCAGGTATTTGGCCCAGTCCCACCCAAATCAGCACAGAAAGCTTCTCTGGAGTCTGACTGTCAATAATCATCCAAAAAAAGAGGAAATTTCCATTCACCTTGGCGAGGGGACCTCAAAACGTGCTAAGGTGGCGTGTCCGAGGTGGCTCGAATGGCTATAACTCCGGGAAGGAGTGAGATCCCTTCACCCAAATCGGCACACATGTGCAGGGGCTCAGTCCGAGGCCAGGTGAAAAAGGGCGCGGCGACAGGCCACTAGGTGGCGCTGTAAGCGACAACAAAATTAATACGAATCGAAAAAAAGGACAAACAAACAACATGGAGACAGATACAGCTAGGCTGCAGTCAGTCCAATCTACTTTCAAAGTAAGGTCTGCGCTATGTTCGAACTAAACTACCCACCAGGGTCTGATTTTTCAAGAGCGTAAGTGACTTTGTTTCACAGGCGCACAACACGTATCTCGCATGTGACAGAACTCCCCATTCTGAAATGGAAATAAATAAAAAACTGTAAAAACCTCTTCTGCTTTGTTTCACCAACAATTTCAGGGGAGAGCGCGAACGCAGTCCCCCACTACCATAAATTATGCAGTCGAGATTCCCGCATTTGGGGAATTCGCAGGGGTCAGCATGGCCGGAGTGCAATGGACAAGCCTCGCCCTGGGTGAACCGCCTTCTTGATCATGGTGTCTCCCCTGCCAGGTAAGTATGAAGGCCCAGGCGGTCAGCCAGAGGTCTGATTTGCATCTCTACCATCCTCACCAACGGTTAGCCCTCCGCCCCCGCTCCAGGAAAGGAAGGACGGGTGCCTTCCGTTACTTGCCTGGAAACTGCCAAGCTCATGGGCCGGTGCTTCCCAACGCCAGTTTTAGATGACTCTCTTTAAACAAACACACCTGATTCGATGCACCACCTCGTCTGTGAAAGACTTCAAGACCTCAGGTGGGTGCATCGTTAGTGGAAGAGTCCAAGACCCCAGGAGGACACATCAGGAAAAAAGTTTGCAATAAACCACAGCATCTGCAATGGCAGCTCTCATTCCTTGTTCTGCTATTCGACACAATAAATGGCAATCCCCAAAAAGGGAAAGCACACCGTTCCTGGAGACACTGCAATACCAGGCCGATGCATGGATTGGATGGAGCAAGCCCCGGCTCCAGCTCCGTGATCTAAAAATCCATTTAATATGTAGTCCCCGGATGGGGGATGTATCAGATATTAAACTGATAAGAACAGATACTACACTTGATCTTAGCCAAAAGGCCGAGAAGCGATGCTGCTAAGACGCAGCAGGGAGGAAGCCGGACACGGCGATGCCCATCTCGGCTTTGGTAAGTTTTGGGAGACCTAAAAACGCTGGGGGATGGTGGTAGCCTCCCCTGTCTACAACGTCACCGGGCCTCGTCCCGATCGGCCTGACGGAAAGTACGGCATCGCTCGTAACTCCCAAACGGTTGGTCGCAGAGCCACGTGCCTTATGTCATCGGAATCCTTGGCTCGAGCCGAACGAGACGCATGTCTCAGATTGGCTCGTCGCTCTGACGAAATTTTCGGGTATTTTGGATTTTGTCGAAAACCTTCTTTTGCAACCTAGCGCCAGGTATTTGGCCCAGTCCCACCCAAATCAGCACAGAAAGCTTCTCTGGAGTCTGACTGTCAATAATCATCCAAAAAAAGAGGAAATTTCCATTCACCTTGGCGAGGGGACCTCAAAACGTGCTAAGGTGGCGTGTCCGAGGTGGCTCGAATGGCTATAACTCCGGGAAGGAGTGAGATCCCTTCACCCAAATCGGCACACCTGTGCAGGGGCTCAGTCCGAGGCCAGGTGAAAAGGGGCGTGGCGACAGGCCAGTAGGTGGCGCCGTAAGCTGAAAAATAGGGAAAATGTAATGTAAAAAGACAATCAAACAAAGATGAAAACACCCGAAACACTGCGGGATCGTAGTACCCTCCCCTGTCTGCAACGTCACCGGGCCTTGTCCCGATCGGCCTGACGGTGGAACTGCAGCGACGGAAAGTACGGCATCGCTCGTAACTCCCAAACGGTTGGTCGCAGAGCCACGTGCCTTATGTCATCGGAATCCTTGGCTCGAGCCGAACGAGACGCAGGTCTCAGATTGGCTCGTCGCTCTGACGAAATTTTCGGGTATTTTGGATTTTGTCGAAAACCTTCTTTTGCAACCTAGCGCCAGGTATTTGGCCCAGTCCCACCCAAATCAGCACAGAAAGCTTCTCTGGAGTCTGACTGTCAATAATCATCCAAAAAAAGAGGAAATTTCCATTCACCTTGGCGAGGGGACCTCAAAACGTGCTAAGGTGGCGTGTCCGAGGTGGCTCGAAAAGGGGCGTGGCGACAGGCCAGTAGGTGGCGCCGTAAGCTGAAAAATAGGGAAAATGTAATGTAAAAAGACAATCAAACAAAGATGAAAACACCCGAAACACTGCGGGATCGTAGTACCCTCCCCTGTCTGCAACGTCACCGGGCCTTGTCCCGATCGGCCTGACGGTGGAACTGCAGCGACGGAAAGTACGGCATCGCTCGTAACTCCCAAACGGTTGGTCGCAGAGCCACGTGCCTTATGTCATCGGAATCCTTGGCTCGAGCCGAACGAGACGCAGGTCTCAGATTGGCTCGTCGCTCTGACGAAATTTTCGGGTATTTTGGATTTTGTCGAAAACCTTCTTTTGCAACCTAGCGCCAGGTATTTGGCCCAGTCCCACCCAAATCAGCACAGAAAGCTTCTCTGGAGTCTGACTGTCAATAATCATCCAAAAAAAGAGGAAATTTCCATTCACCTTGGCGAGGGGACCTCAAAACGTGCTAAGGTGGCGTGTCCGAGGTGGCTCGAATGGCTATAACTCCGGGAAGGAGTGAGATCCCTTCACCCAAATCGGCACACATGTGCAGGGGCTCAGTCCGAGGCCAGGTGAAAAAGGGCGCGGCGACAGGCCACTAGGTGGCGCTGTAAGCGACAACAAAATTAATACGAATCGAAAAAAAGGACAAACAAACAACATGGAGACAGATACAGCTAGGCTGCAGTCAGTCCAATCTACTTTCAAAGTAAGGTCTGCGCTATGTTCGAACTAAACTACCCACCAGGGTCTGATTTTTCAAGAGCGTAAGTGACTTTGTTTCACAGGCGCACAACACGTATCTCGCATGTGACAGAACTCCCCATTCTGAAATGGAAATAAATAAAAAACTGTAAAAACCTCTTCTGCTTTGTTTCACCAACAATTTCAGGGGAGAGCGCGAACGCAGTCCCCCACTACCATAAATTATGCAGTCGAGATTCCCGCATTTGGGGAATTCGCAGGGGTCAGCATGGCCGGAGTGCAATGGACAAGCCTCGCCCTGGGTGAACCGCCTTCTTGATCATGGTGTCTCCCCTGCCAGGTAAGTATGAAGGCCCAGGCGGTCAGCCAGAGGTCTGATTTGCATCTCTACCATCCTCACCAACGGTTAGCCCTCCGCCCCCGCTCCAGGAAAGGAAGGACGGGTGCCTTCCGTTACTTGCCTGGAAACTGCCAAGCTCATGGGCCGGTGCTTCCCAACGCCAGTTTTAGATGACTCTCTTTAAACAAACACACCTGATTCGATGCACCACCTCGTCTGTGAAAGACTTCAAGACCTCAGGTGGGTGCATCGTTAGTGGAAGAGTCCAAGACCCCAGGAGGACACATCAGGAAAAAAGTTTGCAATAAACCACAGCATCTGCAATGGCAGCTCTCATTCCTTGTTCTGCTATTCGACACAATAAATGGCAATCCCCAAAAAGGGAAAGCACACCGTTCCTGGAGACACTGCAATACCAGGCCGATGCATGGAGTGGATGGAGCAAGCCCCGGCTCCAGCTCCGTGATCTAAAAATCCATTTAATATGTAGTCCCCGGATGGGGGACGTATCAGATATTAAACTGATAAGAACAGATACTACACTTGATCTTAGCCAAAAGGCCGAGAAGCGATGCTGCTAAGACGCAGCAGGGAGGAAGCCGGACACGGCGATGCCCATCTCGGCTTTGGTAAGTTTTGGGAGACCTAAAAACGCTGGGGGATGGTGGTAGCCTCCCCTGTCTACAACGTCACCGGGCCTCGTCCCGATCGGCCTGACGGAAAGTACGGCATCGCTCGTAACTCCCAAACGGTTGGTCGCAGAGCCACGTGCCTTATGTCATCGGAATCCTTGGCTCGAGCCGAACGAGACGCAGGTCTCAGATTGGCTCGTCGCTCTGACGAAATTTTCGGGTATTTTGGATTTTGTCGAAAACCTTCTTTTGCAACCTAGCGCCAGGTATTTGGCCCAGTCCCACCCAAATCAGCACAGAAAGCTTCTCTGGAGTCTGACTGTCAATAATCATCCAAAAAAAGAGGAAATTTCCATTCACCTTGGCGAGGGGACCTCAAAACGTGCTAAGGTGGCGTGTCCGAGGTGGCTCGAATGGCTATAACTCCGGGAAGGAGTGAGATCCCTTCACCCAAATCGGCACACCTGTGCAGGGGCTCAGTCCGAGGCCAGGTGAAAAGGGGCGTGGCGACAGGCCAGTAGGTGGCGCCGTAAGCTGAAAAATAGGGAAAATGTAATGTAAAAAGACAATCAAACAAAGATGAAAACACCCGAAACACTGCGGGATCGTAGTACCCTCCCCTGTCTGCAACGTCACCGGGCCTTGTCCCGATCGGCCTGACGGTGGAACTGCAGCGACGGAAAGTACGGCATCGCTCGTAACTCCCAAACGGTTGGTCGCAGAGCCACGTGCCTTATGTCATCGGAATCCTTGGCTCGAGCCGAACGAGACGCAGGTCTCAGATTGGCTCGTCGCTCTGACGAAATTTTCGGGTATTTTGGATTTTGTCGAAAACCTTCTTTTGCAACCTAGCGCCAGGTATTTGGCCCAGTCCCACCCAAATCAGCACAGAAAGCTTCTCTGGAGTCTGACTGTCAATAATCATCCAAAAAAAGAGGAAATTTCCATTCACCTTGGCGAGGGGACCTCAAAACGTGCTAAGGTGGCGTGTCCGAGGTGGCTCGAAAAGGGGCGTGGCGACAGGCCAGTAGGTGGCGCCGTAAGCTGAAAAATAGGGAAAATGTAATGTAAAAAGACAATCAAACAAAGATGAAAACACCCGAAACACTGCGGGATCGTAGTACCCTCCCCTGTCTGCAACGTCACCGGGCCTTGTCCCGATCGGCCTGACGGTGGAACTGCAGCGACGGAAAGTACGGCATCGCTCGTAACTCCCAAACGGTTGGTCGCAGAGCCACGTGCCTTATGTCATCGGAATCCTTGGCTCGAGCCGAACGAGACGCAGGTCTCAGATTGGCTCGTCGTTCTGACGAAATTTTCGGGTATTTTGGATTTTGTCGAAAACCTTCTTTTGCAACCTAGCGCCAGGTATTTGGCCCAGTCCCACCCAAATCAGCACAGAAAGCTTCTCTGGAGTCTGACTGTCAATAATCATCCAAAAAAAGAGGAAATTTCCATTCACCTTGGCGAGGGGACCTCAAAACGTGCTAAGGTGGCGTGTCCGAGGTGGCTCGAATGGCTATAACTCCGGGAAGGAGTGAGATCCCTTCACCCAAATCGGCACACATGTGCAGGGGCTCAGTCCGAGGCCAGGTGAAAAAGGGCGCGGCGACAGGCCACTAGGTGGCGCTGTAAGCGACAACAAAATTAATACGAATCGAAAAAAAGGACAAACAAACAACATGGAGACAGATACAGCTAGGCTGCAGTCAGTCCAATCTACTTTCAAAGTAAGGTCTGCGCTATGTTCGAACTAAACTACCCACCAGGGTCTGATTTTTCAAGAGCGTAAGTGACTTTGTTTCACAGGCGCACAACACGTATCTCGCATGTGACAGAACTCCCCATTCTGAAATGGAAATAAATAAAAAACTGTAAAAACCTCTTCTGCTTTGTTTCACCAACAATTTCAGGGGAGAGCGCGAACGCAGTCCCCCACTACCATAAATTATGCAGTCGAGATTCCCGCATTTGGGGAATTCGCAGGGGTCAGCATGGCCGGAGTGCAATGGACAAGCCTCGCCCTGGGTGAACCGCCTTCTTGATCATGGTGTCTCCCCTGCCAGGTAAGTATGAAGGCCCAGGCGGTCAGCCAGAGGTCTGATTTGCATCTCTACCATCCTCACCAACGGTTAGCCCTCCGCCCCCGCTCCAGGAAAGGAAGGACGGGTGCCTTCCGTTACTGGCCTGGAAACTGCCAAGCTCATGGGCCGGTGCTTCCCAACGCCAGTTTTAGATGACTCTCTTTAAACAAACACACCTGATTCGATGCACCACCTCGTCTGTGAAAGACTTCAAGACCTCAGGTGGGTGCATCGTTAGTGGAAGAGTCCAAGACCCCAGGAGGACACATCAGGAAAAAAGTTTGCAATAAACCACAGCATCTGCAATGGCAGCTCTCATTCCTTGTTCTGCTATTCGACACAATAAATGGCAATCCCCAAAAAGGGAAAGCACACCGTTCCTGGAGACACTGCAATACCAGGCCGATGCATGGAGTGGATGGAGCAAGCCCCGGCTCCAGCTCCGTGATCTAAAAATCCATTTAATATGTAGTCCCCGGATGGGGGACGTATCAGATATTAAACTGATAAGAACAGATACTACACTTGATCTTAGCCAAAAGGCCGAGAAGCGATGCTGCTAAGACGCAGCAGGGAGGAAGCCGGACACGGCGATGCCCATCTCGGCTTTGGTAAGTTTTGGGAGACCTAAAAACGCTGGGGGATGGTGGTAGCCTCCCCTGTCTACAACGTCACCGGGCCTCGTCCCGATCGGCCTGACGGAAAGTACGGCATCGCTCGTTGGTCGCAGAGCCACGTGCCTTATGTCATCGGAATCCTTGGCTCGAGCCGAACGAGACGCAGGTCTCAGATTGGCTCGTCGCTCTGATGAAATTTTCGGGTATTTTGGATTTTGTCGAAAACCTTCTTTTGCAACCTAGCGCCAGGTATTTGGCCCAGTCCCACCCAAATCAGCACAGAAAGCTTCTCTGGAGTCTGACTGTCAATAATCATCCAAAAAAAGAGGAAATTTCCATTCACCTTGGCGAGGGGACCTCAAAACGTGCTAAGGTGGCGTGTCCGAGGTGGCTCGAATGGCTATAACTCCGGGAAGGAGTGAGATCCCTTCACCCAAATCGGCACACCTGTGCAGGGGCTCAGTCCGAGGCCAGGTGAAAAGGGGCGTGGCGACAGGCCAGTAGGTGGCGCCGTAAGCTGAAAAATAGGGAAAATGTAATGTAAAAAGACAATCAAACAAAGATGAAAACACCCGAAACACTGCGGGATCGTAGTACCCTCCCCTGTCTGCAACGTCACCGGGCCTTGTCCCGATCGGCCTGACGGTGGAACTGCAGCGACGGAAAGTACGGCATCGCTCGTAACTCCCAAACGGTTGGTCGCAGAGCCACGTGCCTTATGTCATCGGAATCCTTGGCTCGAGCCGAACGAGACGCAGGTCTCAGATTGGCTCGTCGCTCTGACGAAATTTTCGGGTATTTTGGATTTTGTCGAAAACCTTCTTTTGCAACCTAGCGCCAGGTATTTGGCCCAGTCCCACCCAAATCAGCACAGAAAGCTTCTCTGGAGTCTGACTGTCAATAATCATCCAAAAAAAGAGGAAATTTCCATTCACCTTGGCGAGGGGACCTCAAAACGTGCTAAGGTGGCGTGTCCGAGGTGGCTCGAATGGCTATAACTCCGGGAAGGAGTGAGATCCCTTCACCCAAATCGGCACACCTGTGCAGGGGCTCAGTCCGAGGCCAGGTGAAAAAGGGCGCGGCGACAGGCCACTAGGTGGCGCCGTAAGCTGAAAAATAGGGAAAATGTAATGTAAAAAGACAATCAAACAAAGATGAAAACACCCGAAACACTGCGGGATCGTAGTACCCTCCCCTGTCTGCAACGTCACCGGGCCTTGTCCCGATCGGCCTGACGGTGGAACTGCAGCGACGGAAAGTACGGCATCGCTCGTAACTCCCAAACGGTTGGTCGCAGAGCCACGTGCCTTATGTCATCGGAATCCTTGGCTCGAGCCGAACGAGACGCAGGTCTCAGATTGGCTCGTCGCTCTGACGAAATTTTCGGGTATTTTGGATTTTGTCGAAAACCTTCTTTTGCAACCTAGCGCCAGGTATTTGGCCCAGTCCCACCCAAATCAGCACAGAAAGCTTCTCTGGAGTCTGACTGTCAATAATCATCCAAAAAAAGAGGAAATTTCCATTCACCTTGGCGAGGGGACCTCAAAACGTGCTAAGGTGGCGTGTCCGAGGTGGCTCGAATGGCTATAACTCCGGGAAGGAGTGAGATCCCTTCACCCAAATCGGCACACATGTGCAGGGGCTCAGTCCGAGGCCAGGTGAAAAAGGGCGCGGCGACAGGCCACTAGGTGGCGCTGTAAGCGACAACAAAATTAATACGAATCGAAAAAAAGGACAAACAAACAACATGGAGACAGATACAGCTAGGCTGCAGTCAGTCCAATCTACTTTCAAAGTAAGGTCTGCGCTATGTTCGAACTAAACTACCCACCAGGGTCTGATTTTTCAAGAGCGTAAGTGACTTTGTTTCACAGGCGCACAACACGTATCTCGCATGTGACAGAACTCCCCATTCTGAAATGGAAATAAATAAAAAACTGTAAAAACCTCTTCTGCTTTGTTTCACCAACAATTTCAGGGGAGAGCGCGAACGCAGTCCCCCACTACCATAAATTATGCAGTCGAGATTCCCGCATTTGGGGAATTCGCAGGGGTCAGCATGGCCGGAGTGCAATGGACAAGCCTCGCCCTGGGTGAACCGCCTTCTTGATCATGGTGTCTCCCCTGCCAGGTAAGTATGAAGGCCCAGGCGGTCAGCCAGAGGTCTGATTTGCATCTCTACCATCCTCACCAACGGTTAGCCCTCCGCCCCCGCTCCAGGAAAGGAAGGACGGGTGCCTTCCGTTACTTGCCTGGAAACTGCCAAGCTCATGGGCCGGTGCTTCCCAACGCCAGTTTTAGATGACTCTCTTTAAACAAACACACCTGATTCGATGCACCACCTCGTCTGTGAAAGACTTCAAGACCTCAGGTGGGTGCATCGTTAGTGGAAGAGTCCAAGACCCCAGGAGGACACATCAGGAAAAAAGTTTGCAATAAACCACAGCATCTGCAATGGCAGCTCTCATTCCTTGTTCTGCTATTCGACACAATAAATGGCAATCCCCAAAAAGGGAAAGCACACCGTTCCTGGAGACACTGCAATACCAGGCCGATGCATGGAGTGGATGGAGCAAGCCCCGGCTCCAGCTCCGTGATCTAAAAATCCATTTAATATGTAGTCCCCGGATGGGGGATGTATCAGATATTAAACTGATAAGAACAGATTTTTTTCTTTCGAAAAAGTTTTATTGTCACCATTTACATTTTTTCCATTTGCATTTTTTCTTTTTCACACAACATTTTCTTTTTAATCACACATTAAAACAAGCAATATAATATATAATAAATACACATGGTAAAATGAAAGAAAACAATCATTTTTAAAAAGCATTTGATTAAAACCACAGTGTTTTGCTTGTTTTTAAAAGTCCATTATTGAGGTGTGTTTAAAAGGTGCGGTCAGTTCCAAAAGTAAAATACAAATTTTTAAAAAAAACAAACAAGCCTCGTATATATATGTTAATAAAACCTCTTTCATAATAAAACAATAAAAAACACCAATTAAAAATCATCTATTGTGCAAGACCGGGGGTGAGTCCTTATCAAGTGGGTCATCACCCCACTCTCCAGAACAGGGACATGAGATGCTACTTTATGGACTCAGCGGAGATCCCCTCTCCTCCGGCCCGCTGGCCCGCTGTTCCCGTAGCCAGAGTGGTGAGGGTGCATCTACGGGCGGCCAGGGTCGGTGCCTGCCGGGACCCTCTCCGTGCGACCCCGGCCCCCCCGTCCGAATATCGTCGTCCGGTACCCCTGCAGCATTGATGTTACCTTTAGCTCGCATGCATGGAGGGTTACCGTAACGCGCTTCCCCACCAGCAGGTTTCTGGTGGCCCAGATGGCATCCTTGATGACGTTGAGGGTGAGCCAGAGCGAGGTAAATTTCTGTGCCGTCAAGTCCTTCAAGCCCCGGCCCACCCCAAGGATGGCGAGCTGGTACCCGAACTGGGCCCCACCCGCTGGTAGGCACGGGAAATACAGGGGGCCGGTCTTGGCCCACAGGTCCCGCGCAGTGCTGCACTCCCAGAGCAGGTGGTGGACGGTCTCTGGGGAATTGCAGCCGGACAGCGGGCAGATGGGGTTTTTGGCCATGCCTCTGGAGTGCATAACCGCCCTGACCGGGAGGATCTCATGAGCCACCATCCACGATAAGTCCTTGTGCCTGTTCTGGAGAGCGGGGTGAGCCGCGTTCCGCCAAACTTGTTTGGCCTCACTTGGTGTGAGGCCCGGAACTGGACTCACCGGTTCCCGGTCCTGCACAACCGAGATGAGAGACTTGTGTTGAGTTAAAATGGTGACATCTTCACTCTCTAAAAGGTATTTCTTTAAAAACTTTTTTATAAAACTGTACTCTTTGGGCAAGTTAAAAGACACTGGGGTTTTCAAGTCCACTGGTAAAATTTTCAGTGTTCGTAGGTAAGACCCCATCCAAAATCGCGCCATTGCAGCCGTCTTGTTTTCTTTGGATGGGGTCGTGGCATAACTAATGTGCAGGGCGGTGAAGCGGCTGCCTAAAAACAGGTGGGGGTCTGGGAGGCCTTTTCCACCGTTCTCCGGCCTTTTCTTGATGGTCTCCCTCTTCAGGCGCTCCCACTTGGACCCCCACAGGAAGTAAAACACCGCCCTCTCCAGTTTCCCCAGGAACCACCGAGGGGGGCTAAAAACAGAACAGACAAGTAAAATCAGAGGTAAAATCACAGATTTAAAAATTAAAACCTTGCCTTCCATCGTCATCTGTCTTAGTCCCCAAAACCCCAGTCTTTTCCTAACTTTCCCTAACAAGTCAGTCCAGTTTTCCCGTCCACCCCCGTCTTTATCAAATTTAACGCCTAAAATCTTAAAATCGTTGTCTTTAAAAACCAAATCAAGTCCTCCTGTGTCCACGTCTCCCCACGGCCCGAAGAGCTGGGCCTCGGACTTGTTTCTATTGAGTTTGGCGCCCGAGGCCCGACCGTACCAGTCAGTCAAGTCCAGTGCTCTTCGTATTGATAAAACGTCTGTGGCTAAAAGAGTTACGTCGTCCATATATAAAACACAGGTCGCCGTCAGTCCCCCCGTCCCAGGAACGTCCAGTCCTTTGATCCATTTGTCCCTTCTCAAGATCTGTGCCAGTGGCTCGATGCAAGCCACATACAGAAGAGGAGATAAAGGACATCCCTGACGGACACCACTGTGTATGTTCACAGCTTTGGAAAGATGCCCATTTATTAGAATTTTGCTGACTATTCCCTTGTACAGCAGTCCCACCCAGGCTATAAACCTCTTTGGAAACCCCATTTTCTCCAGAACCTGGAAGAGGTACTGCTGCGAGACTCGATCAAATGCTTTTTCAAAATCTAAATTTAGGACTACTAGCCGAATATTTCTGTCTCTCGCGTAACAGATGGTGTCTCTAATCAGCACTAGGTTGTCTGTTATCTTTCTTCCGGGCACAGAACAAGCTTGATCCGGGTGAATCACGTCCTCTAAAACAGTTGACATGCGTGTTGCTAAAACTTTGCTAAAAAGTTTATAATCGAAATTTAAAAGTGTTATGGGTCTCCAGTTTTTTAAGTCAGTCCGGTCACCTTTTTTGTGAAGTAAAGAAACTATCCCTATTCTAAAACTGTCTGGAAGTCTGTCGAGGGTCTCAAACTCTTTAAAAACTGTCAAAAGCTCTTGTCCTAAAATGTCCCAAAATGTTAGATAAAACTCCAGGGGAAGTCCATCCACTCCTGGGGACTTCCCCCTTTTAAAACCTCCAAGAGCTTTTTGGGTTTCTAAAATGTTCAAATCTTGGGCTAAAATCTCATTTTGACAGTCGACCCTTTTCTCAACAAAATTTAAAACTTCTTTTACGGTGTCTGAGTGTACCTTTTTAAAACTATATAAAGCCCCATAAAATTTTTCCACATCCTCTAAAATCTCTTTTGTTGTGTTAACCTCCCTATCCCCTGTTTTAACCCTGGTTAACCCCCCACCCCTTGTTATTATTTTCTTAAAAAAATATCTGGTACACTTTTCCCCTTCTTCAATTTCTCTCTCTTTGCTTCTTAAAAGGACCCCTTTACTTTCTATATTGGCTAAAACTGACATTTCCTTTTTTACATCCTGGATTTCAGTGTTAAAATCAAAACCATTATTTAAAAGATTAAAATACCTTTGTAGTCTTTTTTGCAACCCCAACATGCATTTCTTTTCCCTACTCTTCTTTTCTTTCCCTATCTTTCTAAAAAACTGTCTCGTCCGGTCCTTTACCATCTCCCACCACTGTGCACGTGTATCATAAAAGTCTTGGAGGGTCTGCCATTGGCTGAACTGTTCCCTATATTCTAAAATTACATTCTTGTCTTCCAACAGGGAACAGTTCAGCTTCCACAGCCCTCCCCCTACCGTCACACCCATGGGCAGTGAAAGGGTGCAAGACAGCATCATGTGATCAGAGAAAAAAAGGGGGGTTAATGTAGCATCGGTTGGCGGGCAGTCCCTTGTAAACACGTAGTCGATTCGAGAGGCTTTGGTACCGTCACCACTGAACCAGGTGAAGCCCTCCTCTCTTTGATGCAAAATTTTAAAACAGTCGACTAAATTAAAATCTCTGACTAAACCCTGCAATAAAACCGACGTTTTGTCCACTCTGAAATCCTCCCCTACCCTTTTCCTGTCTGTTTTAGATAAAACACAATTAAAATCCCCTGCTACCATTAGGGGAGCCCTACCTAGCATGTGGGGTTGCAAGTCTTCTAAAAGCTCATATCTTTCGTTCTTTTCCGTAAAACCATATACATTAAGAACATTAAAATCCCTGTCTAAAAAGGTCAGATTTACTAAAAGTGCCCGGCCTTGCCTCACCACAGTGCTGCCCTTCACCAAGATGTTAGGATTATTAATTAAAACCGCAACTCCGTCGTTTTTGTTAAAATTTGATCCGCTCCATATGGAGGCTCCTGCGGACCATAGCTCTTCCATTTTTGTGTACCTAGTTAAAAAGGGCAGAGAACACTCTTGTAATAAAAACAAATCTGACTTAAAAGATTTTAAAAGGGACAAAATACTCTGTGCTCTAATGGTGGACCTCACACTTCTGACATTGATAGTAGAGATGGTGAGGGCCATGAGCAGTAGGGTAAAAAAGGTATGAGGCATTTAAAACAGAAGACAATAAAAAGACTACAAAAATATGATTAAAATCATGTTACATCTTGTAGCATTTGTCTTTCCTTTTCCCCAGATGAGCTGAGGTCAGGAGGGCAAATGCCTGTCGCTTCAGAGGCCACAGAGGGAACCTCTTGTGGCTCCTTTGGCGTTGATGCTGTTAGCTTAATGTGCAAAAAGGAAACCTCATTTGGGGACTCTAGGGGCCACATGCGCTCCAGATCTACCGAGTCGGAACTATCGAGCTTATATGCTGCCCTAGATTTTTTCTCCTCCGTTACAATCAGAGGAGACCCCGCAGGCCTTTTTTGCACCTGAGCATTAGGGAGTGAACACTGTGTCTCACTCCCGGTGGATTCTTCCACCCCATCCGAAACTGTTACCAGTGACTCTTCCTCACTTTCCTCTCCTTCCATTACCATTTCCTGTTCCGTTGCCTCCGCCCCTGTGGCCGCCCCACTTCCTCCTTCCTGCCCAATCCCTGAGGCCGGCTGGGAATTTGAAATTCCCGCCAAAACCTCAGGGACCGCCTCCTCTCTCCTTTGTTCCTTTGTTTGTTGCCCATGTGGGGCGGCCATTTTTAGCTTGTTGGCAAAACTTTTAGGGCAGTCTCTGTAGAGATGGTTTGTTTCTCCACAAAGATTGCACCGTCTGCCATTGGTACAGTCATCAAAACTGTGACCAATTTCTCTACACTTCCCACAGATTAACTCTTGGCATGCTTCAGCTAGATGACCAAACCTTGCACACTTTCTGCAGAGTTTGGGCATTCCTTGATAATGTATGTAGCCTCTGTTCTCTCCGAGCACAATCATGGAAGGCAGATGCTTCAGGCCCTGGTAGCCCCCAGCGTCTTCCCATTGTTTAATGGGAATTCGCCAGGAGCATGTCCAAATGCCATCTTCATCTAACACTTTGACAGGCTGGCCTCGAACAGTGCAAAATCTACCCAACCAAACACAAATATCATCTCCAGTCACGGTTTCATTGAACATCCTGACAATCACAGTTTTAAGTGTGTTATCAGAAAGTTTCTCAACAGTGAACATGGAGAACTGGGCTTTAACTGATTCAAACCTTTGCCAAAAGTCATTAAGTAGGGAAGCGGTTTTAAAACTAACATCAAATCCTTTGTTCAAGGGCAGAGTCATCAAACAATTCAGGTCGTCACATTTAAAAGCTAGGGTCTTTTGGATCAGCTTCCTGGAAAAGTCCATACGGGACATTCCCAGGAGCTTCCCCTCACCCTGCCTGAATAAAAAACGCACGCTGTGGTGCCTCCGCACGCCGGCACGGGCAGCCGACATGATGGAGGCACCAACAGCCTAAAAACTTAAAACAACAATAAATACAACAATAAATAACAAAATAAATAATTAAAAGACCTCACCTTAAAACTTGTTGGAGCCCGAAGCAGCAGAGTTCAATATACCTCTCAAAGTTGTGTGACTCAAGATATGAAACGATCTCGAGTCAGGAAACCTCCAAGAGGCGATCGCAGTCTCAACCGTCCGACAAGATACTTGATCTTAGCCAAAAGGCCGAGAAGCGATGCTGCTAAGACGCAGCAGGGAGGAAGCCGGACACGGCGATGCCCATCTCGGCTTTGGTAAGTTTTGGGAGACCTAAAAACGCTGGGGGATGGTGGTAGCCTCCCCTGTCTACAACGTCACCGGGCCTCGTCCCGATCGGCCTGACGGAAAGTACGGCATCGCTCGTAACTCCCAAACGGTTGGTCGCAGAGCCACGTGCCTTATGTCATCGGAATCCTTGGCTCGAGCCGAACGAGACGCAGGTCTCAGATTGGCTCGTCGCTCTGACGAAATTTTCGGGTATTTTGGATTTTGTCGAAAACCTTCTTTTGCAACCTAGCGCCAGGTATTTGGCCCAGTCCCACCCAAATCAGCACAGAAAGCTTCTCTGGAGTCTGACTGTCAATAATCATCCAAAAAAAGAGGAAATTTCCATTCACCTTGGCGAGGGGACCTCAAAACGTGCTAAGGTGGCGTGTCCGAGGTGGCTCGAATGGCTATAACTCCGGGAAGGAGTGAGATCCCTTCACCCAAATCGGCACACCTGTGCAGGGGCTCAGTCCGAGGCCAGGTGAAAAGGGGCGTGGCGACAGGCCAGTAGGTGGCGCCGTAAGCTGAAAAATAGGGAAAATGTAATGTAAAAAGACAATCAAACAAAGATGAAAACACCCGAAACACTGCGGGATCGTAGTACCCTCCCCTGTCTGCAACGTCACCGGGCCTTGTCCCGATCGGCCTGACGGTGGAACTGCAGCGACGGAAAGTACGGCATCGCTCGTAACTCCCAAACGGTTGGTCGCAGAGCCACGTGCCTTATGTCATCGGAATCCTTGGCTCGAGCCGAACGAGACGCAGGTCTCAGATTGGCTCGTCGCTCTGACGAAATTTTCGGGTATTTTGGATTTTGTCGAAAACCTTCTTTTGCAACCTAGCGCCAGGTATTTGGCCCAGTCCCACCCAAATCAGCACAGAAAGCTTCTCTGGAGTCTGACTGTCAATAATCATCCAAAAAAAGAGGAAATTTCCATTCACCTTGGCGAGGGGACCTCAAAACGTGCTAAGGTGGCGTGTCCGAGGTGGCTCGAATGGCTATAACTCCGGGAAGGAGTGAGATCCCTTCACCCAAATCGGCACACCTGTGCAGGGGCTCAGTCCGAGGCCAGGTGAAAAGGGGCGTGGCGACAGGCCAGTAGGTGGCGCCGTAAGCTGAAAAATAGGGAAAATGTAATGTAAAAAGACAATCAAACAAAGATGAAAACACCCGAAACACTGCGGGATCGTAGTACCCTCCCCTGTCTGCAACGTCACCGGGCCTTGTCCCGATCGGCCTGACGGTGGAACTGCAGCGACGGAAAGTACGGCATCGCTCGTAACTCCCAAACGGTTGGTCGCAGAGCCACGTGCCTTATGTCATCGGAATCCTTGGCTCGAGCCGAACGAGACGCAGGTCTCAGATTGGCTCGTCGCTCTGACGAAATTTTCGGGTATTTTGGATTTTGTCGAAAACCTTCTTTTGCAATCTAGCGCCAGGTATTTGGCCCAGTCCCACCCAAATCAGCACAGAAAGCTTCTCTGGAGTCTGACTGTCAATAATCATCCAAAAAAAGAGGAAATTTCCATTCACCTTGGCGAGGGGACCTCAAAACGTGCTAAGGTGGCGTGTCCGAGGTGGCTCGAATGGCTATAACTCCGGGAAGGAGTGAGATCCCTTCACCCAAATCGGCACACATGTGCAGGGGCTCAGTCCGAGGCCAGGTGAAAAAGGGCGCGGCGACAGGCCACTAGGTGGCGCTGTAAGCGACAACAAAATTAATACGAATCGAAAAAAAGGACAAACAAACAACATGGAGACAGATACAGCTAGGCTGCAGTCAGTCCAATCTACTTTCAAAGTAAGGTCTGCGCTATGTTCGAACTAAACTACCCACCAGGGTCTGATTTTTCAAGAGCGTAAGTGACTTTGTTTCACAGGCGCACAACACGTATCTCGCA
Source organism: Carassius gibelio (assembly GCF_023724105.1). Taxonomy (NCBI): domain Eukaryota; kingdom Metazoa; phylum Chordata; class Actinopteri; order Cypriniformes; family Cyprinidae; genus Carassius; species Carassius gibelio. The sequence continues at coordinate 611,712 of NC_068418.1, forward strand.
TGTGACAGAACTCCCCATTCTGAAATGGAAATAAATAAAAAACTGTAAAAACCTCTTCTGCTTTGTTTCACCAACAATTTCAGGGGAGAGCGCGAACGCAGTCCCCCACTACCATAAATTATGCAGTCGAGATTCCCGCATTTGGGGAATTCGCAGGGGTCAGCATGGCCGGAGTGCAATGGACAAGCCTCGCCCTGGGTGAACCGCCTTCTTGATCATGGTGTCTCCCCTGCCAGGTAAGTATGAAGGCCCAGGCGGTCAGCCAGAGGTCTGATTTGCATCTCTACCATCCTCACCAACGGTTAGCCCTCCGCCCCCGCTCCAGGAAAGGAAGGACGGGTGCCTTCCGTTACTTGCCTGGAAACTGCCAAGCTCATGGGCCGGTGCTTCCCAACGCCAGTTTTAGATGACTCTCTTTAAACAAACACACCTGATTCGATGCACCACCTCGTCTGTGAAAGACTTCAAGACCTCAGGTGGGTGCATCGTTAGTGGAAGAGTCCAAGACCCCAGGAGGACACATCAGGAAAAAAGTTTGCAATAAACCACAGCATCTGCAATGGCAGCTCTCATTCCTTGTTCTGCTATTCGACACAATAAATGGCAATCCCCAAAAAGGGAAAGCACACCGTTCCTGGAGACACTGCAATACCAGGCCGATGCATGGAGTGGATGGAGCAAGCCCCGGCTCCAGCTCCGTGATCTAAAAATCCATTTAATATGTAGTCCCCGGATGGGGGACGTATCAGATATTAAACTGATAAGAACAGATACTACACTTGATCTTAGCCAAAAGGCCGAGAAGCGATGCTGCTAAGACGCAGCAGGGAGGAAGCCGGACACGGCGATGCCCATCTCGGCTTTGGTAAGTTTTGGGAGACCTAAAAACGCTGGGGGATGGTGGTAGCCTCCCCTGTCTACAACGTCACCGGGCCTCGTCCCGATCGGCCTGACGGAAAGTACGGCATCGCTCGTAACTCCCAAACGGTTGGTCGCAGAGCCACGTGCCTTATGTCATCGGAATCCTTGGCTCGAGCCGAACGAGACGCAGGTCTCAGATTGGCTCGTCGCTCTGACGAAATTTTCGGGTATTTTGGATTTTGTCGAAAACCTTCTTTTGCAACCTAGCGCCAGGTATTTGGCCCAGTCCCACCCAAATCAGCACAGAAAGCTTCTCTGGAGTCTGACTGTCAATAATCATCCAAAAAAAGAGGAAATTTCCATTCACCTTGGCGAGGGGACCTCAAAACGTGCTAAGGTGGCGTGTCCGAGGTGGCTCGAATGGCTATAACTCCGGGAAGGAGTGAGATCCCTTCACCCAAATCGGCACACCTGTGCAGGGGCTCAGTCCGAGGCCAGGTGAAAAGGGGCGTGGCGACAGGCCAGTAGGTGGCGCCGTAAGCTGAAAAATAGGGAAAATGTAATGTAAAAAGACAATCAAACAAAGATGAAAACACCCGAAACACTGCGGGATCGTAGTACCCTCCCCTGTCTGCAACGTCACCGGGCCTTGTCCCGATCGGCCTGACGGTGGAACTGCAGCGACGGAAAGTACGGCATCGCTCGTAACTCCCAAACGGTTGGTCGCAGAGCCACGTGCCTTATGTCATCGGAATCCTTGGCTCGAGCCGAACGAGACGCAGGTCTCAGATTGGCTCGTCGCTCTGACGAAATTTTCGGGTATTTTGGATTTTGTCGAAAACCTTCTTTTGCAACCTAGCGCCAGGTATTTGGCCCAGTCCCACCCAAATCAGCACAGAAAGCTTCTCTGGAGTCTGACTGTCAATAATCATCCAAAAAAAGAGGAAATTTCCATTCACCTTGGCGAGGGGACCTCAAAACGTGCTAAGGTGGCGTGTCCGAGGTGGCTCGAATGGCTATAACTCCGGGAAGGAGTGAGATCCCTTCACCCAAATCGGCACACCTGTGCAGGGGCTCAGTCCGAGGCCAGGTGAAAAGGGGCGTGGCGACAGGCCAGTAGGTGGCGCCGTAAGCTGAAAAATAGGGAAAATGTAATGTAAAAAGACAATCAAACAAAGATGAAAACACCCGAAACACTGCGGGATCGTAGTACCCTCCCCTGTCTGCAACGTCACCGGGCCTTGTCCCGATCGGCCTGACGGTGGAACTGCAGCGACGGAAAGTACGGCATCGCTCGTAACTCCCAAACGGTTGGTCGCAGAGCCACGTGCCTTATGTCATCGGAATCCTTGGCTCGAGCCGAACGAGACGCAGGTCTCAGATTGGCTCGTCGCTCTGACGAAATTTTCGGGTATTTTGGATTTTGTCGAAAACCTTCTTTTGCAATCTAGCGCCAGGTATTTGGCCCAGTCCCACCCAAATCAGCACAGAAAGCTTCTCTGGAGTCTGACTGTCAATAATCATCCAAAAAAAGAGGAAATTTCCATTCACCTTGGCGAGGGGACCTCAAAACGTGCTAAGGTGGCGTGTCCGAGGTGGCTCGAATGGCTATAACTCCGGGAAGGAGTGAGATCCCTTCACCCAAATCGGCACACATGTGCAGGGGCTCAGTCCGAGGCCAGGTGAAAAAGGGCGCGGCGACAGGCCACTAGGTGGCGCTGTAAGCGACAACAAAATTAATACGAATCGAAAAAAAGGACAAACAAACAACATGGAGACAGATACAGCTAGGCTGCAGTCAGTCCAATCTACTTTCAAAGTAAGGTCTGCGCTATGTTCGAACTAAACTACCCACCAGGGTCTGATTTTTCAAGAGCGTAAGTGACTTTGTTTCACAGGCGCACAACACGTATCTCGCATGTGACAGAACTCCCCATTCTGAAATGGAAATAAATAAAAAACTGTAAAAACCTCTTCTGCTTTGTTTCACCAACAATTTCAGGGGAGAGCGCGAACGCAGTCCCCCACTACCATAAATTATGCAGTCGAGATTCCCGCATTTGGGGAATTCGCAGGGGTCAGCATGGCCGGAGTGCAATGGACAAGCCTCGCCCTGGGTGAACCGCCTTCTTGATCATGGTGTCTCCCCTGCCAGGTAAGTATGAAGGCCCAGGCGGTCAGCCAGAGGTCTGATTTGCATCTCTACCATCCTCACCAACGGTTAGCCCTCCGCCCCCGCTCCAGGAAAGGAAGGACGGGTGCCTTCCGTTACTTGCCTGGAAACTGCCAAGCTCATGGGCCGGTGCTTCCCAACGCCAGTTTTAGATGACTCTCTTTAAACAAACACACCTGATTCGATGCACCACCTCGTCTGTGAAAGACTTCAAGACCTCAGGTGGGTGCATCGTTAGTGGAAGAGTCCAAGACCCCAGGAGGACACATCAGGAAAAAAGTTTGCAATAAACCACAGCATCTGCAATGGCAGCTCTCATTCCTTGTTCTGCTATTCGACACAATAAATGGCAATCCCCAAAAAGGGAAAGCACACCGTTCCTGGAGACACTGCAATACCAGGCCGATGCATGGAGTGGATGGAGCAAGCCCCGGCTCCAGCTCCGTGATCTAAAAATCCATTTAATATGTAGTCCCCGGATGGGGGACGTATCAGATATTAAACTGATAAGAACAGATACTACACTTGATCTTAGCCAAAAGGCCGAGAAGCGATGCTGCTAAGACGCAGCAGGGAGGAAGCCGGACACGGCGATGCCCATCTCGGCTTTGGTAAGTTTTGGGAGACCTAAAAACGCTGGGGGATGGTGGTAGCCTCCCCTGTCTACAACGTCACCGGGCCTCGTCCCGATCGGCCTGACGGAAAGTACGGCATCGCTCGTAACTCCCAAACGGTTGGTCGCAGAGCCACGTGCCTTATGTCATCGGAATCCTTGGCTCGAGCCGAACGAGACGCAGGTCTCAGATTGGCTCGTCGCTCTGACGAAATTTTCGGGTATTTTGGATTTTGTCGAAAACCTTCTTTTGCAACCTAGCGCCAGGTATTTGGCCCAGTCCCACCCAAATCAGCACAGAAAGCTTCTCTGGAGTCTGACTGTCAATAATCATCCAAAAAAAGAGGAAATTTCCATTCACCTTGGCGAGGGGACCTCAAAACGTGCTAAGGTGGCGTGTCCGAGGTGGCTCGAATGGCTATAACTCCGGGAAGGAGTGAGATCCCTTCACCCAAATCGGCACACCTGTGCAGGGGCTCAGTCCGAGGCCAGGTGAAAAGGGGCGTGGCGACAGGCCAGTAGGTGGCGCCGTAAGCTGAAAAATAGGGAAAATGTAATGTAAAAAGACAATCAAACAAAGATGAAAACACCCGAAACACTGCGGGATCGTAGTACCCTCCCCTGTCTGCAACGTCACCGGGCCTTGTCCCGATCGGCCTGACGGTGGAACTGCAGCGACGGAAAGTACGGCATCGCTCGTAACTCCCAAACGGTTGGTCGCAGAGCCACGTGCCTTATGTCATCGGAATCCTTGGCTCGAGCCGAACGAGACGCAGGTCTCAGATTGGCTCGTCGCTCTGACGAAATTTTCGGGTATTTTGGATTTTGTCGAAAACCTTCTTTTGCAACCTAGCGCCAGGTATTTGGCCCAGTCCCACCCAAATCAGCACAGAAAGCTTCTCTGGAGTCTGACTGTCAATAATCATCCAAAAAAAGAGGAAATTTCCATTCACCTTGGCGAGGGGACCTCAAAACGTGCTAAGGTGGCGTGTCCGAGGTGGCTCGAATGGCTATAACTCCGGGAAGGAGTGAGATCCCTTCACCCAAATCGGCACACCTGTGCAGGGGCTCAGTCCGAGGCCAGGTGAAAAGGGGCGTGGCGACAGGCCAGTAGGTGGCGCCGTAAGCTGAAAAATAGGGAAAATGTAATGTAAAAAGACAATCAAACAAAGATGAAAACACCCGAAACACTGCGGGATCGTAGTACCCTCCCCTGTCTGCAACGTCACCGGGCCTTGTCCCGATCGGCCTGACGGTGGAACTGCAGCGACGGAAAGTACGGCATCGCTCGTAACTCCCAAACGGTTGGTCGCAGAGCCACGTGCCTTATGTCATCGGAATCCTTGGCTCGAGCCGAACGAGACGCAGGTCTCAGATTGGCTCGTCGCTCTGACGAAATTTTCGGGTATTTTGGATTTTGTCGAAAACCTTCTTTTGCAATCTAGCGCCAGGTATTTGGCCCAGTCCCACCCAAATCAGCACAGAAAGCTTCTCTGGAGTCTGACTGTCAATAATCATCCAAAAAAAGAGGAAATTTCCATTCACCTTGGCGAGGGGACCTCAAAACGTGCTAAGGTGGCGTGTCCGAGGTGGCTCGAATGGCTATAACTCCGGGAAGGAGTGAGATCCCTTCACCCAAATCGGCACACATGTGCAGGGGCTCAGTCCGAGGCCAGGTGAAAAAGGGCGCGGCGACAGGCCACTAGGTGGCGCTGTAAGCGACAACAAAATTAATACGAATCGAAAAAAAGGACAAACAAACAACATGGAGACAGATACAGCTAGGCTGCAGTCAGTCCAATCTACTTTCAAAGTAAGGTCTGCGCTATGTTCGAACTAAACTACCCACCAGGGTCTGATTTTTCAAGAGCGTAAGTGACTTTGTTTCACAGGCGCACAACACGTATCTCGCATGTGACAGAACTCCCCATTCTGAAATGGAAATAAATAAAAAACTGTAAAAACCTCTTCTGCTTTGTTTCACCAACAATTTCAGGGGAGAGCGCGAACGCAGTCCCCCACTACCATAAATTATGCAGTCGAGATTCCCGCATTTGGGGAATTCGCAGGGGTCAGCATGGCCGGAGTGCAATGGACAAGCCTCGCCCTGGGTGAACCGCCTTCTTGATCATGGTGTCTCCCCTGCCAGGTAAGTATGAAGGCCCAGGCGGTCAGCCAGAGGTCTGATTTGCATCTCTACCATCCTCACCAACGGTTAGCCCTCCGCCCCCGCTCCAGGAAAGGAAGGACGGGTGCCTTCCGTTACTTGCCTGGAAACTGCCAAGCTCATGGGCCGGTGCTTCCCAACGCCAGTTTTAGATGACTCTCTTTAAACAAACACACCTGATTCGATGCACCACCTCGTCTGTGAAAGACTTCAAGACCTCAGGTGGGTGCATCGTTAGTGGAAGAGTCCAAGACCCCAGGAGGACACATCAGGAAAAAAGTTTGCAATAAACCACAGCATCTGCAATGGCAGCTCTCATTCCTTGTTCTGCTATTCGACACAATAAATGGCAATCCCCAAAAAGGGAAAGCACACCGTTCCTGGAGACACTGCAATACCAGGCCGATGCATGGAGTGGATGGAGCAAGCCCCGGCTCCAGCTCCGTGATCTAAAAATCCATTTAATATGTAGTCCCCGGATGGGGGACGTATCAGATATTAAACTGATAAGAACAGATACTACACTTGATCTTAGCCAAAAGGCCGAGAAGCGATGCTGCTAAGACGCAGCAGGGAGGAAGCCGGACACGGCGATGCCCATCTCGGCTTTGGTAAGTTTTGGGAGACCTAAAAACGCTGGGGGATGGTGGTAGCCTCCCCTGTCTACAACGTCACCGGGCCTCGTCCCGATCGGCCTGACGGAAAGTACGGCATCGCTCGTAACTCCCAAACGGTTGGTCGCAGAGCCACGTGCCTTATGTCATCGGAATCCTTGGCTCGAGCCGAACGAGACGCAGGTCTCAGATTGGCTCGTCGCTCTGACGAAATTTTCGGGTATTTTGGATTTTGTCGAAAACCTTCTTTTGCAACCTAGCGCCAGGTATTTGGCCCAGTCCCACCCAAATCAGCACAGAAAGCTTCTCTGGAGTCTGACTGTCAATAATCATCCAAAAAAAGAGGAAATTTCCATTCACCTTGGCGAGGGGACCTCAAAACGTGCTAAGGTGGCGTGTCCGAGGTGGCTCGAATGGCTATAACTCCGGGAAGGAGTGAGATCCCTTCACCCAAATCGGCACACCTGTGCAGGGGCTCAGTCCGAGGCCAGGTGAAAAGGGGCGTGGCGACAGGCCAGTAGGTGGCGCCGTAAGCTGAAAAATAGGGAAAATGTAATGTAAAAAGACAATCAAACAAAGATGAAAACACCCGAAACACTGCGGGATCGTAGTACCCTCCCCTGTCTGCAACGTCACCGGGCCTTGTCCCGATCGGCCTGACGGTGGAACTGCAGCGACGGAAAGTACGGCATCGCTCGTAACTCCCAAACGGTTGGTCGCAGAGCCACGTGCCTTATGTCATCGGAATCCTTGGCTCGAGCCGAACGAGACGCAGGTCTCAGATTGGCTCGTCGCTCTGACGAAATTTTCGGGTATTTTGGATTTTGTCGAAAACCTTCTTTTGCAACCTAGCGCCAGGTATTTGGCCCAGTCCCACCCAAATCAGCACAGAAAGCTTCTCTGGAGTCTGACTGTCAATAATCATCCAAAAAAAGAGGAAATTTCCATTCACCTTGGCGAGGGGACCTCAAAACGTGCTAAGGTGGCGTGTCCGAGGTGGCTCGAATGGCTATAACTCCGGGAAGGAGTGAGATCCCTTCACCCAAATCGGCACACCTGTGCAGGGGCTCAGTCCGAGGCCAGGTGAAAAGGGGCGTGGCGACAGGCCAGTAGGTGGCGCCGTAAGCTGAAAAATAGGGAAAATGTAATGTAAAAAGACAATCAAACAAAGATGAAAACACCCGAAACACTGCGGGATCGTAGTACCCTCCCCTGTCTGCAACGTCACCGGGCCTTGTCCCGATCGGCCTGACGGTGGAACTGCAGCGACGGAAAGTACGGCATCGCTCGTAACTCCCAAACGGTTGGTCGCAGAGCCACGTGCCTTATGTCATCGGAATCCTTGGCTCGAGCCGAACGAGACGCAGGTCTCAGATTGGCTCGTCGCTCTGACGAAATTTTCGGGTATTTTGGATTTTGTCGAAAACCTTCTTTTGCAATCTAGCGCCAGGTATTTGGCCCAGTCCCACCCAAATCAGCACAGAAAGCTTCTCTGGAGTCTGACTGTCAATAATCATCCAAAAAAAGAGGAAATTTCCATTCACCTTGGCGAGGGGACCTCAAAACGTGCTAAGGTGGCGTGTCCGAGGTGGCTCGAATGGCTATAACTCCGGGAAGGAGTGAGATCCCTTCACCCAAATCGGCACACATGTGCAGGGGCTCAGTCCGAGGCCAGGTGAAAAAGGGCGCGGCGACAGGCCACTAGGTGGCGCTGTAAGCGACAACAAAATTAATACGAATCGAAAAAAAGGACAAACAAACAACATGGAGACAGATACAGCTAGGCTGCAGTCAGTCCAATCTACTTTCAAAGTAAGGTCTGCGCTATGTTCGAACTAAACTACCCACCAGGGTCTGATTTTTCAAGAGCGTAAGTGACTTTGTTTCACAGGCGCACAACACGTATCTCGCATGTGACAGAACTCCCCATTCTGAAATGGAAATAAATAAAAAACTGTAAAAACCTCTTCTGCTTTGTTTCACCAACAATTTCAGGGGAGAGCGCGAACGCAGTCCCCCACTACCATAAATTATGCAGTCGAGATTCCCGCATTTGGGGAATTCGCAGGGGTCAGCATGGCCGGAGTGCAATGGACAAGCCTCGCCCTGGGTGAACCGCCTTCTTGATCATGGTGTCTCCCCTGCCAGGTAAGTATGAAGGCCCAGGCGGTCAGCCAGAGGTCTGATTTGCATCTCTACCATCCTCACCAACGGTTAGCCCTCCGCCCCCGCTCCAGGAAAGGAAGGACGGGTGCCTTCCGTTACTTGCCTGGAAACTGCCAAGCTCATGGGCCGGTGCTTCCCAACGCCAGTTTTAGATGACTCTCTTTAAACAAACACACCTGATTCGATGCACCACCTCGTCTGTGAAAGACTTCAAGACCTCAGGTGGGTGCATCGTTAGTGGAAGAGTCCAAGACCCCAGGAGGACACATCAGGAAAAAAGTTTGCAATAAACCACAGCATCTGCAATGGCAGCTCTCATTCCTTGTTCTGCTATTCGACACAATAAATGGCAATCCCCAAAAAGGGAAAGCACACCGTTCCTGGAGACACTGCAATACCAGGCCGATGCATGGAGTGGATGGAGCAAGCCCCGGCTCCAGCTCCGTGATCTAAAAATCCATTTAATATGTAGTCCCCGGATGGGGGACGTATCAGATATTAAACTGATAAGAACAGATACTACACTTGATCTTAGCCAAAAGGCCGAGAAGCGATGCTGCTAAGACGCAGCAGGGAGGAAGCCGGACACGGCGATGCCCATCTCGGCTTTGGTAAGTTTTGGGAGACCTAAAAACGCTGGGGGATGGTGGTAGCCTCCCCTGTCTACAACGTCACCGGGCCTCGTCCCGATCGGCCTGACGGAAAGTACGGCATCGCTCGTAACTCCCAAACGGTTGGTCGCAGAGCCACGTGCCTTATGTCATCGGAATCCTTGGCTCGAGCCGAACGAGACGCAGGTCTCAGATTGGCTCGTCGCTCTGACGAAATTTTCGGGTATTTTGGATTTTGTCGAAAACCTTCTTTTGCAACCTAGCGCCAGGTATTTGGCCCAGTCCCACCCAAATCAGCACAGAAAGCTTCTCTGGAGTCTGACTGTCAATAATCATCCAAAAAAAGAGGAAATTTCCATTCACCTTGGCGAGGGGACCTCAAAACGTGCTAAGGTGGCGTGTCCGAGGTGGCTCGAATGGCTATAACTCCGGGAAGGAGTGAGATCCCTTCACCCAAATCGGCACACCTGTGCAGGGGCTCAGTCCGAGGCCAGGTGAAAAGGGGCGTGGCGACAGGCCAGTAGGTGGCGCCGTAAGCTGAAAAATAGGGAAAATGTAATGTAAAAAGACAATCAAACAAAGATGAAAACACCCGAAACACTGCGGGATCGTAGTACCCTCCCCTGTCTGCAACGTCACCGGGCCTTGTCCCGATCGGCCTGACGGTGGAACTGCAGCGACGGAAAGTACGGCATCGCTCGTAACTCCCAAACGGTTGGTCGCAGAGCCACGTGCCTTATGTCATCGGAATCCTTGGCTCGAGCCGAACGAGACGCAGGTCTCAGATTGGCTCGTCGCTCTGACGAAATTTTCGGGTATTTTGGATTTTGTCGAAAACCTTCTTTTGCAACCTAGCGCCAGGTATTTGGCCCAGTCCCACCCAAATCAGCACAGAAAGCTTCTCTGGAGTCTGACTGTCAATAATCATCCAAAAAAAGAGGAAATTTCCATTCACCTTGGCGAGGGGACCTCAAAACGTGCTAAGGTGGCGTGTCCGAGGTGGCTCGAATGGCTATAACTCCGGGAAGGAGTGAGATCCCTTCACCCAAATCGGCACACCTGTGCAGGGGCTCAGTCCGAGGCCAGGTGAAAAGGGGCGTGGCGACAGGCCAGTAGGTGGCGCCGTAAGCTGAAAAATAGGGAAAATGTAATGTAAAAAGACAATCAAACAAAGATGAAAACACCCGAAACACTGCGGGATCGTAGTACCCTCCCCTGTCTGCAACGTCACCGGGCCTTGTCCCGATCGGCCTGACGGTGGAACTGCAGCGACGGAAAGTACGGCATCGCTCGTAACTCCCAAACGGTTGGTCGCAGAGCCACGTGCCTTATGTCATCGGAATCCTTGGCTCGAGCCGAACGAGACGCAGGTCTCAGATTGGCTCGTCGCTCTGACGAAATTTTCGGGTATTTTGGATTTTGTCGAAAACCTTCTTTTGCAATCTAGCGCCAGGTATTTGGCCCAGTCCCACCCAAATCAGCACAGAAAGCTTCTCTGGAGTCTGACTGTCAATAATCATCCAAAAAAAGAGGAAATTTCCATTCACCTTGGCGAGGGGACCTCAAAACGTGCTAAGGTGGCGTGTCCGAGGTGGCTCGAATGGCTATAACTCCGGGAAGGAGTGAGATCCCTTCACCCAAATCGGCACACATGTGCAGGGGCTCAGTCCGAGGCCAGGTGAAAAAGGGCGCGGCGACAGGCCACTAGGTGGCGCTGTAAGCGACAACAAAATTAATACGAATCGAAAAAAAGGACAAACAAACAACATGGAGACAGATACAGCTAGGCTGCAGTCAGTCCAATCTACTTTCAAAGTAAGGTCTGCGCTATGTTCGAACTAAACTACCCACCAGGGTCTGATTTTTCAAGAGCGTAAGTGACTTTGTTTCACAGGCGCACAACACGTATCTCGCATGTGACAGAACTCCCCATTCTGAAATGGAAATAAATAAAAAACTGTAAAAACCTCTTCTGCTTTGTTTCACCAACAATTTCAGGGGAGAGCGCGAACGCAGTCCCCCACTACCATAAATTATGCAGTCGAGATTCCCGCATTTGGGGAATTCGCAGGGGTCAGCATGGCCGGAGTGCAATGGACAAGCCTCGCCCTGGGTGAACCGCCTTCTTGATCATGGTGTCTCCCCTGCCAGGTAAGTATGAAGGCCCAGGCGGTCAGCCAGAGGTCTGATTTGCATCTCTACCATCCTCACCAACGGTTAGCCCTCCGCCCCCGCTCCAGGAAAGGAAGGACGGGTGCCTTCCGTTACTTGCCTGGAAACTGCCAAGCTCATGGGCCGGTGCTTCCCAACGCCAGTTTTAGATGACTCTCTTTAAACAAACACACCTGATTCGATGCACCACCTCGTCTGTGAAAGACTTCAAGACCTCAGGTGGGTGCATCGTTAGTGGAAGAGTCCAAGACCCCAGGAGGACACATCAGGAAAAAAGTTTGCAATAAACCACAGCATCTGCAATGGCAGCTCTCATTCCTTGTTCTGCTATTCGACACAATAAATGGCAATCCCCAAAAAGGGAAAGCACACCGTTCCTGGAGACACTGCAATACCAGGCCGATGCATGGAGTGGATGGAGCAAGCCCCGGCTCCAGCTCCGTGATCTAAAAATCCATTTAATATGTAGTCCCCGGATGGGGGACGTATCAGATATTAAACTGATAAGAACAGATACTACACTTGATCTTAGCCAAAAGGCCGAGAAGCGATGCTGCTAAGACGCAGCAGGGAGGAAGCCGGACACGGCGATGCCCATCTCGGCTTTGGTAAGTTTTGGGAGACCTAAAAACGCTGGGGGATGGTGGTAGCCTCCCCTGTCTACAACGTCACCGGGCCTCGTCCCGATCGGCCTGACGGAAAGTACGGCATCGCTCGTAACTCCCAAACGGTTGGTCGCAGAGCCACGTGCCTTATGTCATCGGAATCCTTGGCTCGAGCCGAACGAGACGCAGGTCTCAGATTGGCTCGTCGCTCTGACGAAATTTTCGGGTATTTTGGATTTTGTCGAAAACCTTCTTTTGCAACCTAGCGCCAGGTATTTGGCCCAGTCCCACCCAAATCAGCACAGAAAGCTTCTCTGGAGTCTGACTGTCAATAATCATCCAAAAAAAGAGGAAATTTCCATTCACCTTGGCGAGGGGACCTCAAAACGTGCTAAGGTGGCGTGTCCGAGGTGGCTCGAATGGCTATAACTCCGGGAAGGAGTGAGATCCCTTCACCCAAATCGGCACACCTGTGCAGGGGCTCAGTCCGAGGCCAGGTGAAAAGGGGCGTGGCGACAGGCCAGTAGGTGGCGCCGTAAGCTGAAAAATAGGGAAAATGTAATGTAAAAAGACAATCAAACAAAGATGAAAACACCCGAAACACTGCGGGATCGTAGTACCCTCCCCTGTCTGCAACGTCACCGGGCCTTGTCCCGATCGGCCTGACGGTGGAACTGCAGCGACGGAAAGTACGGCATCGCTCGTAACTCCCAAACGGTTGGTCGCAGAGCCACGTGCCTTATGTCATCGGAATCCTTGGCTCGAGCCGAACGAGACGCAGGTCTCAGATTGGCTCGTCGCTCTGACGAAATTTTCGGGTATTTTGGATTTTGTCGAAAACCTTCTTTTGCAACCTAGCGCCAGGTATTTGGCCCAGTCCCACCCAAATCAGCACAGAAAGCTTCTCTGGAGTCTGACTGTCAATAATCATCCAAAAAAAGAGGAAATTTCCATTCACCTTGGCGAGGGGACCTCAAAACGTGCTAAGGTGGCGTGTCCGAGGTGGCTCGAAAAGGGGCGTGGCGACAGGCCAGTAGGTGGCGCCGTAAGCTGAAAAATAGGGAAAATGTAATGTAAAAAGACAATCAAACAAAGATGAAAACACCCGAAACACTGCGGGATCGTAGTACCCTCCCCTGTCTGCAACGTCACCGGGCCTTGTCCCGATCGGCCTGACGGTGGAACTGCAGCGACGGAAAGTACGGCATCGCTCGTAACTCCCAAACGGTTGGTCGCAGAGCCACGTGCCTTATGTCATCGGAATCCTTGGCTCGAGCCGAACGAGACGCAGGTCTCAGATTGGCTCGTCGCTCTGACGAAATTTTCGGGTATTTTGGATTTTGTCGAAAACCTTCTTTTGCAACCTAGCGCCAGGTATTTGGCCCAGTCCCACCCAAATCAGCACAGAAAGCTTCTCTGGAGTCTGACTGTCAATAATCATCCAAAAAAAGAGGAAATTTCCATTCACCTTGGCGAGGGGACCTCAAAACGTGCTAAGGTGGCGTGTCCGAGGTGGCTCGAATGGCTATAACTCCGGGAAGGAGTGAGATCCCTTCACCCAAATCGGCACACCTGTGCAGGGGCTCAGTCCGAGGCCAGGTGAAAAGGGGCGTGGCGACAGGCCAGTAGGTGGCGCCGTAAGCTGAAAAATAGGGAAAATGTAATGTAAAAAGACAATCAAACAAAGATGAAAACACCCGAAACACTGCGGGATCGTAGTACCCTCCCCTGTCTGCAACGTCACCGGGCCTTGTCCCGATCGGCCTGACGGTGGAACTGCAGCGACGGAAAGTACGGCATCGCTCGTAACTCCCAAACGGTTGGTCGCAGAGCCACGTGCCTTATGTCATCGGAATCCTTGGCTCGAGCCGAACGAGACGCAGGTCTCAGATTGGCTCGTCGCTCTGACGAAATTTTCGGGTATTTTGGATTTTGTCGAAAACCTTCTTTTGCAATCTAGCGCCAGGTATTTGGCCCAGTCCCACCCAAATCAGCACAGAAAGCTTCTCTGGAGTCTGACTGTCAATAATCATCCAAAAAAAGAGGAAATTTCCATTCACCTTGGCGAGGGGACCTCAAAACGTGCTAAGGTGGCGTGTCCGAGGTGGCTCGAATGGCTATAACTCCGGGAAGGAGTGAGATCCCTTCACCCAAATCGGCACACATGTGCAGGGGCTCAGTCCGAGGCCAGGTGAAAAAGGGCGCGGCGACAGGCCACTAGGTGGCGCTGTAAGCGACAACAAAATTAATACGAATCGAAAAAAAGGACAAACAAACAACATGGAGACAGATACAGCTAGGCTGCAGTCAGTCCAATCTACTTTCAAAGTAAGGTCTGCGCTATGTTCGAACTAAACTACCCACCAGGGTCTGATTTTTCAAGAGCGTAAGTGACTTTGTTTCACAGGCGCACAACACGTATCTCGCATGTGACAGAACTCCCCATTCTGAAATGGAAATAAATAAAAAACTGTAAAAACCTCTTCTGCTTTGTTTCACCAACAATTTCAGGGGAGAGCGCGAACGCAGTCCCCCACTACCATAAATTATGCAGTCGAGATTCCCGCATTTGGGGAATTCGCAGGGGTCAGCATGGCCGGAGTGCAATGGACAAGCCTCGCCCTGGGTGAACCGCCTTCTTGATCATGGTGTCTCCCCTGCCAGGTAAGTATGAAGGCCCAGGCGGTCAGCCAGAGGTCTGATTTGCATCTCTACCATCCTCACCAACGGTTAGCCCTCCGCCCCCGCTCCAGGAAAGGAAGGACGGGTGCCTTCCGTTACTTGCCTGGAAACTGCCAAGCTCATGGGCCGGTGCTTCCCAACGCCAGTTTTAGATGACTCTCTTTAAACAAACACACCTGATTCGATGCACCACCTCGTCTGTGAAAGACTTCAAGACCTCAGGTGGGTGCATCGTTAGTGGAAGAGTCCAAGACCCCAGGAGGACACATCAGGAAAAAAGTTTGCAATAAACCACAGCATCTGCAATGGCAGCTCTCATTCCTTGTTCTGCTATTCGACACAATAAATGGCAATCCCCAAAAAGGGAAAGCACACCGTTCCTGGAGACACTGCAATACCAGGCCGATGCATGGAGTGGATGGAGCAAGCCCCGGCTCCAGCTCCGTGATCTAAAAATCCATTTAATATGTAGTCCCCGGATGGGGGACGTATCAGATATTAAACTGATAAGAACAGATTTTTTTTTTTTTTTTTTTTTTTTTTTTTTTTATTAAATCCATACACTCATACAAATTTACAAATGAACCACTTGTAACAAAGGCATACACATTTTCAGTTTGAACATTCCGAACTCAAAAATAACTTCATGTAAAGTGAACAACACATTACTATCAGTGCCTCATAAACAAAACTAGATTTTTGACACCCAAGACTTTATCCCACTCCTACCCGAGTGAGTCCCCCCCATACAGCCCTCGTCTTCTCCTCTCCATAAACGACCTTATACCCATTTACCTCTTTAACCAAACTTGCCAAAAGTGTTGAAAATAACTTTTGAGGTTCTAAACCAGGCAACTGCTTCCTCAGGCACCTTAGACGCCAGTCCCATAAGATACGCTTCCCTTCTGAGATAGTAACCCATACTACTCTTTTCTTATCCTTCTCTATATTTCCCAACCCTCCTCCATACAACACTAAGTCCCGGGTAATCAGTGGTCCTCCCCACTCTCTCCACCACCCAGTGACTGCTTCCCATAAAGCCATTGCTCCTGGACATGACCACAAGGCGTGCTCAATTGTCTCTTCTCCCCCGCAACCCACTGGGCACAAAGGAGATCTGCCCTGACCATGCCTATATAAACGCTCCCGTACTGGAAGCCTCCCTAATGCTGCCAACCAGTTCACATCCTTACACCTCCCTACCAAATAATCTGGTTGCAAGGACAACCAGTTCACTTCAATTGGAGGCCCTGCCCCTCTAGCTTCCTTAACTGATCTCTCCTTCAACCTATCATACAGCTTCCTATGATTTAACAACAATGACTCTTCCAAGCACCAAGGATTTTCTTTAATAGTGTCTGCCGCCACTTTATAATGTTCAGGTCTATCCAGAGACCAAGGCACCCTATTACTCCACCCTGTTAAATGCCTCAAAGGCCATCCCAACCAAAAGTGAGCCAACACATGTGCTTTATGCCCTGGAGCCTGTACCACTAGGCGAGCTGCAAATGCAATAAACAAAGCCGTAACCTTCCAAGGGAGGCACGGCACTCCTCTGCCTCCCTCAGCCAGAGGACGAAACATCTGCGCCCTTGATACTAGCTCAGTCCTCCCTCTCCAAATAAAAGAAAAAATCAACTTCTCTATTCTCCTCCCCTGCCAAAAAGGTAGGGGAAAAACATAAGCCAGATGATTAATACTGGGCAACACATCTGCCTTCACTACCTGTACTCTACCCCATAATGACAGATCCCTTACACTCCACCGGTTTACTTTAGATTGTAAAGATTCCAACATCCCCTTCCAATTTTGTTGTGCACTATTCACCTTGAAGAAATGAACACCCAAGATTTTCATGCCATCCTGACACAAGGTATACCCTCCTGGAACCACAGTCCTCTTACTCCACCGTCCTACAAACATCACTGAAGATTTACTGACATTTATCTTGGCCCCTGTGGCTTCAGAAAAACTATGCAAAATCTCTCCTGTCACTGCAAAATCTTTTTCTGTGGTCAAAAAGACTGTCATATCATCTGCGTAAGCTAACACTTTTGCCCTTATCCCTCCTCCACCTGGCATTACTACACCAGTCAGAGCTGCTGTTAATCGTAGCCGACTAATCAGAGGCTCTAAAGACAGTATATAGCACAAGGGTGACAAAGGACACCCTTGCCTCACACCACCCAACTGTCTCACTGGTTCAGAATAGAACCCGTTAATCCTAATCTGACTGAAAGCTTCACTATACAGAAGCTGGATCCAGGCTCTGAACCCTGGGCCAAATCCAAGCTTCTCCAACACTGACCACAAAAAAGAATGGCTAACCCTATCAAAGGCCTTTTCCTGGTCAAGGCTCAGGATTGCCAAAGGAAGCTGCCGTTGCTCAGCCCAACTGATCAAATCCCGGATCAAAACTAAATTGAGGCTGCCTGATCTTCCTGGAACCCCACAAGTTTGATCTGGATGAACCACCAAATCTAACACCCCCTTAAGCCGTAAGCATAAGACTTTCGCCAGAATCTTATAATCTGTAGTAAGTAAAGTTATTGGCCGCCAATTTGCCAAATCCTCCTTACTATTCTTCTTATGCAGGAGGGTCACCAACCCCCTCCTCATAGACATAGGCAATTTCCCCACTTCCAGACTTTCCTGATAGACCTTAATCAGTTCAGGGCCTACTAAAGGCAAGAAGGCTTGATAAAATTCAGCTGGGAGACCATCACCACCTGGAGACGTGCCTCTCTTCAAGGACTTAATTGCTACCTCTACTTCCTTCAAGGTGACCTCCTTCTCTAACCTGCCTGCCTCCTCTTCCTCCAAGGTCCTGTCCAGATCCTCTAGAAACCCCTCCGTTGTTGACTCTCTTATTTCTCTATTCGCGAACAGCTCCTTATAAAAGGCAACTGAAGCCTTGAGCATTCCTTCAACTGAGTAAACCTTACCCTTCTCTGTATTTAAACATTCCATACTGCTACGCTTCTGCCTGCCCTTCACAGTAGAAAAGAAAAACTTTGTAGGCCTTTCATCTAACACACGCTGACATACACCTGACTGCATAACAAACTTCTGAGCTTCCCCTCTATAATGTTCATTCAAAGAGTCCTGCAAGAGTTTGGCTTTCTTCCACCCTTGCACAGTGCTCAATAGACCTTGAGAGCATAAAACTTGCAGTTCTTTAGTCCATTGACGCACTTGATTCCTCTTAGCCTTCTCCAAAGCTAAACCCCATGCCCTGCAAAAAAACCTAATCCTCTCCTTCACTCCTTCCCACCAGTCAGAATGTGACTGGTAGAATTCTTTTAAATTGCACCACCCAGCATATAATACCTGGAAAACCTTACAGAAGGTTTGGTCTTTGAGGTATGTAACATTCATCCTCCATTTCCCCCGACCCCTTTGCCCTGCCTCCAACTCTGCCCCAGCCCCAACTAAACAATGATCTGAGCACCACATTGGCTGCCTTGTGTAGCTACTAACTTTAACAGATTTTGACAAAAATATATAATCCAACCGTGATGCCTCCTGCCTACTGTTAAACCATGTATAACCTAAACCCTCCCCTCCAGCTGTCTGACCTGAGTCTTGTAATCCAAAACTTTTAATAACCCCTGCCAATTCCCCCCCAGAATTTTTTTCTAGGGACATATTAAAATCCCCTGCCAAGACCACCAGCCGGTTCGTATATAATAACGGAAATATTTTTCCCAAAAAACCTTCCCTCTCCTCTCGCTTACTGGGCACATACACATTTATGAACCGCAAGGCCACACCCCTCCATCTTGCATCCACAAACATCACTCTCCCTGGAACAATCACCCCAGATGTTTCAACTATCACCTCCCAGGAAAAGAATAAAATCCCCACCCCATCCGCCCTCACATTCCCCACTCCCCAAAAGGATGGTCCCCGAGTCCAATCCTTCGAAAAATTCTCCACATCCCTTTCATTCTCCAAGTGACATTCTTGTAAAAACAAAACATCATAATATAATTCTTTAACAGAAAAGAAAACTGCTGTCCGGCGCTCTGCCATTTTCAGCCCTCTTACATTAAATGTTGCCACTCTTAACAGTCCCATTGAAAACCTTTGGACTCTCTCCAAAAGCCCCCATATTGCCCAAAATACTTCCCCAACCTACTTCCCCCCTTATTCCTCCCCATTTTCCCCACAATCTCTTCTTCCCCTTCCTCCCTTTACCCTCCTTGAAACCACTTCAGACCATTCCCCGGATTCTGCTATCATTTCTTCCCCTCCCTCTTCCTCTTCAATACTATCCCCCCAACCAGTGCTTGTCCCTCCCTCCTCATTGTCTTTTCCTTCATAGCCCTCCTCATTACAATCTTGACTCACAGAGTCCTCACTAACAGAGTTCTCCAGTTTGCTGTATTTGCATATTTCCCCATTATCAGGGTCACTGGCCTCACTCCAAGCTCTGCGACGGCCAGTCCCAGATGCTGACTCTGCTGCAATCTCCATCTTTGACTCACTATATACTGTCTCTCGTTGATGGGTTGATCCAGTTGCAGGCTCCAAAATGGTCTGCTCCTTATCCACCTCCAATACCCCAGAAAGCACCTCTGTGAAGTCCAGATCTGTCCATCCTGGAGATGGATTAAGCTGCTCCTCTGATCCCACTCCTTTTACCTCCTTTCCATCCAGGGACAAGGTTATCAGATCCCCCACAGTTCCATCCGCTTGTTCCTTCATACCAGCACACTCCTGACTTGATGTACTCATACTTCTCTGATCATTCGCACCTGTCGCTTGTTGAAGATGCCCCTCCCTTTCTGCTGGTAGACTGCTAAGAATGGCATCCAGGTCTGCCTGCAGATCATGACCTTCCTTCAATATGCTCGCATATGACTTGTTTCTTGAAGGACAGGTACGATAAAGATGATCGGCCTTGCCACAAAGGCTACAAAGTTTTGGTGCGGGGCAGGCAGAAGCAACGTGGTCCGCCTTCCCACAAAACCGACAACGCTGTCCTTCACATTCTGTTTTAATGTGTCCTTCTCCACCACATCTCCTGCAATACATGGGCTGCCCAGGGTAGTAGAGAAAGCCCCTGTTAGGCCCAATGGAAATGGACCCAGGTAGGTGAATCAGGCTTCCAGGGACTGCGGAGTCCACCTTGAGCTTCACAAAAAAACGCCTCTTTCCAGTCCAAATCCCAAACCGATCCCTCACACGCTCACCTCCTTTCACAGCCTCGCAGTGCCTCTCAAGAAAAGTCATTACCTCCACATCCTCAACAAAAGGATTATATAGATGGATTGTGAGAGGTAAGTAATCCTGTGCAAACAGAGGGTGCAAACTCAGTCCTTCCAACAACTTGTGCTTTTTATGCCCCCAAGACTCAAAAAAACTCACACAGTCCGTTAAATTGAAGAAGGTCAGATCCATAAATCCCATTGCGGTGAAATCCTGAAGACAGAACACTGATGAAGCTGCTACGTTGAAGACTCCTTTCAAGACATCCACGACCACAAATTCCCTCCTGAAGTTTTCCTTCACAGACCGGACAGCATTCTGTAGCACTTGAATCCGTACAGTATTCTTTAACCGCGCCATCATGGCCGGCAAAGCACCATCTCCCCTCGACGTAGCCATCGCCGCTACACTTGATCTTAGCCAAAAGGCCGAGAAGCGATGCTGCTAAGACGCAGCAGGGAGGAAGCCGGACACGGCGATGCCCATCTCGGCTTTGGTAAGTTTTGGGAGACCTAAAAACGCTGGGGGATGGTGGTAGCCTCCCCTGTCTACAACGTCACCGGGCCTCGTCCCGATCGGCCTGACGGAAAGTACGGCATCGCTCGTAACTCCCAAACGGTTGGTCGCAGAGCCACGTGCCTTATGTCATCGGAATCCTTGGCTCGAGCCGAACGAGACGCAGGTCTCAGATTGGCTCGTCGCTCTGACGAAATTTTCGGGTATTTTGGATTTTGTCGAAAACCTTCTTTTGCAACCTAGCGCCAGGTATTTGGCCCAGTCCCACCCAAATCAGCACAGAAAGCTTCTCTGGAGTCTGACTGTCAATAATCATCCAAAAAAAGAGGAAATTTCCATTCACCTTGGCGAGGGGACCTCAAAACGTGCTAAGGTGGCGTGTCCGAGGTGGCTCGAATGGCTATAACTCCGGGAAGGAGTGAGATCCCTTCACCCAAATCGGCACACCTGTGCAGGGGCTCAGTCCGAGGCCAGGTGAAAAGGGGCGTGGCGACAGGCCAGTAGGTGGCGCCGTAAGCTGAAAAATAGGGAAAATGTAATGTAAAAAGACAATCAAACAAAGATGAAAACACCCGAAACACTGCGGGATCGTAGTACCCTCCCCTGTCTGCAACGTCACCGGGCCTTGTCCCGATCGGCCTGACGGTGGAACTGCAGCGACGGAAAGTACGGCATCGCTCGTAACTCCCAAACGGTTGGTCGCAGAGCCACGTGCCTTATGTCATCGGAATCCTTGGCTCGAGCCGAACGAGACGCAGGTCTCAGATTGGCTCGTCGCTCTGACGAAATTTTCGGGTATTTTGGATTTTGTCGAAAACCTTCTTTTGCAACCTAGCGCCAGGTATTTGGCCCAGTCCCACCCAAATCAGCACAGAAAGCTTCTCTGGAGTCTGACTGTCAATAATCATCCAAAAAAAGAGGAAATTTCCATTCACCTTGGCGAGGGGACCTCAAAACGTGCTAAGGTGGTGTGTCCGAGGTGGCTCGAATGGCTATAACTCCGGGAAGGAGTGAGATCCCTTCACCCAAATCGGCACACCTGTGCAGGGGCTCAGTCCGAGGCCAGGTGAAAAGGGGCGTGGCGACAGGCCAGTAGGTGGCGCCGTAAGCTGAAAAATAGGGAAAATGTAATGTAAAAAGACAATCAAACAAAGATGAAAACACCCGAAACACTGCGGGATCGTAGTACCCTCCCCTGTCTGCAACGTCACCGGGCCTTGTCCCGATCGGCCTGACGGTGGAACTGCAGCGACGGAAAGTACGGCATCGCTCGTAACTCCCAAACGGTTGGTCGCAGAGCCACGTGCCTTATGTCATCGGAATCCTTGGCTCGAGCCGAACGAGACGCAGGTCTCAGATTGGCTCGTCGCTCTGACGAAATTTTCGGGTATTTTGGATTTTGTCGAAAACCTTCTTTTGCAATCTAGCGCCAGGTATTTGGCCCAGTCCCACCCAAATCAGCACAGAAAGCTTCTCTGGAGTCTGACTGTCAATAATCATCCAAAAAAAGAGGAAATTTCCATTCACCTTGGCGAGGGGACCTCAAAACGTGCTAAGGTGGCGTGTCCGAGGTGGCTCGAATGGCTATAACTCCGGGAAGGAGTGAGATCCCTTCACCCAAATCGGCACACATGTGCAGGGGCTCAGTCCGAGGCCAGGTGAAAAAGGGCGCGGCGACAGGCCACTAGGTGGCGCTGTAAGCGACAACAAAATTAATACGAATCGAAAAAAAGGACAAACAAACAACATGGAGACAGATACAGCTAGGCTGCAGTCAGTCCAATCTACTTTCAAAGTAAGGTCTGCGCTATGTTCGAACTAAACTACCCACCAGGGTCTGATTTTTCAAGAGCGTAAGTGACTTTGTTTCACAGGCGCACAACACGTATCTCGCATGTGACAGAACTCCCCATTCTGAAATGGAAATAAATAAAAAACTGTAAAAACCTCTTCTGCTTTGTTTCACCAACAATTTCAGGGGAGAGCGCGAACGCAGTCCCCCACTACCATAAATTATGCAGTCGAGATTCCCGCATTTGGGGAATTCGCAGGGGTCAGCATGGCCGGAGTGCAATGGACAAGCCTCGCCCTGGGTGAACCGCCTTCTTGATCATGGTGTCTCCCCTGCCAGGTAAGTATGAAGGCCCAGGCGGTCAGCCAGAGGTCTGATTTGCATCTCTACCATCCTCACCAACGGTTAGCCCTCCGCCCCCGCTCCAGGAAAGGAAGGACGGGTGCCTTCCGTTACTTGCCTGGAAACTGCCAAGCTCATGGGCCGGTGCTTCCCAACGCCAGTTTTAGATGACTCTCTTTAAACAAACACACCTGATTCGATGCACCACCTCGTCTGTGAAAGACTTCAAGACCTCAGGTGGGTGCATCGTTAGTGGAAGAGTCCAAGACCCCAGGAGGACACATCAGGAAAAAAGTTTGCAATAAACCACAGCATCTGCAATGGCAGCTCTCATTCCTTGTTCTGCTATTCGACACAATAAATGGCAATCCCCAAAAAGGGAAAGCACACCGTTCCTGGAGACACTGCAATACCAGGCCGATGCATGGAGTGGATGGAGCAAGCCCCGGCTCCAGCTCCGTGATCTAAAAATCCATTTAATATGTAGTCCCCGGATGGGGGACGTATCAGATATTAAACTGATAAGAACAGATACTACACTTGATCTTAGCCAAAAGGCCGAGAAGCGATGCTGCTAAGACGCAGCAGGGAGGAAGCCGGACACGGCGATGCCCATCTCGGCTTTGGTAAGTTTTGGGAGACCTAAAAACGCTGGGGGATGGTGGTAGCCTCCCCTGTCTACAACGTCACCGGGCCTCGTCCCGATCGGCCTGACGGAAAGTACGGCATCGCTCGTAACTCCCAAACGGTTGGTCGCAGAGCCACGTGCCTTATGTCATCGGAATCCTTGGCTCGAGCCGAACGAGACGCAGGTCTCAGATTGGCTCGTCGCTCTGACGAAATTTTCGGGTATTTTGGATTTTGTCGAAAACCTTCTTTTGCAACCTAGCGCCAGGTATTTGGCCCAGTCCCACCCAAATCAGCACAGAAAGCTTCTCTGGAGTCTGACTGTCAATAATCATCCAAAAAAAGAGGAAATTTCCATTCACCTTGGCGAGGGGACCTCAAAACGTGCTAAGGTGGCGTGTCCGAGGTGGCTCGAATGGCTATAACTCCGGGAAGGAGTGAGATCCCTTCACCCAAATCGGCACACCTGTGCAGGGGCTCAGTCCGAGGCCAGGTGAAAAGGGGCGTGGCGACAGGCCAGTAGGTGGCGCCGTAAGCTGAAAAATAGGGAAAATGTAATGTAAAAAGACAATCAAACAAAGATGAAAACACCCGAAACACTGCGGGATCGTAGTACCCTCCCCTGTCTGCAACGTCACCGGGCCTTGTCCCGATCGGCCTGACGGTGGAACTGCAGCGACGGAAAGTACGGCATCGCTCGTAACTCCCAAACGGTTGGTCGCAGAGCCACGTGCCTTATGTCATCGGAATCCTTGGCTCGAGCCGAACGAGACGCAGGTCTCAGATTGGCTCGTCGCTCTGACGAAATTTTCGGGTATTTTGGATTTTGTCGAAAACCTTCTTTTGCAACCTAGCGCCAGGTATTTGGCCCAGTCCCACCCAAATCAGCACAGAAAGCTTCTCTGGAGTCTGACTGTCAATAATCATCCAAAAAAAGAGGAAATTTCCATTCACCTTGGCGAGGGGACCTCAAAACGTGCTAAGGTGGCGTGTCCGAGGTGGCTCGAATGGCTATAACTCCGGGAAGGAGTGAGATCCCTTCACCCAAATCGGCACACCTGTGCAGGGGCTCAGTCCGAGGCCAGGTGAAAAGGGGCGTGGCGACAGGCCAGTAGGTGGCGCCGTAAGCTGAAAAATAGGGAAAATGTAATGTAAAAAGACAATCAAACAAAGATGAAAACACCCGAAACACTGCGGGATCGTAGTACCCTCCCCTGTCTGCAACGTCACCGGGCCTTGTCCCGATCGGCCTGACGGTGGAACTGCAGCGACGGAAAGTACGGCATCGCTCGTAACTCCCAAACGGTTGGTCGCAGAGCCACGTGCCTTATGTCATCGGAATCCTTGGCTCGAGCCGAACGAGACGCAGGTCTCAGATTGGCTCGTCGCTCTGACGAAATTTTCGGGTATTTTGGATTTTGTCGAAAACCTTCTTTTGCAATCTAGCGCCAGGTATTTGGCCCAGTCCCACCCAAATCAGCACAGAAAGCTTCTCTGGAGTCTGACTGTCAATAATCATCCAAAAAAAGAGGAAATTTCCATTCACCTTGGCGAGGGGACCTCAAAACGTGCTAAGGTGGCGTGTCCGAGGTGGCTCGAATGGCTATAACTCCGGGAAGGAGTGAGATCCCTTCACCCAAATCGGCACACATGTGCAGGGGCTCAGTCCGAGGCCAGGTGAAAAAGGGCGCGGCGACAGGCCACTAGGTGGCGCTGTAAGCGACAACAAAATTAATACGAATCGAAAAAAAGGACAAACAAACAACATGGAGACAGATACAGCTAGGCTGCAGTCAGTCCAATCTACTTTCAAAGTAAGGTCTGCGCTATGTTCGAACTAAACTACCCACCAGGGTCTGATTTTTCAAGAGCGTAAGTGACTTTGTTTCACAGGCGCACAACACGTATCTCGCATGTGACAGAACTCCCCATTCTGAAATGGAAATAAATAAAAAACTGTAAAAACCTCTTCTGCTTTGTTTCACCAACAATTTCAGGGGAGAGCGCGAACGCAGTCCCCCACTACCATAAATTATGCAGTCGAGATTCCCGCATTTGGGGAATTCGCAGGGGTCAGCATGGCCGGAGTGCAATGGACAAGCCTCGCCCTGGGTGAACCGCCTTCTTGATCATGGTGTCTCCCCTGCCAGGTAAGTATGAAGGCCCAGGCGGTCAGCCAGAGGTCTGATTTGCATCTCTACCATCCTCACCAACGGTTAGCCCTCCGCCCCCGCTCCAGGAAAGGAAGGACGGGTGCCTTCCGTTACTTGCCTGGAAACTGCCAAGCTCATGGGCCGGTGCTTCCCAACGCCAGTTTTAGATGACTCTCTTTAAACAAACACACCTGATTCGATGCACCACCTCGTCTGTGAAAGACTTCAAGACCTCAGGTGGGTGCATCGTTAGTGGAAGAGTCCAAGACCCCAGGAGGACACATCAGGAAAAAAGTTTGCAATAAACCACAGCATCTGCAATGGCAGCTCTCATTCCTTGTTCTGCTATTCGACACAATAAATGGCAATCCCCAAAAAGGGAAAGCACACCGTTCCTGGAGACACTGCAATACCAGGCCGATGCATGGAGTGGATGGAGCAAGCCCCGGCTCCAGCTCCGTGATCTAAAAATCCATTTAATATGTAGTCCCCGGATGGGGGACGTATCAGATATTAAACTGATAAGAACAGATACTACACTTGATCTTAGCCAAAAGGCCGAGAAGCGATGCTGCTAAGACGCAGCAGGGAGGAAGCCGGACACGGCGATGCCCATCTCGGCTTTGGTAAGTTTTGGGAGACCTAAAAACGCTGGGGGATGGTGGTAGCCTCCCCTGTCTACAACGTCACCGGGCCTCGTCCCGATCGGCCTGACGGAAAGTACGGCATCGCTCGTAACTCCCAAACGGTTGGTCGCAGAGCCACGTGCCTTATGTCATCGGAATCCTTGGCTCGAGCCGAACGAGACGCAGGTCTCAGATTGGCTCGTCGCTCTGACGAAATTTTCGGGTATTTTGGATTTTGTCGAAAACCTTCTTTTGCAACCTAGCGCCAGGTATTTGGCCCAGTCCCACCCAAATCAGCACAGAAAGCTTCTCTGGAGTCTGACTGTCAATAATCATCCAAAAAAAGAGGAAATTTCCATTCACCTTGGCGAGGGGACCTCAAAACGTGCTAAGGTGGCGTGTCCGAGGTGGCTCGAATGGCTATAACTCCGGGAAGGAGTGAGATCCCTTCACCCAAATCGGCACACCTGTGCAGGGGCTCAGTCCGAGGCCAGGTGAAAAGGGGCGTGGCGACAGGCCAGTAGGTGGCGCCGTAAGCTGAAAAATAGGGAAAATGTAATGTAAAAAGACAATCAAACAAAGATGAAAACACCCGAAACACTGCGGGATCGTAGTACCCTCCCCTGTCTGCAACGTCACCGGGCCTTGTCCCGATCGGCCTGACGGTGGAACTGCAGCGACGGAAAGTACGGCATCGCTCGTAACTCCCAAACGGTTGGTCGCAGAGCCACGTGCCTTATGTCATCGGAATCCTTGGCTCGAGCCGAACGAGACGCAGGTCTCAGATTGGCTCGTCGCTCTGACGAAATTTTCGGGTATTTTGGATTTTGTCGAAAACCTTCTTTTGCAACCTAGCGCCAGGTATTTGGCCCAGTCCCACCCAAATCAGCACAGAAAGCTTCTCTGGAGTCTGACTGTCAATAATCATCCAAAAAAAGAGGAAATTTCCATTCACCTTGGCGAGGGGACCTCAAAACGTGCTAAGGTGGCGTGTCCGAGGTGGCTCGAATGGCTATAACTCCGGGAAGGAGTGAGATCCCTTCACCCAAATCGGCACACCTGTGCAGGGGCTCAGTCCGAGGCCAGGTGAAAAGGGGCGTGGCGACAGGCCAGTAGGTGGCGCCGTAAGCTGAAAAATAGGGAAAATGTAATGTAAAAAGACAATCAAACAAAGATGAAAACACCCGAAACACTGCGGGATCGTAGTACCCTCCCCTGTCTGCAACGTCACCGGGCCTTGTCCCGATCGGCCTGACGGTGGAACTGCAGCGACGGAAAGTACGGCATCGCTCGTAACTCCCAAACGGTTGGTCGCAGAGCCACGTGCCTTATGTCATCGGAATCCTTGGCTCGAGCCGAACGAGACGCAGGTCTCAGATTGGCTCGTCGCTCTGACGAAATTTTCGGGTATTTTGGATTTTGTCGAAAACCTTCTTTTGCAATCTAGCGCCAGGTATTTGGCCCAGTCCCACCCAAATCAGCACAGAAAGCTTCTCTGGAGTCTGACTGTCAATAATCATCCAAAAAAAGAGGAAATTTCCATTCACCTTGGCGAGGGGACCTCAAAACGTGCTAAGGTGGCGTGTCCGAGGTGGCTCGAATGGCTATAACTCCGGGAAGGAGTGAGATCTCTTCACCCAAATCGGCACACATGTGCAGGGGCTCAGTCCGAGGCCAGGTGAAAAAGGGCGCGGCGACAGGCCACTAGGTGGCGCTGTAAGCGACAACAAAATTAATACGAATCGAAAAAAAGGACAAACAAACAACATGGAGACAGATACAGCTAGGCTGCAGTCAGTCCAATCTACTTTCAAAGTAAGGTCTGCGCTATGTTCGAACTAAACTACCCACCAGGGTCTGATTTTTCAAGAGCGTAAGTGACTTTGTTTCACAGGCGCACAACACGTATCTCGCATGTGACAGAACTCCCCATTCTGAAATGGAAATAAATAAAAAACTGTAAAAACCTCTTCTGCTTTGTTTCACCAACAATTTCAGGGGAGAGCGCGAACGCAGTCCCCCACTACCATAAATTATGCAGTCGAGATTCCCGCATTTGGGGAATTCGCAGGGGTCAGCATGGCCGGAGTGCAATGGACAAGCCTCGCCCTGGGTGAACCGCCTTCTTGATCATGGTGTCTCCCCTGCCAGGTAAGTATGAAGGCCCAGGCGGTCAGCCAGAGGTCTGATTTGCATCTCTACCATCCTCACCAACGGTTAGCCCTCCGCCCCCGCTCCAGGAAAGGAAGGACGGGTGCCTTCCGTTACTTGCCTGGAAACTGCCAAGCTCATGGGCCGGTGCTTCCCAACGCCAGTTTTAGATGACTCTCTTTAAACAAACACACCTGATTCGATGCACCACCTCGTCTGTGAAAGACTTCAAGACCTCAGGTGGGTGCATCGTTAGTGGAAGAGTCCAAGACCCCAGGAGGACACATCAGGAAAAAAGTTTGCAATAAACCACAGCATCTGCAATGGCAGCTCTCATTCCTTGTTCTGCTATTCGACACAATAAATGGCAATCCCCAAAAAGGGAAAGCACACCGTTCCTGGAGACACTGCAATACCAGGCCGATGCATGGAGTGGATGGAGCAAGCCCCGGCTCCAGCTCCGTGATCTAAAAATCCATTTAATATGTAGTCCCCGGATGGGGGACGTATCAGATATTAAACTGATAAGAACAGATACTACACTTGATCTTAGCCAAAAGGCCGAGAAGCGATGCTGCTAAGACGCAGCAGGGAGGAAGCCGGACACGGCGATGCCCATCTCGGCTTTGGTAAGTTTTGGGAGACCTAAAAACGCTGGGGGATGGTGGTAGCCTCCCCTGTCTACAACGTCACC
Organism: Carassius gibelio; assembly: GCF_023724105.1. Taxonomy (NCBI): domain Eukaryota; kingdom Metazoa; phylum Chordata; class Actinopteri; order Cypriniformes; family Cyprinidae; genus Carassius; species Carassius gibelio. The sequence continues at coordinate 640,491 of NC_068418.1, forward strand.
GGGCCTCGTCCCGATCGGCCTGACGGAAAGTACGGCATCGCTCGTAACTCCCAAACGGTTGGTCGCAGAGCCACGTGCCTTATGTCATCGGAATCCTTGGCTCGAGCCGAACGAGACGCAGGTCTCAGATTGGCTCGTCGCTCTGACGAAATTTTCGGGTATTTTGGATTTTGTCGAAAACCTTCTTTTGCAACCTAGCGCCAGGTATTTGGCCCAGTCCCACCCAAATCAGCACAGAAAGCTTCTCTGGAGTCTGACTGTCAATAATCATCCAAAAAAAGAGGAAATTTCCATTCACCTTGGCGAGGGGACCTCAAAACGTGCTAAGGTGGCGTGTCCGAGGTGGCTCGAATGGCTATAACTCCGGGAAGGAGTGAGATCCCTTCACCCAAATCGGCACACCTGTGCAGGGGCTCAGTCCGAGGCCAGGTGAAAAGGGGCGTGGCGACAGGCCAGTAGGTGGCGCCGTAAGCTGAAAAATAGGGAAAATGTAATGTAAAAAGACAATCAAACAAAGATGAAAACACCCGAAACACTGCGGGATCGTAGTACCCTCCCCTGTCTGCAACGTCACCGGGCCTTGTCCCGATCGGCCTGACGGTGGAACTGCAGCGACGGAAAGTACGGCATCGCTCGTAACTCCCAAACGGTTGGTCGCAGAGCCACGTGCCTTATGTCATCGGAATCCTTGGCTCGAGCCGAACGAGACGCAGGTCTCAGATTGGCTCGTCGCTCTGACGAAATTTTCGGGTATTTTGGATTTTGTCGAAAACCTTCTTTTGCAACCTAGCGCCAGGTATTTGGCCCAGTCCCACCCAAATCAGCACAGAAAGCTTCTCTGGAGTCTGACTGTCAATAATCATCCAAAAAAAGAGGAAATTTCCATTCACCTTGGCGAGGGGACCTCAAAACGTGCTAAGGTGGCGTGTCCGAGGTGGCTCGAATGGCTATAACTCCGGGAAGGAGTGAGATCCCTTCACCCAAATCGGCACACCTGTGCAGGGGCTCAGTCCGAGGCCAGGTGAAAAGGGGCGTGGCGACAGGCCAGTAGGTGGCGCCGTAAGCTGAAAAATAGGGAAAATGTAATGTAAAAAGACAATCAAACAAAGATGAAAACACCCGAAACACTGCGGGATCGTAGTACCCTCCCCTGTCTGCAACGTCACCGGGCCTTGTCCCGATCGGCCTGACGGTGGAACTGCAGCGACGGAAAGTACGGCATCGCTCGTAACTCCCAAACGGTTGGTCGCAGAGCCACGTGCCTTATGTCATCGGAATCCTTGGCTCGAGCCGAACGAGACGCAGGTCTCAGATTGGCTCGTCGCTCTGACGAAATTTTCGGGTATTTTGGATTTTGTCGAAAACCTTCTTTTGCAATCTAGCGCCAGGTATTTGGCCCAGTCCCACCCAAATCAGCACAGAAAGCTTCTCTGGAGTCTGACTGTCAATAATCATCCAAAAAAAGAGGAAATTTCCATTCACCTTGGCGAGGGGACCTCAAAACGTGCTAAGGTGGCGTGTCCGAGGTGGCTCGAATGGCTATAACTCCGGGAAGGAGTGAGATCCCTTCACCCAAATCGGCACACATGTGCAGGGGCTCAGTCCGAGGCCAGGTGAAAAAGGGCGCGGCGACAGGCCACTAGGTGGCGCTGTAAGCGACAACAAAATTAATACGAATCGAAAAAAAGGACAAACAAACAACATGGAGACAGATACAGCTAGGCTGCAGTCAGTCCAATCTACTTTCAAAGTAAGGTCTGCGCTATGTTCGAACTAAACTACCCACCAGGGTCTGATTTTTCAAGAGCGTAAGTGACTTTGTTTCACAGGCGCACAACACGTATCTCGCATGTGACAGAACTCCCCATTCTGAAATGGAAATAAATAAAAAACTGTAAAAACCTCTTCTGCTTTGTTTCACCAACAATTTCAGGGGAGAGCGCGAACGCAGTCCCCCACTACCATAAATTATGCAGTCGAGATTCCCGCATTTGGGGAATTCGCAGGGGTCAGCATGGCCGGAGTGCAATGGACAAGCCTCGCCCTGGGTGAACCGCCTTCTTGATCATGGTGTCTCCCCTGCCAGGTAAGTATGAAGGCCCAGGCGGTCAGCCAGAGGTCTGATTTGCATCTCTACCATCCTCACCAACGGTTAGCCCTCCGCCCCCGCTCCAGGAAAGGAAGGACGGGTGCCTTCCGTTACTTGCCTGGAAACTGCCAAGCTCATGGGCCGGTGCTTCCCAACGCCAGTTTTAGATGACTCTCTTTAAACAAACACACCTGATTCGATGCACCACCTCGTCTGTGAAAGACTTCAAGACCTCAGGTGGGTGCATCGTTAGTGGAAGAGTCCAAGACCCCAGGAGGACACATCAGGAAAAAAGTTTGCAATAAACCACAGCATCTGCAATGGCAGCTCTCATTCCTTGTTCTGCTATTCGACACAATAAATGGCAATCCCCAAAAAGGGAAAGCACACCGTTCCTGGAGACACTGCAATACCAGGCCGATGCATGGAGTGGATGGAGCAAGCCCCGGCTCCAGCTCCGTGATCTAAAAATCCATTTAATATGTAGTCCCCGGATGGGGGACGTATCAGATATTAAACTGATAAGAACAGATACTACACTTGATCTTAGCCAAAAGGCCGAGAAGCGATGCTGCTAAGACGCAGCAGGGAGGAAGCCGGACACGGCGATGCCCATCTCGGCTTTGGTAAGTTTTGGGAGACCTAAAAACGCTGGGGGATGGTGGTAGCCTCCCCTGTCTACAACGTCACCGGGCCTCGTCCCGATCGGCCTGACGGAAAGTACGGCATCGCTCGTAACTCCCAAACGGTTGGTCGCAGAGCCACGTGCCTTATGTCATCGGAATCCTTGGCTCGAGCCGAACGAGACGCAGGTCTCAGATTGGCTCGTCGCTCTGACGAAATTTTCGGGTATTTTGGATTTTGTCGAAAACCTTCTTTTGCAACCTAGCGCCAGGTATTTGGCCCAGTCCCACCCAAATCAGCACAGAAAGCTTCTCTGGAGTCTGACTGTCAATAATCATCCAAAAAAAGAGGAAATTTCCATTCACCTTGGCGAGGGGACCTCAAAACGTGCTAAGGTGGCGTGTCCGAGGTGGCTCGAATGGCTATAACTCCGGGAAGGAGTGAGATCCCTTCACCCAAATCGGCACACCTGTGCAGGGGCTCAGTCCGAGGCCAGGTGAAAAGGGGCGTGGCGACAGGCCAGTAGGTGGCGCCGTAAGCTGAAAAATAGGGAAAATGTAATGTAAAAAGACAATCAAACAAAGATGAAAACACCCGAAACACTGCGGGATCGTAGTACCCTCCCCTGTCTGCAACGTCACCGGGCCTTGTCCCGATCGGCCTGACGGTGGAACTGCAGCGACGGAAAGTACGGCATCGCTCGTAACTCCCAAACGGTTGGTCGCAGAGCCACGTGCCTTATGTCATCGGAATCCTTGGCTCGAGCCGAACGAGACGCAGGTCTCAGATTGGCTCGTCGCTCTGACGAAATTTTCGGGTATTTTGGATTTTGTCGAAAACCTTCTTTTGCAACCTAGCGCCAGGTATTTGGCCCAGTCCCACCCAAATCAGCACAGAAAGCTTCTCTGGAGTCTGACTGTCAATAATCATCCAAAAAAAGAGGAAATTTCCATTCACCTTGGCGAGGGGACCTCAAAACGTGCTAAGGTGGCGTGTCCGAGGTGGCTCGAATGGCTATAACTCCGGGAAGGAGTGAGATCCCTTCACCCAAATCGGCACACCTGTGCAGGGGCTCAGTCCGAGGCCAGGTGAAAAGGGGCGTGGCGACAGGCCAGTAGGTGGCGCCGTAAGCTGAAAAATAGGGAAAATGTAATGTAAAAAGACAATCAAACAAAGATGAAAACACCCGAAACACTGCGGGATCGTAGTACCCTCCCCTGTCTGCAACGTCACCGGGCCTTGTCCCGATCGGCCTGACGGTGGAACTGCAGCGACGGAAAGTACGGCATCGCTCGTAACTCCCAAACGGTTGGTCGCAGAGCCACGTGCCTTATGTCATCGGAATCCTTGGCTCGAGCCGAACGAGACGCAGGTCTCAGATTGGCTCGTCGCTCTGACGAAATTTTCGGGTATTTTGGATTTTGTCGAAAACCTTCTTTTGCAATCTAGCGCCAGGTATTTGGCCCAGTCCCACCCAAATCAGCACAGAAAGCTTCTCTGGAGTCTGACTGTCAATAATCATCCAAAAAAAGAGGAAATTTCCATTCACCTTGGCGAGGGGACCTCAAAACGTGCTAAGGTGGCGTGTCCGAGGTGGCTCGAATGGCTATAACTCCGGGAAGGAGTGAGATCCCTTCACCCAAATCGGCACACATGTGCAGGGGCTCAGTCCGAGGCCAGGTGAAAAAGGGCGCGGCGACAGGCCACTAGGTGGCGCTGTAAGCGACAACAAAATTAATACGAATCGAAAAAAAGGACAAACAAACAACATGGAGACAGATACAGCTAGGCTGCAGTCAGTCCAATCTACTTTCAAAGTAAGGTCTGCGCTATGTTCGAACTAAACTACCCACCAGGGTCTGATTTTTCAAGAGCGTAAGTGACTTTGTTTCACAGGCGCACAACACGTATCTCGCATGTGACAGAACTCCCCATTCTGAAATGGAAATAAATAAAAAACTGTAAAAACCTCTTCTGCTTTGTTTCACCAACAATTTCAGGGGAGAGCGCGAACGCAGTCCCCCACTACCATAAATTATGCAGTCGAGATTCCCGCATTTGGGGAATTCGCAGGGGTCAGCATGGCCGGAGTGCAATGGACAAGCCTCGCCCTGGGTGAACCGCCTTCTTGATCATGGTGTCTCCCCTGCCAGGTAAGTATGAAGGCCCAGGCGGTCAGCCAGAGGTCTGATTTGCATCTCTACCATCCTCACCAACGGTTAGCCCTCCGCCCCCGCTCCAGGAAAGGAAGGACGGGTGCCTTCCGTTACTTGCCTGGAAACTGCCAAGCTCATGGGCCGGTGCTTCCCAACGCCAGTTTTAGATGACTCTCTTTAAACAAACACACCTGATTCGATGCACCACCTCGTCTGTGAAAGACTTCAAGACCTCAGGTGGGTGCATCGTTAGTGGAAGAGTCCAAGACCCCAGGAGGACACATCAGGAAAAAAGTTTGCAATAAACCACAGCATCTGCAATGGCAGCTCTCATTCCTTGTTCTGCTATTCGACACAATAAATGGCAATCCCCAAAAAGGGAAAGCACACCGTTCCTGGAGACACTGCAATACCAGGCCGATGCATGGAGTGGATGGAGCAAGCCCCGGCTCCAGCTCCGTGATCTAAAAATCCATTTAATATGTAGTCCCCGGATGGGGGACGTATCAGATATTAAACTGATAAGAACAGATACTACACTTGATCTTAGCCAAAAGGCCGAGAAGCGATGCTGCTAAGACGCAGCAGGGAGGAAGCCGGACACGGCGATGCCCATCTCGGCTTTGGTAAGTTTTGGGAGACCTAAAAACGCTGGGGGATGGTGGTAGCCTCCCCTGTCTACAACGTCACCGGGCCTCGTCCCGATCGGCCTGACGGAAAGTACGGCATCGCTCGTAACTCCCAAACGGTTGGTCGCAGAGCCACGTGCCTTATGTCATCGGAATCCTTGGCTCGAGCCGAACGAGACGCAGGTCTCAGATTGGCTCGTCGCTCTGACGAAATTTTCGGGTATTTTGGATTTTGTCGAAAACCTTCTTTTGCAACCTAGCGCCAGGTATTTGGCCCAGTCCCACCCAAATCAGCACAGAAAGCTTCTCTGGAGTCTGACTGTCAATAATCATCCAAAAAAAGAGGAAATTTCCATTCACCTTGGCGAGGGGACCTCAAAACGTGCTAAGGTGGCGTGTCCGAGGTGGCTCGAAAAGGGGCGTGGCGACAGGCCAGTAGGTGGCGCCGTAAGCTGAAAAATAGGGAAAATGTAATGTAAAAAGACAATCAAACAAAGATGAAAACACCCGAAACACTGCGGGATCGTAGTACCCTCCCCTGTCTGCAACGTCACCGGGCCTTGTCCCGATCGGCCTGACGGTGGAACTGCAGCGACGGAAAGTACGGCATCGCTCGTAACTCCCAAACGGTTGGTCGCAGAGCCACGTGCCTTATGTCATCGGAATCCTTGGCTCGAGCCGAACGAGACGCAGGTCTCAGATTGGCTCGTCGCTCTGACGAAATTTTCGGGTATTTTGGATTTTGTCGAAAACCTTCTTTTGCAACCTAGCGCCAGGTATTTGGCCCAGTCCCACCCAAATCAGCACAGAAAGCTTCTCTGGAGTCTGACTGTCAATAATCATCCAAAAAAAGAGGAAATTTCCATTCACCTTGGCGAGGGGACCTCAAAACGTGCTAAGGTGGCGTGTCCGAGGTGGCTCGAATGGCTATAACTCCGGGAAGGAGTGAGATCCCTTCACCCAAATCGGCACACCTGTGCAGGGGCTCAGTCCGAGGCCAGGTGAAAAGGGGCGTGGCGACAGGCCAGTAGGTGGCGCCGTAAGCTGAAAAATAGGGAAAATGTAATGTAAAAAGACAATCAAACAAAGATGAAAACACCCGAAACACTGCGGGATCGTAGTACCCTCCCCTGTCTGCAACGTCACCGGGCCTTGTCCCGATCGGCCTGACGGTGGAACTGCAGCGACGGAAAGTACGGCATCGCTCGTAACTCCCAAACGGTTGGTCGCAGAGCCACGTGCCTTATGTCATCGGAATCCTTGGCTCGAGCCGAACGAGACGCAGGTCTCAGATTGGCTCGTCGCTCTGACGAAATTTTCGGGTATTTTGGATTTTGTCGAAAACCTTCTTTTGCAATCTAGCGCCAGGTATTTGGCCCAGTCCCACCCAAATCAGCACAGAAAGCTTCTCTGGAGTCTGACTGTCAATAATCATCCAAAAAAAGAGGAAATTTCCATTCACCTTGGCGAGGGGACCTCAAAACGTGCTAAGGTGGCGTGTCCGAGGTGGCTCGAATGGCTATAACTCCGGGAAGGAGTGAGATCCCTTCACCCAAATCGGCACACATGTGCAGGGGCTCAGTCCGAGGCCAGGTGAAAAAGGGCGCGGCGACAGGCCACTAGGTGGCGCTGTAAGCGACAACAAAATTAATACGAATCGAAAAAAAGGACAAACAAACAACATGGAGACAGATACAGCTAGGCTGCAGTCAGTCCAATCTACTTTCAAAGTAAGGTCTGCGCTATGTTCGAACTAAACTACCCACCAGGGTCTGATTTTTCAAGAGCGTAAGTGACTTTGTTTCACAGGCGCACAACACGTATCTCGCATGTGACAGAACTCCCCATTCTGAAATGGAAATAAATAAAAAACTGTAAAAACCTCTTCTGCTTTGTTTCACCAACAATTTCAGGGGAGAGCGCGAACGCAGTCCCCCACTACCATAAATTATGCAGTCGAGATTCCCGCATTTGGGGAATTCGCAGGGGTCAGCATGGCCGGAGTGCAATGGACAAGCCTCGCCCTGGGTGAACCGCCTTCTTGATCATGGTGTCTCCCCTGCCAGGTAAGTATGAAGGCCCAGGCGGTCAGCCAGAGGTCTGATTTGCATCTCTACCATCCTCACCAACGGTTAGCCCTCCGCCCCCGCTCCAGGAAAGGAAGGACGGGTGCCTTCCGTTACTTGCCTGGAAACTGCCAAGCTCATGGGCCGGTGCTTCCCAACGCCAGTTTTAGATGACTCTCTTTAAACAAACACACCTGATTCGATGCACCACCTCGTCTGTGAAAGACTTCAAGACCTCAGGTGGGTGCATCGTTAGTGGAAGAGTCCAAGACCCCAGGAGGACACATCAGGAAAAAAGTTTGCAATAAACCACAGCATCTGCAATGGCAGCTCTCATTCCTTGTTCTGCTATTCGACACAATAAATGGCAATCCCCAAAAAGGGAAAGCACACCGTTCCTGGAGACACTGCAATACCAGGCCGATGCATGGAGTGGATGGAGCAAGCCCCGGCTCCAGCTCCGTGATCTAAAAATCCATTTAATATGTAGTCCCCGGATGGGGGACGTATCAGATATTAAACTGATAAGAACAGATACTACACTTGATCTTAGCCAAAAGGCCGAGAAGCGATGCTGCTAAGACGCAGCAGGGAGGAAGCCGGACACGGCGATGCCCATCTCGGCTTTGGTAAGTTTTGGGAGACCTAAAAACGCTGGGGGATGGTGGTAGCCTCCCCTGTCTACAACGTCACCGGGCCTCGTCCCGATCGGCCTGACGGAAAGTACGGCATCGCTCGTAACTCCCAAACGGTTGGTCGCAGAGCCACGTGCCTTATGTCATCGGAATCCTTGGCTCGAGCCGAACGAGACGCAGGTCTCAGATTGGCTCGTCGCTCTGACGAAATTTTCGGGTATTTTGGATTTTGTCGAAAACCTTCTTTTGCAACCTAGCGCCAGGTATTTGGCCCAGTCCCACCCAAATCAGCACAGAAAGCTTCTCTGGAGTCTGACTGTCAATAATCATCCAAAAAAAGAGGAAATTTCCATTCACCTTGGCGAGGGGACCTCAAAACGTGCTAAGGTGGCGTGTCCGAGGTGGCTCGAATGGCTATAACTCCGGGAAGGAGTGAGATCCCTTCACCCAAATCGGCACACCTGTGCAGGGGCTCAGTCCGAGGCCAGGTGAAAAGGGGCGTGGCGACAGGCCAGTAGGTGGCGCCGTAAGCTGAAAAATAGGGAAAATGTAATGTAAAAAGACAATCAAACAAAGATGAAAACACCCGAAACACTGCGGGATCGTAGTACCCTCCCCTGTCTGCAACGTCACCGGGCCTTGTCCCGATCGGCCTGACGGTGGAACTGCAGCGACGGAAAGTACGGCATCGCTCGTAACTCCCAAACGGTTGGTCGCAGAGCCACGTGCCTTATGTCATCGGAATCCTTGGCTCGAGCCGAACGAGACGCAGGTCTCAGATTGGCTCGTCGCTCTGACGAAATTTTCGGGTATTTTGGATTTTGTCGAAAACCTTCTTTTGCAACCTAGCGCCAGGTATTTGGCCCAGTCCCACCCAAATCAGCACAGAAAGCTTCTCTGGAGTCTGACTGTCAATAATCATCCAAAAAAAGAGGAAATTTCCATTCACCTTGGCGAGGGGACCTCAAAACGTGCTAAGGTGGCGTGTCCGAGGTGGCTCGAATGGCTATAACTCCGGGAAGGAGTGAGATCCCTTCACCCAAATCGGCACACCTGTGCAGGGGCTCAGTCCGAGGCCAGGTGAAAAGGGGCGTGGCGACAGGCCAGTAGGTGGCGCCGTAAGCTGAAAAATAGGGAAAATGTAATGTAAAAAGACAATCAAACAAAGATGAAAACACCCGAAACACTGCGGGATCGTAGTACCCTCCCCTGTCTGCAACGTCACCGGGCCTTGTCCCGATCGGCCTGACGGTGGAACTGCAGCGACGGAAAGTACGGCATCGCTCGTAACTCCCAAACGGTTGGTCGCAGAGCCACGTGCCTTATGTCATCGGAATCCTTGGCTCGAGCCGAACGAGACGCAGGTCTCAGATTGGCTCGTCGCTCTGACGAAATTTTCGGGTATTTTGGATTTTGTCGAAAACCTTCTTTTGCAATCTAGCGCCAGGTATTTGGCCCAGTCCCACCCAAATCAGCACAGAAAGCTTCTCTGGAGTCTGACTGTCAATAATCATCCAAAAAAAGAGGAAATTTCCATTCACCTTGGCGAGGGGACCTCAAAACGTGCTAAGGTGGCGTGTCCGAGGTGGCTCGAATGGCTATAACTCCGGGAAGGAGTGAGATCTCTTCACCCAAATCGGCACACATGTGCAGGGGCTCAGTCCGAGGCCAGGTGAAAAAGGGCGCGGCGACAGGCCACTAGGTGGCGCTGTAAGCGACAACAAAATTAATACGAATCGAAAAAAAGGACAAACAAACAACATGGAGACAGATACAGCTAGGCTGCAGTCAGTCCAATCTACTTTCAAAGTAAGGTCTGCGCTATGTTCGAACTAAACTACCCACCAGGGTCTGATTTTTCAAGAGCGTAAGTGACTTTGTTTCACAGGCGCACAACACGTATCTCGCATGTGACAGAACTCCCCATTCTGAAATGGAAATAAATAAAAAACTGTAAAAACCTCTTCTGCTTTGTTTCACCAACAATTTCAGGGGAGAGCGCGAACGCAGTCCCCCACTACCATAAATTATGCAGTCGAGATTCCCGCATTTGGGGAATTCGCAGGGGTCAGCATGGCCGGAGTGCAATGGACAAGCCTCGCCCTGGGTGAACCGCCTTCTTGATCATGGTGTCTCCCCTGCCAGGTAAGTATGAAGGCCCAGGCGGTCAGCCAGAGGTCTGATTTGCATCTCTACCATCCTCACCAACGGTTAGCCCTCCGCCCCCGCTCCAGGAAAGGAAGGACGGGTGCCTTCCGTTACTTGCCTGGAAACTGCCAAGCTCATGGGCCGGTGCTTCCCAACGCCAGTTTTAGATGACTCTCTTTAAACAAACACACCTGATTCGATGCACCACCTCGTCTGTGAAAGACTTCAAGACCTCAGGTGGGTGCATCGTTAGTGGAAGAGTCCAAGACCCCAGGAGGACACATCAGGAAAAAAGTTTGCAATAAACCACAGCATCTGCAATGGCAGCTCTCATTCCTTGTTCTGCTATTCGACACAATAAATGGCAATCCCCAAAAAGGGAAAGCACACCGTTCCTGGAGACACTGCAATACCAGGCCGATGCATGGAGTGGATGGAGCAAGCCCCGGCTCCAGCTCCGTGATCTAAAAATCCATTTAATATGTAGTCCCCGGATGGGGGACGTATCAGATATTAAACTGATAAGAACAGATACTACACTTGATCTTAGCCAAAAGGCCGAGAAGCGATGCTGCTAAGACGCAGCAGGGAGGAAGCCGGACACGGCGATGCCCATCTCGGCTTTGGTAAGTTTTGGGAGACCTAAAAACGCTGGGGGATGGTGGTAGCCTCCCCTGTCTACAACGTCACCGGGCCTCGTCCCGATCGGCCTGACGGAAAGTACGGCATCGCTCGTAACTCCCAAACGGTTGGTCGCAGAGCCACGTGCCTTATGTCATCGGAATCCTTGGCTCGAGCCGAACGAGACGCAGGTCTCAGATTGGCTCGTCGCTCTGACGAAATTTTCGGGTATTTTGGATTTTGTCGAAAACCTTCTTTTGCAACCTAGCGCCAGGTATTTGGCCCAGTCCCACCCAAATCAGCACAGAAAGCTTCTCTGGAGTCTGACTGTCAATAATCATCCAAAAAAAGAGGAAATTTCCATTCACCTTGGCGAGGGGACCTCAAAACGTGCTAAGGTGGCGTGTCCGAGGTGGCTCGAATGGCTATAACTCCGGGAAGGAGTGAGATCCCTTCACCCAAATCGGCACACCTGTGCAGGGGCTCAGTCCGAGGCCAGGTGAAAAGGGGCGTGGCGACAGGCCAGTAGGTGGCGCCGTAAGCTGAAAAATAGGGAAAATGTAATGTAAAAAGACAATCAAACAAAGATGAAAACACCCGAAACACTGCGGGATCGTAGTACCCTCCCCTGTCTGCAACGTCACCGGGCCTTGTCCCGATCGGCCTGACGGTGGAACTGCAGCGACGGAAAGTACGGCATCGCTCGTAACTCCCAAACGGTTGGTCGCAGAGCCACGTGCCTTATGTCATCGGAATCCTTGGCTCGAGCCGAACGAGACGCAGGTCTCAGATTGGCTCGTCGCTCTGACGAAATTTTCGGGTATTTTGGATTTTGTCGAAAACCTTCTTTTGCAACCTAGCGCCAGGTATTTGGCCCAGTCCCACCCAAATCAGCACAGAAAGCTTCTCTGGAGTCTGACTGTCAATAATCATCCAAAAAAAGAGGAAATTTCCATTCACCTTGGCGAGGGGACCTCAAAACGTGCTAAGGTGGCGTGTCCGAGGTGGCTCGAATGGCTATAACTCCGGGAAGGAGTGAGATCCCTTCACCCAAATCGGCACACCTGTGCAGGGGCTCAGTCCGAGGCCAGGTGAAAAGGGGCGTGGCGACAGGCCAGTAGGTGGCGCCGTAAGCTGAAAAATAGGGAAAATGTAATGTAAAAAGACAATCAAACAAAGATGAAAACACCCGAAACACTGCGGGATCGTAGTACCCTCCCCTGTCTGCAACGTCACCGGGCCTTGTCCCGATCGGCCTGACGGTGGAACTGCAGCGACGGAAAGTACGGCATCGCTCGTAACTCCCAAACGGTTGGTCGCAGAGCCACGTGCCTTATGTCATCGGAATCCTTGGCTCGAGCCGAACGAGACGCAGGTCTCAGATTGGCTCGTCGCTCTGACGAAATTTTCGGGTATTTTGGATTTTGTCGAAAACCTTCTTTTGCAATCTAGCGCCAGGTATTTGGCCCAGTCCCACCCAAATCAGCACAGAAAGCTTCTCTGGAGTCTGACTGTCAATAATCATCCAAAAAAAGAGGAAATTTCCATTCACCTTGGCGAGGGGACCTCAAAACGTGCTAAGGTGGCGTGTCCGAGGTGGCTCGAATGGCTATAACTCCGGGAAGGAGTGAGATCCCTTCACCCAAATCGGCACACATGTGCAGGGGCTCAGTCCGAGGCCAGGTGAAAAAGGGCGCGGCGACAGGCCACTAGGTGGCGCTGTAAGCGACAACAAAATTAATACGAATCGAAAAAAAGGACAAACAAACAACATGGAGACAGATACAGCTAGGCTGCAGTCAGTCCAATCTACTTTCAAAGTAAGGTCTGCGCTATGTTCGAACTAAACTACCCACCAGGGTCTGATTTTTCAAGAGCGTAAGTGACTTTGTTTCACAGGCGCACAACACGTATCTCGCATGTGACAGAACTCCCCATTCTGAAATGGAAATAAATAAAAAACTGTAAAAACCTCTTCTGCTTTGTTTCACCAACAATTTCAGGGGAGAGCGCGAACGCAGTCCCCCACTACCATAAATTATGCAGTCGAGATTCCCGCATTTGGGGAATTCGCAGGGGTCAGCATGGCCGGAGTGCAATGGACAAGCCTCGCCCTGGGTGAACCGCCTTCTTGATCATGGTGTCTCCCCTGCCAGGTAAGTATGAAGGCCCAGGCGGTCAGCCAGAGGTCTGATTTGCATCTCTACCATCCTCACCAACGGTTAGCCCTCCGCCCCCGCTCCAGGAAAGGAAGGACGGGTGCCTTCCGTTACTTGCCTGGAAACTGCCAAGCTCATGGGCCGGTGCTTCCCAACGCCAGTTTTAGATGACTCTCTTTAAACAAACACACCTGATTCGATGCACCACCTCGTCTGTGAAAGACTTCAAGACCTCAGGTGGGTGCATCGTTAGTGGAAGAGTCCAAGACCCCAGGAGGACACATCAGGAAAAAAGTTTGCAATAAACCACAGCATCTGCAATGGCAGCTCTCATTCCTTGTTCTGCTATTCGACACAATAAATGGCAATCCCCAAAAAGGGAAAGCACACCGTTCCTGGAGACACTGCAATACCAGGCCGATGCATGGAGTGGATGGAGCAAGCCCCGGCTCCAGCTCCGTGATCTAAAAATCCATTTAATATGTAGTCCCCGGATGGGGGACGTATCAGATATTAAACTGATAAGAACAGATACTACACTTGATCTTAGCCAAAAGGCCGAGAAGCGATGCTGCTAAGACGCAGCAGGGAGGAAGCCGGACACGGCGATGCCCATCTCGGCTTTGGTAAGTTTTGGGAGACCTAAAAACGCTGGGGGATGGTGGTAGCCTCCCCTGTCTACAACGTCACCGGGCCTCGTCCCGATCGGCCTGACGGAAAGTACGGCATCGCTCGTAACTCCCAAACGGTTGGTCGCAGAGCCACGTGCCTTATGTCATCGGAATCCTTGGCTCGAGCCGAACGAGACGCAGGTCTCAGATTGGCTCGTCGCTCTGACGAAATTTTCGGGTATTTTGGATTTTGTCGAAAACCTTCTTTTGCAACCTAGCGCCAGGTATTTGGCCCAGTCCCACCCAAATCAGCACAGAAAGCTTCTCTGGAGTCTGACTGTCAATAATCATCCAAAAAAAGAGGAAATTTCCATTCACCTTGGCGAGGGGACCTCAAAACGTGCTAAGGTGGCGTGTCCGAGGTGGCTCGAATGGCTATAACTCCGGGAAGGAGTGAGATCCCTTCACCCAAATCGGCACACCTGTGCAGGGGCTCAGTCCGAGGCCAGGTGAAAAGGGGCGTGGCGACAGGCCAGTAGGTGGCGCCGTAAGCTGAAAAATAGGGAAAATGTAATGTAAAAAGACAATCAAACAAAGATGAAAACACCCGAAACACTGCGGGATCGTAGTACCCTCCCCTGTCTGCAACGTCACCGGGCCTTGTCCCGATCGGCCTGACGGTGGAACTGCAGCGACGGAAAGTACGGCATCGCTCGTAACTCCCAAACGGTTGGTCGCAGAGCCACGTGCCTTATGTCATCGGAATCCTTGGCTCGAGCCGAACGAGACGCAGGTCTCAGATTGGCTCGTCGCTCTGACGAAATTTTCGGGTATTTTGGATTTTGTCGAAAACCTTCTTTTGCAACCTAGCGCCAGGTATTTGGCCCAGTCCCACCCAAATCAGCACAGAAAGCTTCTCTGGAGTCTGACTGTCAATAATCATCCAAAAAAAGAGGAAATTTCCATTCACCTTGGCGAGGGGACCTCAAAACGTGCTAAGGTGGCGTGTCCGAGGTGGCTCGAATGGCTATAACTCCGGGAAGGAGTGAGATCCCTTCACCCAAATCGGCACACCTGTGCAGGGGCTCAGTCCGAGGCCAGGTGAAAAGGGGCGTGGCGACAGGCCAGTAGGTGGCGCCGTAAGCTGAAAAATAGGGAAAATGTAATGTAAAAAGACAATCAAACAAAGATGAAAACACCCGAAACACTGCGGGATCGTAGTACCCTCCCCTGTCTGCAACGTCACCGGGCCTTGTCCCGATCGGCCTGACGGTGGAACTGCAGCGACGGAAAGTACGGCATCGCTCGTAACTCCCAAACGGTTGGTCGCAGAGCCACGTGCCTTATGTCATCGGAATCCTTGGCTCGAGCCGAACGAGACGCAGGTCTCAGATTGGCTCGTCGCTCTGACGAAATTTTCGGGTATTTTGGATTTTGTCGAAAACCTTCTTTTGCAATCTAGCGCCAGGTATTTGGCCCAGTCCCACCCAAATCAGCACAGAAAGCTTCTCTGGAGTCTGACTGTCAATAATCATCCAAAAAAAGAGGAAATTTCCATTCACCTTGGCGAGGGGACCTCAAAACGTGCTAAGGTGGCGTGTCCGAGGTGGCTCGAATGGCTATAACTCCGGGAAGGAGTGAGATCCCTTCACCCAAATCGGCACACATGTGCAGGGGCTCAGTCCGAGGCCAGGTGAAAAAGGGCGCGGCGACAGGCCACTAGGTGGCGCTGTAAGCGACAACAAAATTAATACGAATCGAAAAAAAGGACAAACAAACAACATGGAGACAGATACAGCTAGGCTGCAGTCAGTCCAATCTACTTTCAAAGTAAGGTCTGCGCTATGTTCGAACTAAACTACCCACCAGGGTCTGATTTTTCAAGAGCGTAAGTGACTTTGTTTCACAGGCGCACAACACGTATCTCGCATGTGACAGAACTCCCCATTCTGAAATGGAAATAAATAAAAAACTGTAAAAACCTCTTCTGCTTTGTTTCACCAACAATTTCAGGGGAGAGCGCGAACGCAGTCCCCCACTACCATAAATTATGCAGTCGAGATTCCCGCATTTGGGGAATTCGCAGGGGTCAGCATGGCCGGAGTGCAATGGACAAGCCTCGCCCTGGGTGAACCGCCTTCTTGATCATGGTGTCTCCCCTGCCAGGTAAGTATGAAGGCCCAGGCGGTCAGCCAGAGGTCTGATTTGCATCTCTACCATCCTCACCAACGGTTAGCCCTCCGCCCCCGCTCCAGGAAAGGAAGGACGGGTGCCTTCCGTTACTTGCCTGGAAACTGCCAAGCTCATGGGCCGGTGCTTCCCAACGCCAGTTTTAGATGACTCTCTTTAAACAAACACACCTGATTCGATGCACCACCTCGTCTGTGAAAGACTTCAAGACCTCAGGTGGGTGCATCGTTAGTGGAAGAGTCCAAGACCCCAGGAGGACACATCAGGAAAAAAGTTTGCAATAAACCACAGCATCTGCAATGGCAGCTCTCATTCCTTGTTCTGCTATTCGACACAATAAATGGCAATCCCCAAAAAGGGAAAGCACACCGTTCCTGGAGACACTGCAATACCAGGCCGATGCATGGAGTGGATGGAGCAAGCCCCGGCTCCAGCTCCGTGATCTAAAAATCCATTTAATATGTAGTCCCCGGATGGGGGACGTATCAGATATTAAACTGATAAGAACAGATACTACACTTGATCTTAGCCAAAAGGCCGAGAAGCGATGCTGCTAAGACGCAGCAGGGAGGAAGCCGGACACGGCGATGCCCATCTCGGCTTTGGTAAGTTTTGGGAGACCTAAAAACGCTGGGGGATGGTGGTAGCCTCCCCTGTCTACAACGTCACCGGGCCTCGTCCCGATCGGCCTGACGGAAAGTACGGCATCGCTCGTAACTCCCAAACGGTTGGTCGCAGAGCCACGTGCCTTATGTCATCGGAATCCTTGGCTCGAGCCGAACGAGACGCAGGTCTCAGATTGGCTCGTCGCTCTGACGAAATTTTCGGGTATTTTGGATTTTGTCGAAAACCTTCTTTTGCAACCTAGCGCCAGGTATTTGGCCCAGTCCCACCCAAATCAGCACAGAAAGCTTCTCTGGAGTCTGACTGTCAATAATCATCCAAAAAAAGAGGAAATTTCCATTCACCTTGGCGAGGGGACCTCAAAACGTGCTAAGGTGGCGTGTCCGAGGTGGCTCGAATGGCTATAACTCCGGGAAGGAGTGAGATCCCTTCACCCAAATCGGCACACCTGTGCAGGGGCTCAGTCCGAGGCCAGGTGAAAAGGGGCGTGGCGACAGGCCAGTAGGTGGCGCCGTAAGCTGAAAAATAGGGAAAATGTAATGTAAAAAGACAATCAAACAAAGATGAAAACACCCGAAACACTGCGGGATCGTAGTACCCTCCCCTGTCTGCAACGTCACCGGGCCTTGTCCCGATCGGCCTGACGGTGGAACTGCAGCGACGGAAAGTACGGCATCGCTCGTAACTCCCAAACGGTTGGTCGCAGAGCCACGTGCCTTATGTCATCGGAATCCTTGGCTCGAGCCGAACGAGACGCAGGTCTCAGATTGGCTCGTCGCTCTGACGAAATTTTCGGGTATTTTGGATTTTGTCGAAAACCTTCTTTTGCAACCTAGCGCCAGGTATTTGGCCCAGTCCCACCCAAATCAGCACAGAAAGCTTCTCTGGAGTCTGACTGTCAATAATCATCCAAAAAAAGAGGAAATTTCCATTCACCTTGGCGAGGGGACCTCAAAACGTGCTAAGGTGGCGTGTCCGAGGTGGCTCGAATGGCTATAACTCCGGGAAGGAGTGAGATCCCTTCACCCAAATCGGCACACCTGTGCAGGGGCTCAGTCCGAGGCCAGGTGAAAAGGGGCGTGGCGACAGGCCAGTAGGTGGCGCCGTAAGCTGAAAAATAGGGAAAATGTAATGTAAAAAGACAATCAAACAAAGATGAAAACACCCGAAACACTGCGGGATCGTAGTACCCTCCCCTGTCTGCAACGTCACCGGGCCTTGTCCCGATCGGCCTGACGGTGGAACTGCAGCGACGGAAAGTACGGCATCGCTCGTAACTCCCAAACGGTTGGTCGCAGAGCCACGTGCCTTATGTCATCGGAATCCTTGGCTCGAGCCGAACGAGACGCAGGTCTCAGATTGGCTCGTCGCTCTGACGAAATTTTCGGGTATTTTGGATTTTGTCGAAAACCTTCTTTTGCAATCTAGCGCCAGGTATTTGGCCCAGTCCCACCCAAATCAGCACAGAAAGCTTCTCTGGAGTCTGACTGTCAATAATCATCCAAAAAAAGAGGAAATTTCCATTCACCTTGGCGAGGGGACCTCAAAACGTGCTAAGGTGGCGTGTCCGAGGTGGCTCGAATGGCTATAACTCCGGGAAGGAGTGAGATCTCTTCACCCAAATCGGCACACATGTGCAGGGGCTCAGTCCGAGGCCAGGTGAAAAAGGGCGCGGCGACAGGCCACTAGGTGGCGCTGTAAGCGACAACAAAATTAATACGAATCGAAAAAAAGGACAAACAAACAACATGGAGACAGATACAGCTAGGCTGCAGTCAGTCCAATCTACTTTCAAAGTAAGGTCTGCGCTATGTTCGAACTAAACTACCCACCAGGGTCTGATTTTTCAAGAGCGTAAGTGACTTTGTTTCACAGGCGCACAACACGTATCTCGCATGTGACAGAACTCCCCATTCTGAAATGGAAATAAATAAAAAACTGTAAAAACCTCTTCTGCTTTGTTTCACCAACAATTTCAGGGGAGAGCGCGAACGCAGTCCCCCACTACCATAAATTATGCAGTCGAGATTCCCGCATTTGGGGAATTCGCAGGGGTCAGCATGGCCGGAGTGCAATGGACAAGCCTCGCCCTGGGTGAACCGCCTTCTTGATCATGGTGTCTCCCCTGCCAGGTAAGTATGAAGGCCCAGGCGGTCAGCCAGAGGTCTGATTTGCATCTCTACCATCCTCACCAACGGTTAGCCCTCCGCCCCCGCTCCAGGAAAGGAAGGACGGGTGCCTTCCGTTACTTGCCTGGAAACTGCCAAGCTCATGGGCCGGTGCTTCCCAACGCCAGTTTTAGATGACTCTCTTTAAACAAACACACCTGATTCGATGCACCACCTCGTCTGTGAAAGACTTCAAGACCTCAGGTGGGTGCATCGTTAGTGGAAGAGTCCAAGACCCCAGGAGGACACATCAGGAAAAAAGTTTGCAATAAACCACAGCATCTGCAATGGCAGCTCTCATTCCTTGTTCTGCTATTCGACACAATAAATGGCAATCCCCAAAAAGGGAAAGCACACCGTTCCTGGAGACACTGCAATACCAGGCCGATGCATGGAGTGGATGGAGCAAGCCCCGGCTCCAGCTCCGTGATCTAAAAATCCATTTAATATGTAGTCCCCGGATGGGGGACGTATCAGATATTAAACTGATAAGAACAGATACTACACTTGATCTTAGCCAAAAGGCCGAGAAGCGATGCTGCTAAGACGCAGCAGGGAGGAAGCCGGACACGGCGATGCCCATCTCGGCTTTGGTAAGTTTTGGGAGACCTAAAAACGCTGGGGGATGGTGGTAGCCTCCCCTGTCTACAACGTCACCGGGCCTCGTCCCGATCGGCCTGACGGAAAGTACGGCATCGCTCGTAACTCCCAAACGGTTGGTCGCAGAGCCACGTGCCTTATGTCATCGGAATCCTTGGCTCGAGCCGAACGAGACGCAGGTCTCAGATTGGCTCGTCGCTCTGACGAAATTTTCGGGTATTTTGGATTTTGTCGAAAACCTTCTTTTGCAATCTAGCGCCAGGTATTTGGCCCAGTCCCACCCAAATCAGCACAGAAAGCTTCTCTGGAGTCTGACTGTCAATAATCATCCAAAAAAAGAGGAAATTTCCATTCACCTTGGCGAGGGGACCTCAAAACGTGCTAAGGTGGCGTGTCCGAGGTGGCTCGAATGGCTATAACTCCGGGAAGGAGTGAGATCTCTTCACCCAAATCGGCACACATGTGCAGGGGCTCAGTCCGAGGCCAGGTGAAAAAGGGCGCGGCGACAGGCCACTAGGTGGCGCTGTAAGCGACAACAAAATTAATACGAATCGAAAAAAAGGACAAACAAACAACATGGAGACAGATACAGCTAGGCTGCAGTCAGTCCAATCTACTTTCAAAGTAAGGTCTGCGCTATGTTCGAACTAAACTACCCACCAGGGTCTGATTTTTCAAGAGCGTAAGTGACTTTGTTTCACAGGCGCACAACACGTATCTCGCATGTGACAGAACTCCCCATTCTGAAATGGAAATAAATAAAAAACTGTAAAAACCTCTTCTGCTTTGTTTCACCAACAATTTCAGGGGAGAGCGCGAACGCAGTCCCCCACTACCATAAATTATGCAGTCGAGATTCCCGCATTTGGGGAATTCGCAGGGGTCAGCATGGCCGGAGTGCAATGGACAAGCCTCGCCCTGGGTGAACCGCCTTCTTGATCATGGTGTCTCCCCTGCCAGGTAAGTATGAAGGCCCAGGCGGTCAGCCAGAGGTCTGATTTGCATCTCTACCATCCTCACCAACGGTTAGCCCTCCGCCCCCGCTCCAGGAAAGGAAGGACGGGTGCCTTCCGTTACTTGCCTGGAAACTGCCAAGCTCATGGGCCGGTGCTTCCCAACGCCAGTTTTAGATGACTCTCTTTAAACAAACACACCTGATTCGATGCACCACCTCGTCTGTGAAAGACTTCAAGACCTCAGGTGGGTGCATCGTTAGTGGAAGAGTCCAAGACCCCAGGAGGACACATCAGGAAAAAAGTTTGCAATAAACCACAGCATCTGCAATGGCAGCTCTCATTCCTTGTTCTGCTATTCGACACAATAAATGGCAATCCCCAAAAAGGGAAAGCACACCGTTCCTGGAGACACTGCAATACCAGGCCGATGCATGGAGTGGATGGAGCAAGCCCCGGCTCCAGCTCCGTGATCTAAAAATCCATTTAATATGTAGTCCCCGGATGGGGGACGTATCAGATATTAAACTGATAAGAACAGATACTACACTTGATCTTAGCCAAAAGGCCGAGAAGCGATGCTGCTAAGACGCAGCAGGGAGGAAGCCGGACACGGCGATGCCCATCTCGGCTTTGGTAAGTTTTGGGAGACCTAAAAACGCTGGGGGATGGTGGTAGCCTCCCCTGTCTACAACGTCACCGGGCCTCGTCCCGATCGGCCTGACGGAAAGTACGGCATCGCTCGTAACTCCCAAACGGTTGGTCGCAGAGCCACGTGCCTTATGTCATCGGAATCCTTGGCTCGAGCCGAACGAGACGCAGGTCTCAGATTGGCTCGTCGCTCTGACGAAATTTTCGGGTATTTTGGATTTTGTCGAAAACCTTCTTTTGCAACCTAGCGCCAGGTATTTGGCCCAGTCCCACCCAAATCAGCACAGAAAGCTTCTCTGGAGTCTGACTGTCAATAATCATCCAAAAAAAGAGGAAATTTCCATTCACCTTGGCGAGGGGACCTCAAAACGTGCTAAGGTGGCGTGTCCGAGGTGGCTCGAATGGCTATAACTCCGGGAAGGAGTGAGATCCCTTCACCCAAATCGGCACACCTGTGCAGGGGCTCAGTCCGAGGCCAGGTGAAAAGGGGCGTGGCGACAGGCCAGTAGGTGGCGCCGTAAGCTGAAAAATAGGGAAAATGTAATGTAAAAAGACAATCAAACAAAGATGAAAACACCCGAAACACTGCGGGATCGTAGTACCCTCCCCTGTCTGCAACGTCACCGGGCCTTGTCCCGATCGGCCTGACGGTGGAACTGCAGCGACGGAAAGTACGGCATCGCTCGTAACTCCCAAACGGTTGGTCGCAGAGCCACGTGCCTTATGTCATCGGAATCCTTGGCTCGAGCCGAACGAGACGCAGGTCTCAGATTGGCTCGTCGCTCTGACGAAATTTTCGGGTATTTTGGATTTTGTCGAAAACCTTCTTTTGCAACCTAGCGCCAGGTATTTGGCCCAGTCCCACCCAAATCAGCACAGAAAGCTTCTCTGGAGTCTGACTGTCAATAATCATCCAAAAAAAGAGGAAATTTCCATTCACCTTGGCGAGGGGACCTCAAAACGTGCTAAGGTGGCGTGTCCGAGGTGGCTCGAATGGCTATAACTCCGGGAAGGAGTGAGATCCCTTCACCCAAATCGGCACACCTGTGCAGGGGCTCAGTCCGAGGCCAGGTGAAAAGGGGCGTGGCGACAGGCCAGTAGGTGGCGCCGTAAGCTGAAAAATAGGGAAAATGTAATGTAAAAAGACAATCAAACAAAGATGAAAACACCCGAAACACTGCGGGATCGTAGTACCCTCCCCTGTCTGCAACGTCACCGGGCCTTGTCCCGATCGGCCTGACGGTGGAACTGCAGCGACGGAAAGTACGGCATCGCTCGTAACTCCCAAACGGTTGGTCGCAGAGCCACGTGCCTTATGTCATCGGAATCCTTGGCTCGAGCCGAACGAGACGCAGGTCTCAGATTGGCTCGTCGCTCTGACGAAATTTTCGGGTATTTTGGATTTTGTCGAAAACCTTCTTTTGCAATCTAGCGCCAGGTATTTGGCCCAGTCCCACCCAAATCAGCACAGAAAGCTTCTCTGGAGTCTGACTGTCAATAATCATCCAAAAAAAGAGGAAATTTCCATTCACCTTGGCGAGGGGACCTCAAAACGTGCTAAGGTGGCGTGTCCGAGGTGGCTCGAATGGCTATAACTCCGGGAAGGAGTGAGATCTCTTCACCCAAATCGGCACACATGTGCAGGGGCTCAGTCCGAGGCCAGGTGAAAAAGGGCGCGGCGACAGGCCACTAGGTGGCGCTGTAAGCGACAACAAAATTAATACGAATCGAAAAAAAGGACAAACAAACAACATGGAGACAGATACAGCTAGGCTGCAGTCAGTCCAATCTACTTTCAAAGTAAGGTCTGCGCTATGTTCGAACTAAACTACCCACCAGGGTCTGATTTTTCAAGAGCGTAAGTGACTTTGTTTCACAGGCGCACAACACGTATCTCGCATGTGACAGAACTCCCCATTCTGAAATGGAAATAAATAAAAAACTGTAAAAACCTCTTCTGCTTTGTTTCACCAACAATTTCAGGGGAGAGCGCGAACGCAGTCCCCCACTACCATAAATTATGCAGTCGAGATTCCCGCATTTGGGGAATTCGCAGGGGTCAGCATGGCCGGAGTGCAATGGACAAGCCTCGCCCTGGGTGAACCGCCTTCTTGATCATGGTGTCTCCCCTGCCAGGTAAGTATGAAGGCCCAGGCGGTCAGCCAGAGGTCTGATTTGCATCTCTACCATCCTCACCAACGGTTAGCCCTCCGCCCCCGCTCCAGGAAAGGAAGGACGGGTGCCTTCCGTTACTTGCCTGGAAACTGCCAAGCTCATGGGCCGGTGCTTCCCAACGCCAGTTTTAGATGACTCTCTTTAAACAAACACACCTGATTCGATGCACCACCTCGTCTGTGAAAGACTTCAAGACCTCAGGTGGGTGCATCGTTAGTGGAAGAGTCCAAGACCCCAGGAGGACACATCAGGAAAAAAGTTTGCAATAAACCACAGCATCTGCAATGGCAGCTCTCATTCCTTGTTCTGCTATTCGACACAATAAATGGCAATCCCCAAAAAGGGAAAGCACACCGTTCCTGGAGACACTGCAATACCAGGCCGATGCATGGAGTGGATGGAGCAAGCCCCGGCTCCAGCTCCGTGATCTAAAAATCCATTTAATATGTAGTCCCCGGATGGGGGACGTATCAGATATTAAACTGATAAGAACAGATACTACACTTGATCTTAGCCAAAAGGCCGAGAAGCGATGCTGCTAAGACGCAGCAGGGAGGAAGCCGGACACGGCGATGCCCATCTCGGCTTTGGTAAGTTTTGGGAGACCTAAAAACGCTGGGGGATGGTGGTAGCCTCCCCTGTCTACAACGTCACCGGGCCTCGTCCCGATCGGCCTGACGGAAAGTACGGCATCGCTCGTAACTCCCAAACGGTTGGTCGCAGAGCCACGTGCCTTATGTCATCGGAATCCTTGGCTCGAGCCGAACGAGACGCAGGTCTCAGATTGGCTCGTCGCTCTGACGAAATTTTCGGGTATTTTGGATTTTGTCGAAAACCTTCTTTTGCAACCTAGCGCCAGGTATTTGGCCCAGTCCCACCCAAATCAGCACAGAAAGCTTCTCTGGAGTCTGACTGTCAATAATCATCCAAAAAAAGAGGAAATTTCCATTCACCTTGGCGAGGGGACCTCAAAACGTGCTAAGGTGGCGTGTCCGAGGTGGCTCGAATGGCTATAACTCCGGGAAGGAGTGAGATCCCTTCACCCAAATCGGCACACCTGTGCAGGGGCTCAGTCCGAGGCCAGGTGAAAAGGGGCGTGGCGACAGGCCAGTAGGTGGCGCCGTAAGCTGAAAAATAGGGAAAATGTAATGTAAAAAGACAATCAAACAAAGATGAAAACACCCGAAACACTGCGGGATCGTAGTACCCTCCCCTGTCTGCAACGTCACCGGGCCTTGTCCCGATCGGCCTGACGGTGGAACTGCAGCGACGGAAAGTACGGCATCGCTCGTAACTCCCAAACGGTTGGTCGCAGAGCCACGTGCCTTATGTCATCGGAATCCTTGGCTCGAGCCGAACGAGACGCAGGTCTCAGATTGGCTCGTCGCTCTGACGAAATTTTCGGGTATTTTGGATTTTGTCGAAAACCTTCTTTTGCAACCTAGCGCCAGGTATTTGGCCCAGTCCCACCCAAATCAGCACAGAAAGCTTCTCTGGAGTCTGACTGTCAATAATCATCCAAAAAAAGAGGAAATTTCCATTCACCTTGGCGAGGGGACCTCAAAACGTGCTAAGGTGGCGTGTCCGAGGTGGCTCGAATGGCTATAACTCCGGGAAGGAGTGAGATCCCTTCACCCAAATCGGCACACCTGTGCAGGGGCTCAGTCCGAGGCCAGGTGAAAAGGGGCGTGGCGACAGGCCAGTAGGTGGCGCCGTAAGCTGAAAAATAGGGAAAATGTAATGTAAAAAGACAATCAAACAAAGATGAAAACACCCGAAACACTGCGGGATCGTAGTACCCTCCCCTGTCTGCAACGTCACCGGGCCTTGTCCCGATCGGCCTGACGGTGGAACTGCAGCGACGGAAAGTACGGCATCGCTCGTAACTCCCAAACGGTTGGTCGCAGAGCCACGTGCCTTATGTCATCGGAATCCTTGGCTCGAGCCGAACGAGACGCAGGTCTCAGATTGGCTCGTCGCTCTGACGAAATTTTCGGGTATTTTGGATTTTGTCGAAAACCTTCTTTTGCAATCTAGCGCCAGGTATTTGGCCCAGTCCCACCCAAATCAGCACAGAAAGCTTCTCTGGAGTCTGACTGTCAATAATCATCCAAAAAAAGAGGAAATTTCCATTCACCTTGGCGAGGGGACCTCAAAACGTGCTAAGGTGGCGTGTCCGAGGTGGCTCGAATGGCTATAACTCCGGGAAGGAGTGAGATCTCTTCACCCAAATCGGCACACATGTGCAGGGGCTCAGTCCGAGGCCAGGTGAAAAAGGGCGCGGCGACAGGCCACTAGGTGGCGCTGTAAGCGACAACAAAATTAATACGAATCGAAAAAAAGGACAAACAAACAACATGGAGACAGATACAGCTAGGCTGCAGTCAGTCCAATCTACTTTCAAAGTAAGGTCTGCGCTATGTTCGAACTAAACTACCCACCAGGGTCTGATTTTTCAAGAGCGTAAGTGACTTTGTTTCACAGGCGCACAACACGTATCTCGCATGTGACAGAACTCCCCATTCTGAAATGGAAATAAATAAAAAACTGTAAAAACCTCTTCTGCTTTGTTTCACCAACAATTTCAGGGGAGAGCGCGAACGCAGTCCCCCACTACCATAAATTATGCAGTCGAGATTCCCGCATTTGGGGAATTCGCAGGGGTCAGCATGGCCGGAGTGCAATGGACAAGCCTCGCCCTGGGTGAACCGCCTTCTTGATCATGGTGTCTCCCCTGCCAGGTAAGTATGAAGGCCCAGGCGGTCAGCCAGAGGTCTGATTTGCATCTCTACCATCCTCACCAACGGTTAGCCCTCCGCCCCCGCTCCAGGAAAGGAAGGACGGGTGCCTTCCGTTACTTGCCTGGAAACTGCCAAGCTCATGGGCCGGTGCTTCCCAACGCCAGTTTTAGATGACTCTCTTTAAACAAACACACCTGATTCGATGCACCACCTCGTCTGTGAAAGACTTCAAGACCTCAGGTGGGTGCATCGTTAGTGGAAGAGTCCAAGACCCCAGGAGGACACATCAGGAAAAAAGTTTGCAATAAACCACAGCATCTGCAATGGCAGCTCTCATTCCTTGTTCTGCTATTCGACACAATAAATGGCAATCCCCAAAAAGGGAAAGCACACCGTTCCTGGAGACACTGCAATACCAGGCCGATGCATGGAGTGGATGGAGCAAGCCCCGGCTCCAGCTCCGTGATCTAAAAATCCATTTAATATGTAGTCCCCGGATGGGGGACGTATCAGATATTAAACTGATAAGAACAGATACTACACTTGATCTTAGCCAAAAGGCCGAGAAGCGATGCTGCTAAGACGCAGCAGGGAGGAAGCCGGACACGGCGATGCCCATCTCGGCTTTGGTAAGTTTTGGGAGACCTAAAAACGCTGGGGGATGGTGGTAGCCTCCCCTGTCTACAACGTCACCGGGCCTCGTCCCGATCGGCCTGACGGAAAGTACGGCATCGCTCGTAACTCCCAAACGGTTGGTCGCAGAGCCACGTGCCTTATGTCATCGGAATCCTTGGCTCGAGCCGAACGAGACGCAGGTCTCAGATTGGCTCGTCGCTCTGACGAAATTTTCGGGTATTTTGGATTTTGTCGAAAACCTTCTTTTGCAACCTAGCGCCAGGTATTTGGCCCAGTCCCACCCAAATCAGCACAGAAAGCTTCTCTGGAGTCTGACTGTCAATAATCATCCAAAAAAAGAGGAAATTTCCATTCACCTTGGCGAGGGGACCTCAAAACGTGCTAAGGTGGCGTGTCCGAGGTGGCTCGAATGGCTATAACTCCGGGAAGGAGTGAGATCCCTTCACCCAAATCGGCACACCTGTGCAGGGGCTCAGTCCGAGGCCAGGTGAAAAGGGGCGTGGCGACAGGCCAGTAGGTGGCGCCGTAAGCTGAAAAATAGGGAAAATGTAATGTAAAAAGACAATCAAACAAAGATGAAAACACCCGAAACACTGCGGGATCGTAGTACCCTCCCCTGTCTGCAACGTCACCGGGCCTTGTCCCGATCGGCCTGACGGTGGAACTGCAGCGACGGAAAGTACGGCATCGCTCGTAACTCCCAAACGGTTGGTCGCAGAGCCACGTGCCTTATGTCATCGGAATCCTTGGCTCGAGCCGAACGAGACGCAGGTCTCAGATTGGCTCGTCGCTCTGACGAAATTTTCGGGTATTTTGGATTTTGTCGAAAACCTTCTTTTGCAACCTAGCGCCAGGTATTTGGCCCAGTCCCACCCAAATCAGCACAGAAAGCTTCTCTGGAGTCTGACTGTCAATAATCATCCAAAAAAAGAGGAAATTTCCATTCACCTTGGCGAGGGGACCTCAAAACGTGCTAAGGTGGCGTGTCCGAGGTGGCTCGAATGGCTATAACTCCGGGAAGGAGTGAGATCCCTTCACCCAAATCGGCACACCTGTGCAGGGGCTCAGTCCGAGGCCAGGTGAAAAGGGGCGTGGCGACAGGCCAGTAGGTGGCGCCGTAAGCTGAAAAATAGGGAAAATGTAATGTAAAAAGACAATCAAACAAAGATGAAAACACCCGAAACACTGCGGGATCGTAGTACCCTCCCCTGTCTGCAACGTCACCGGGCCTTGTCCCGATCGGCCTGACGGTGGAACTGCAGCGACGGAAAGTACGGCATCGCTCGTAACTCCCAAACGGTTGGTCGCAGAGCCACGTGCCTTATGTCATCGGAATCCTTGGCTCGAGCCGAACGAGACGCAGGTCTCAGATTGGCTCGTCGCTCTGACGAAATTTTCGGGTATTTTGGATTTTGTCGAAAACCTTCTTTTGCAATCTAGCGCCAGGTATTTGGCCCAGTCCCACCCAAATCAGCACAGAAAGCTTCTCTGGAGTCTGACTGTCAATAATCATCCAAAAAAAGAGGAAATTTCCATTCACCTTGGCGAGGGGACCTCAAAACGTGCTAAGGTGGCGTGTCCGAGGTGGCTCGAATGGCTATAACTCCGGGAAGGAGTGAGATCCCTTCACCCAAATCGGCACACATGTGCAGGGGCTCAGTCCGAGGCCAGGTGAAAAAGGGCGCGGCGACAGGCCACTAGGTGGCGCTGTAAGCGACAACAAAATTAATACGAATCGAAAAAAAGGACAAACAAACAACATGGAGACAGATACAGCTAGGCTGCAGTCAGTCCAATCTACTTTCAAAGTAAGGTCTGCGCTATGTTCGAACTAAACTACCCACCAGGGTCTGATTTTTCAAGAGCGTAAGTGACTTTGTTTCACAGGCGCACAACACGTATCTCGCATGTGACAGAACTCCCCATTCTGAAATGGAAATAAATAAAAAACTGTAAAAACCTCTTCTGCTTTGTTTCACCAACAATTTCAGGGGAGAGCGCGAACGCAGTCCCCCACTACCATAAATTATGCAGTCGAGATTCCCGCATTTGGGGAATTCGCAGGGGTCAGCATGGCCGGAGTGCAATGGACAAGCCTCGCCCTGGGTGAACCGCCTTCTTGATCATGGTGTCTCCCCTGCCAGGTAAGTATGAAGGCCCAGGCGGTCAGCCAGAGGTCTGATTTGCATCTCTACCATCCTCACCAACGGTTAGCCCTCCGCCCCCGCTCCAGGAAAGGAAGGACGGGTGCCTTCCGTTACTTGCCTGGAAACTGCCAAGCTCATGGGCCGGTGCTTCCCAACGCCAGTTTTAGATGACTCTCTTTAAACAAACACACCTGATTCGATGCACCACCTCGTCTGTGAAAGACTTCAAGACCTCAGGTGGGTGCATCGTTAGTGGAAGAGTCCAAGACCCCAGGAGGACACATCAGGAAAAAAGTTTGCAATAAACCACAGCATCTGCAATGGCAGCTCTCATTCCTTGTTCTGCTATTCGACACAATAAATGGCAATCCCCAAAAAGGGAAAGCACACCGTTCCTGGAGACACTGCAATACCAGGCCGATGCATGGAGTGGATGGAGCAAGCCCCGGCTCCAGCTCCGTGATCTAAAAATCCATTTAATATGTAGTCCCCGGATGGGGGACGTATCAGATATTAAACTGATAAGAACAGATACTACACTTGATCTTAGCCAAAAGGCCGAGAAGCGATGCTGCTAAGACGCAGCAGGGAGGAAGCCGGACACGGCGATGCCCATCTCGGCTTTGGTAAGTTTTGGGAGACCTAAAAACGCTGGGGGATGGTGGTAGCCTCCCCTGTCTACAACGTCACCGGGCCTCGTCCCGATCGGCCTGACGGAAAGTACGGCATCGCTCGTAACTCCCAAACGGTTGGTCGCAGAGCCACGTGCCTTATGTCATCGGAATCCTTGGCTCGAGCCGAACGAGACGCAGGTCTCAGATTGGCTCGTCGCTCTGACGAAATTTTCGGGTATTTTGGATTTTGTCGAAAACCTTCTTTTGCAACCTAGCGCCAGGTATTTGGCCCAGTCCCACCCAAATCAGCACAGAAAGCTTCTCTGGAGTCTGACTGTCAATAATCATCCAAAAAAAGAGGAAATTTCCATTCACCTTGGCGAGGGGACCTCAAAACGTGCTAAGGTGGCGTGTCCGAGGTGGCTCGAATGGCTATAACTCCGGGAAGGAGTGAGATCCCTTCACCCAAATCGGCACACCTGTGCAGGGGCTCAGTCCGAGGCCAGGTGAAAAGGGGCGTGGCGACAGGCCAGTAGGTGGCGCCGTAAGCTGAAAAATAGGGAAAATGTAATGTAAAAAGACAATCAAACAAAGATGAAAACACCCGAAACACTGCGGGATCGTAGTACCCTCCCCTGTCTGCAACGTCACCGGGCCTTGTCCCGATCGGCCTGACGGTGGAACTGCAGCGACGGAAAGTACGGCATCGCTCGTAACTCCCAAACGGTTGGTCGCAGAGCCACGTGCCTTATGTCATCGGAATCCTTGGCTCGAGCCGAACGAGACGCAGGTCTCAGATTGGCTCGTCGCTCTGACGAAATTTTCGGGTATTTTGGATTTTGTCGAAAACCTTCTTTTGCAACCTAGCGCCAGGTATTTGGCCCAGTCCCACCCAAATCAGCACAGAAAGCTTCTCTGGAGTCTGACTGTCAATAATCATCCAAAAAAAGAGGAAATTTCCATTCACCTTGGCGAGGGGACCTCAAAACGTGCTAAGGTGGCGTGTCCGAGGTGGCTCGAATGGCTATAACTCCGGGAAGGAGTGAGATCCCTTCACCCAAATCGGCACACCTGTGCAGGGGCTCAGTCCGAGGCCAGGTGAAAAGGGGCGTGGCGACAGGCCAGTAGGTGGCGCCGTAAGCTGAAAAATAGGGAAAATGTAATGTAAAAAGACAATCAAACAAAGATGAAAACACCCGAAACACTGCGGGATCGTAGTACCCTCCCCTGTCTGCAACGTCACCGGGCCTTGTCCCGATCGGCCTGACGGTGGAACTGCAGCGACGGAAAGTACGGCATCGCTCGTAACTCCCAAACGGTTGGTCGCAGAGCCACGTGCCTTATGTCATCGGAATCCTTGGCTCGAGCCGAACGAGACGCAGGTCTCAGATTGGCTCGTCGCTCTGACGAAATTTTCGGGTATTTTGGATTTTGTCGAAAACCTTCTTTTGCAATCTAGCGCCAGGTATTTGGCCCAGTCCCACCCAAATCAGCACAGAAAGCTTCTCTGGAGTCTGACTGTCAATAATCATCCAAAAAAAGAGGAAATTTCCATTCACCTTGGCGAGGGGACCTCAAAACGTGCTAAGGTGGCGTGTCCGAGGTGGCTCGAATGGCTATAACTCCGGGAAGGAGTGAGATCCCTTCACCCAAATCGGCACACATGTGCAGGGGCTCAGTCCGAGGCCAGGTGAAAAAGGGCGCGGCGACAGGCCACTAGGTGGCGCTGTAAGCGACAACAAAATTAATACGAATCGAAAAAAAGGACAAACAAACAACATGGAGACAGATACAGCTAGGCTGCAGTCAGTCCAATCTACTTTCAAAGTAAGGTCTGCGCTATGTTCGAACTAAACTACCCACCAGGGTCTGATTTTTCAAGAGCGTAAGTGACTTTGTTTCACAGGCGCACAACACGTATCTCGCATGTGACAGAACTCCCCATTCTGAAATGGAAATAAATAAAAAACTGTAAAAACCTCTTCTGCTTTGTTTCACCAACAATTTCAGGGGAGAGCGCGAACGCAGTCCCCCACTACCATAAATTATGCAGTCGAGATTCCCGCATTTGGGGAATTCGCAGGGGTCAGCATGGCCGGAGTGCAATGGACAAGCCTCGCCCTGGGTGAACCGCCTTCTTGATCATGGTGTCTCCCCTGCCAGGTAAGTATGAAGGCCCAGGCGGTCAGCCAGAGGTCTGATTTGCATCTCTACCATCCTCACCAACGGTTAGCCCTCCGCCCCCGCTCCAGGAAAGGAAGGACGGGTGCCTTCCGTTACTTGCCTGGAAACTGCCAAGCTCATGGGCCGGTGCTTCCCAACGCCAGTTTTAGATGACTCTCTTTAAACAAACACACCTGATTCGATGCACCACCTCGTCTGTGAAAGACTTCAAGACCTCAGGTGGGTGCATCGTTAGTGGAAGAGTCCAAGACCCCAGGAGGACACATCAGGAAAAAAGTTTGCAATAAACCACAGCATCTGCAATGGCAGCTCTCATTCCTTGTTCTGCTATTCGACACAATAAATGGCAATCCCCAAAAAGGGAAAGCACACCGTTCCTGGAGACACTGCAATACCAGGCCGATGCATGGAGTGGATGGAGCAAGCCCCGGCTCCAGCTCCGTGATCTAAAAATCCATTTAATATGTAGTCCCCGGATGGGGGACGTATCAGATATTAAACTGATAAGAACAGATACTACACTTGATCTTAGCCAAAAGGCCGAGAAGCGATGCTGCTAAGACGCAGCAGGGAGGAAGCCGGACACGGCGATGCCCATCTCGGCTTTGGTAAGTTTTGGGAGACCTAAAAACGCTGGGGGATGGTGGTAGCCTCCCCTGTCTACAACGTCACCGGGCCTCGTCCCGATCGGCCTGACGGAAAGTACGGCATCGCTCGTAACTCCCAAACGGTTGGTCGCAGAGCCACGTGCCTTATGTCATCGGAATCCTTGGCTCGAGCCGAACGAGACGCAGGTCTCAGATTGGCTCGTCGCTCTGACGAAATTTTCGGGTATTTTGGATTTTGTCGAAAACCTTCTTTTGCAACCTAGCGCCAGGTATTTGGCCCAGTCCCACCCAAATCAGCACAGAAAGCTTCTCTGGAGTCTGACTGTCAATAATCATCCAAAAAAAGAGGAAATTTCCATTCACCTTGGCGAGGGGACCTCAAAACGTGCTAAGGTGGCGTGTCCGAGGTGGCTCGAATGGCTATAACTCCGGGAAGGAGTGAGATCCCTTCACCCAAATCGGCACACCTGTGCAGGGGCTCAGTCCGAGGCCAGGTGAAAAGGGGCGTGGCGACAGGCCAGTAGGTGGCGCCGTAAGCTGAAAAATAGGGAAAATGTAATGTAAAAAGACAATCAAACAAAGATGAAAACACCCGAAACACTGCGGGATCGTAGTACCCTCCCCTGTCTGCAACGTCACCGGGCCTTGTCCCGATCGGCCTGACGGTGGAACTGCAGCGACGGAAAGTACGGCATCGCTCGTAACTCCCAAACGGTTGGTCGCAGAGCCACGTGCCTTATGTCATCGGAATCCTTGGCTCGAGCCGAACGAGACGCAGGTCTCAGATTGGCTCGTCGCTCTGACGAAATTTTCGGGTATTTTGGATTTTGTCGAAAACCTTCTTTTGCAACCTAGCGCCAGGTATTTGGCCCAGTCCCACCCAAATCAGCACAGAAAGCTTCTCTGGAGTCTGACTGTCAATAATCATCCAAAAAAAGAGGAAATTTCCATTCACCTTGGCGAGGGGACCTCAAAACGTGCTAAGGTGGCGTGTCCGAGGTGGCTCGAATGGCTATAACTCCGGGAAGGAGTGAGATCCCTTCACCCAAATCGGCACACCTGTGCAGGGGCTCAGTCCGAGGCCAGGTGAAAAGGGGCGTGGCGACAGGCCAGTAGGTGGCGCCGTAAGCTGAAAAATAGGGAAAATGTAATGTAAAAAGACAATCAAACAAAGATGAAAACACCCGAAACACTGCGGGATCGTAGTACCCTCCCCTGTCTGCAACGTCACCGGGCCTTGTCCCGATCGGCCTGACGGTGGAACTGCAGCGACGGAAAGTACGGCATCGCTCGTAACTCCCAAACGGTTGGTCGCAGAGCCACGTGCCTTATGTCATCGGAATCCTTGGCTCGAGCCGAACGAGACGCAGGTCTCAGATTGGCTCGTCGCTCTGACGAAATTTTCGGGTATTTTGGAT
Source organism: Carassius gibelio (assembly GCF_023724105.1). Taxonomy (NCBI): domain Eukaryota; kingdom Metazoa; phylum Chordata; class Actinopteri; order Cypriniformes; family Cyprinidae; genus Carassius; species Carassius gibelio. The sequence continues at coordinate 673,938 of NC_068418.1, forward strand.
TTTGTCGAAAACCTTCTTTTGCAATCTAGCGCCAGGTATTTGGCCCAGTCCCACCCAAATCAGCACAGAAAGCTTCTCTGGAGTCTGACTGTCAATAATCATCCAAAAAAAGAGGAAATTTCCATTCACCTTGGCGAGGGGACCTCAAAACGTGCTAAGGTGGCGTGTCCGAGGTGGCTCGAATGGCTATAACTCCGGGAAGGAGTGAGATCCCTTCACCCAAATCGGCACACATGTGCAGGGGCTCAGTCCGAGGCCAGGTGAAAAAGGGCGCGGCGACAGGCCACTAGGTGGCGCTGTAAGCGACAACAAAATTAATACGAATCGAAAAAAAGGACAAACAAACAACATGGAGACAGATACAGCTAGGCTGCAGTCAGTCCAATCTACTTTCAAAGTAAGGTCTGCGCTATGTTCGAACTAAACTACCCACCAGGGTCTGATTTTTCAAGAGCGTAAGTGACTTTGTTTCACAGGCGCACAACACGTATCTCGCATGTGACAGAACTCCCCATTCTGAAATGGAAATAAATAAAAAACTGTAAAAACCTCTTCTGCTTTGTTTCACCAACAATTTCAGGGGAGAGCGCGAACGCAGTCCCCCACTACCATAAATTATGCAGTCGAGATTCCCGCATTTGGGGAATTCGCAGGGGTCAGCATGGCCGGAGTGCAATGGACAAGCCTCGCCCTGGGTGAACCGCCTTCTTGATCATGGTGTCTCCCCTGCCAGGTAAGTATGAAGGCCCAGGCGGTCAGCCAGAGGTCTGATTTGCATCTCTACCATCCTCACCAACGGTTAGCCCTCCGCCCCCGCTCCAGGAAAGGAAGGACGGGTGCCTTCCGTTACTTGCCTGGAAACTGCCAAGCTCATGGGCCGGTGCTTCCCAACGCCAGTTTTAGATGACTCTCTTTAAACAAACACACCTGATTCGATGCACCACCTCGTCTGTGAAAGACTTCAAGACCTCAGGTGGGTGCATCGTTAGTGGAAGAGTCCAAGACCCCAGGAGGACACATCAGGAAAAAAGTTTGCAATAAACCACAGCATCTGCAATGGCAGCTCTCATTCCTTGTTCTGCTATTCGACACAATAAATGGCAATCCCCAAAAAGGGAAAGCACACCGTTCCTGGAGACACTGCAATACCAGGCCGATGCATGGAGTGGATGGAGCAAGCCCCGGCTCCAGCTCCGTGATCTAAAAATCCATTTAATATGTAGTCCCCGGATGGGGGACGTATCAGATATTAAACTGATAAGAACAGATACTACACTTGATCTTAGCCAAAAGGCCGAGAAGCGATGCTGCTAAGACGCAGCAGGGAGGAAGCCGGACACGGCGATGCCCATCTCGGCTTTGGTAAGTTTTGGGAGACCTAAAAACGCTGGGGGATGGTGGTAGCCTCCCCTGTCTACAACGTCACCGGGCCTCGTCCCGATCGGCCTGACGGAAAGTACGGCATCGCTCGTAACTCCCAAACGGTTGGTCGCAGAGCCACGTGCCTTATGTCATCGGAATCCTTGGCTCGAGCCGAACGAGACGCAGGTCTCAGATTGGCTCGTCGCTCTGACGAAATTTTCGGGTATTTTGGATTTTGTCGAAAACCTTCTTTTGCAACCTAGCGCCAGGTATTTGGCCCAGTCCCACCCAAATCAGCACAGAAAGCTTCTCTGGAGTCTGACTGTCAATAATCATCCAAAAAAAGAGGAAATTTCCATTCACCTTGGCGAGGGGACCTCAAAACGTGCTAAGGTGGCGTGTCCGAGGTGGCTCGAATGGCTATAACTCCGGGAAGGAGTGAGATCCCTTCACCCAAATCGGCACACCTGTGCAGGGGCTCAGTCCGAGGCCAGGTGAAAAGGGGCGTGGCGACAGGCCAGTAGGTGGCGCCGTAAGCTGAAAAATAGGGAAAATGTAATGTAAAAAGACAATCAAACAAAGATGAAAACACCCGAAACACTGCGGGATCGTAGTACCCTCCCCTGTCTGCAACGTCACCGGGCCTTGTCCCGATCGGCCTGACGGTGGAACTGCAGCGACGGAAAGTACGGCATCGCTCGTAACTCCCAAACGGTTGGTCGCAGAGCCACGTGCCTTATGTCATCGGAATCCTTGGCTCGAGCCGAACGAGACGCAGGTCTCAGATTGGCTCGTCGCTCTGACGAAATTTTCGGGTATTTTGGATTTTGTCGAAAACCTTCTTTTGCAATCTAGCGCCAGGTATTTGGCCCAGTCCCACCCAAATCAGCACAGAAAGCTTCTCTGGAGTCTGACTGTCAATAATCATCCAAAAAAAGAGGAAATTTCCATTCACCTTGGCGAGGGGACCTCAAAACGTGCTAAGGTGGCGTGTCCGAGGTGGCTCGAATGGCTATAACTCCGGGAAGGAGTGAGATCCCTTCACCCAAATCGGCACACATGTGCAGGGGCTCAGTCCGAGGCCAGGTGAAAAAGGGCGCGGCGACAGGCCACTAGGTGGCGCTGTAAGCGACAACAAAATTAATACGAATCGAAAAAAAGGACAAACAAACAACATGGAGACAGATACAGCTAGGCTGCAGTCAGTCCAATCTACTTTCAAAGTAAGGTCTGCGCTATGTTCGAACTAAACTACCCACCAGGGTCTGATTTTTCAAGAGCGTAAGTGACTTTGTTTCACAGGCGCACAACACGTATCTCGCATGTGACAGAACTCCCCATTCTGAAATGGAAATAAATAAAAAACTGTAAAAACCTCTTCTGCTTTGTTTCACCAACAATTTCAGGGGAGAGCGCGAACGCAGTCCCCCACTACCATAAATTATGCAGTCGAGATTCCCGCATTTGGGGAATTCGCAGGGGTCAGCATGGCCGGAGTGCAATGGACAAGCCTCGCCCTGGGTGAACCGCCTTCTTGATCATGGTGTCTCCCCTGCCAGGTAAGTATGAAGGCCCAGGCGGTCAGCCAGAGGTCTGATTTGCATCTCTACCATCCTCACCAACGGTTAGCCCTCCGCCCCCGCTCCAGGAAAGGAAGGACGGGTGCCTTCCGTTACTTGCCTGGAAACTGCCAAGCTCATGGGCCGGTGCTTCCCAACGCCAGTTTTAGATGACTCTCTTTAAACAAACACACCTGATTCGATGCACCACCTCGTCTGTGAAAGACTTCAAGACCTCAGGTGGGTGCATCGTTAGTGGAAGAGTCCAAGACCCCAGGAGGACACATCAGGAAAAAAGTTTGCAATAAACCACAGCATCTGCAATGGCAGCTCTCATTCCTTGTTCTGCTATTCGACACAATAAATGGCAATCCCCAAAAAGGGAAAGCACACCGTTCCTGGAGACACTGCAATACCAGGCCGATGCATGGAGTGGATGGAGCAAGCCCCGGCTCCAGCTCCGTGATCTAAAAATCCATTTAATATGTAGTCCCCGGATGGGGGACGTATCAGATATTAAACTGATAAGAACAGATTTTTCTTTTGAAAAATTTTATTGTCACAATACATTTTGGTTACATGCACACATTTGTTTTGTTAAAACACATTATACAATGGTTGTTGTTGTTGTTTTTGTTGTTGTTGTTTAATGCACAGGATAATTTTTAAATTAATTAATACACAAATAAAAACATTTTGTATTGAGTGTGTTTTTTGTTGTTGTTTGTGTGTCTGTAGTGCTAGAGAAAATAAAAAATAAAAAACAGTGTTATTAAAATCAAAAGACAGGTTTAAAAACGTTCTCTTCTGTTGTGCAAAAACGGGTATGTCCTTTAAAGAAAAAAGATTAAACCATCAGCTCAGTTCCTCAAAACCAGTCCCAGAGGCCTGACCCTTCTGGGCCCAGAGGAGATCCTCTTAAACCGAGGCACCGCTGTCCCACTTCAGGTGTTTGGGGGCATCTACGGGCAGTCAGGGCTCGTGGCTATGGGGACCTTTCCCGTGTAGCTCTGACCCTCCACATCCGAATGGCGACATGCGGTGTACTCCTGCAGCCTTGATTTGGCTAGCTGGATGGTGGCGTGCAGGGACCCCTGCATGCGCTTCCCTACCAGTAGGTTTCTGGAGGTCCATATGGCGTCTTGGATGCAGAGGATGGTAAGCCATAGCTTAGGGGGTGTTTTTGCTGGCATTTGTTTTTGGCTCACCCCTCCTCTCCCCATTGGGTAGTCTGGGACCCCCCCTACTGGTAGGTACGGGAATTGCTGGGGGCCAGCTGTCGCCCACAGGTCCCTCACAGCGCTGCACTCCCATAAGGCGTGCCTCACGGTCTCGGGGGCGCCACATCCGGACCGCGGGCAGATGGGGTTCTTTGACATGCCTCGGGAGTGCATCACGGCCCTGACCGGGAGGATCTCATGGGCAACCATCCAAGCCAGGTCTCGGTGTCGGTTGTGAAGAGCTGAGTGGGACACATTCCGCCAAACGTTTTGGGCTTCACCTAGAGTGAGCCCGCGTACTGGACACACTTGTTCCCGTTCCTGCACAAGAGAGAGTATAGAGCGATGATTGGTTAAAACAGTCACACTTTCTTTTTCCAAATTAAATTTCTTTAAAAAGTTCTTTATGTGTGTGTATGCTGGGGGTTGGTCAAAGGCAACTGGCATTGTCAAGTCTGTCTGTACAATATTTTGGGTTCTTAAGTAGGACCCCATCCAAAACCGGGTCATGGCTCCTGTTTTGTCTTGTTTGGATGGGGTTCGGGCATATTTTATATGTAGTGCAGTATAAAAAGCTCCTAAAAACAAGTAGGGGTCTGGCACTCCTTTTCCTCCATTTTGGGGTGCTTTCTTAATGGTTGCTCTTTTGAGTCGCTCCCACTTAGACCCCCATAAAAAATAAAACATTGCACGTTCCAGAGATACAAGAAAGAGTCTGGGGGGAAAGAAAACAGAACACAGCAATAAAAACAGGGGTAAAATCACAGCTTTTATGATTAAAACCTTTCCTTCAAATGTCAAACGTCTCAGTCCCCAGAAACCTAGTTTTTTCCGCACTTTAACCATCACGTCATGCCAATTTCCACTCCCTCCCCCGTCTCTGTCAAACTTAATACCCAGTATTTTTAACTCTGTCCTTTTAAAAGTAGTGTCCAGTCCAGCGAGCTCACTAGGTTTCCAGGGACCGTAAAACTGTGCTTGTGTTTTATCTCGGTTCAGTCTGGCTCCCGATGCTTTCCCAAACCAGTCTGTCAGGTCCATAGTCCTCTGTGTTGATAAAACGTCAGTACATAAAAGGTTGACATCATCCATATATAAAACAGTCTTTGCAGTCAGTCCTCCAGTCCCGGGTATAGTCAGTCCACTGATCCATGTATCCCTTCTCAATACCTGCGCTAGGGGTTCGATGCAAGCCACATACAGGAGAGGAGATAACGGACAGCCCTGACGGACGCCGCTGCATATATTTATCGCTTTTGAGAGATTCCCGTTAACTAGGATTTTGCTGGTTATGTCTTTATACAGCAATCCCACCCAAGCTAAGAACCTCCTGGGAAACCCCATTTTTTCCAAAACTTGAAACAAGTAGTGGTGCGAGACTCGGTCGAATGCTTTTTCAAAGTCTAAATTTAAAACTATCAGCCGAATATTTCTGTCTCTCGCATAACAGATGGCGTCTCTTATCAGTACGAGGCTGTCTGTGATCTTTCTCCCAGGGACGGCGCAGGCTTGATCCGGGTGGATCAGATCTGCTAAAACTGTTGACATTCGTGTTGTTAAAAGTTTACTAAAAAGTTTACAATCAAAGTTTAAAAGGGTTATAGGACGCCAGTTTTTTAAATCTGTCTTGTCATCTTTTTTGTGTAGTAGGGTCATTATTCCTATCCTAAAACTGTCAGGGAGCTGGTCGATCTTGTCAAAGTCATTAAAAACAGCCAGTAAGTCTTGTCTTAAAATGTCCCAAAAGGTCAAATAAAATTCAAGAGGGAGTCCATCAACTCCAGGAGTTTTCCCTTTTTTGAATTTTTGAATACTTTTGTCTATCTCAGAAATGTTAAAATCCTTTGTCAGACTGGTATTTCCATTTATTGTTTTCTCTATGCTTGTTAAAATTTCGCTCAAAATGCTGTTGTCACTTGCCTTTTCTTCATAGAGTTCTTCATAAAAGCTTTCTATTACTGATAAAATATCATTTGTGTCTGTCATTGTTTCTCCTTCTTTATTTCTTAATTTAAATATTGCTCTACCTCCATCAATAACTTTCTTAAAAAAGTATCTGCTGCATTTCTCGCCTTCCTCTATTTCCCTTTCTTTACTCCTGAAGAGAACACCTCTACTTTTAACCTCCGCTAATTCTGACATGTCTTTCTTAACTTCCTTAATTTCTTCGTTAAAATCAAAACCCTGGCTAAGAAGATAAAAGTAACGTTGTAGCCTCTTTTGCAGTCCCACCATTCGTCTTTTTTCTTTTAATTTTTTCTTTTTCCCTGCCCATCTAAAAAAAGTCTTGGTCTTTGCCTTTACCATCTCCCACCACTGTGCTCGTGAATCATAAAAGTCTTGTAAAGTCTGCCATTGGCTGTACTGCTCCCTGTAGTATGTTGTGATCTCTGGGTCTTCCAGCAGGGAGCAGTTCAGTTTCCATATCCCTCCACCTGTCGTCACACCTGTGGGAAAAGAAAGGGTGCAAGAAAGCATAGCGTGGTCTGAAAAGAAAACGGGCATTAGTTTAGCATCCACTGGTGTAAGGTCTCGCGTAAAGATATAGTCTATACGGGAGGCTTTAGTGCCATCACCACTAAACCAGGTGAATCCTTTTTCCCCAGGATGCATGGTTCTAAAACAGTCAGTCAATTTAAAATCCTTTATAATGTTCTGTAGTAAAATTGACGTTTTATCCATTTTAAAATCCTCTCTCTCCCCTTTTCTATCATTTTTACTTAAAATGCAATTAAAATCCCCTGCTAAAATAAATGGGGTCTTTCCTAAAAGGTGGGACTGCACGTCTTCTAAAAGGTCGTTCCTTTCATTTTTATCTGTAAAAGCATACATATTTAAAATATTAAAATCATGTCCTAAGAAGGACAGATTTATTAAAAGAGCTCTCCCATCTCTCACCACTGTGCTACCCTTCACCAAGAGCTGAGGATTTTTTATTAAAATGGCTACTCCATCGGCTCTGTTAAAATTTGATCCACTCCACACAGATACATGGGGCCATTGTTCTTCCCATCTCCTATAATTGGACATAAAAGGTAAAGCACATTCTTGTAAAAGCAGGATATCGCTATTTTGGGTTTGTAAAAAGGATAAAACCATTTGAGCTCTCAACTGTGACCTCACACTTCTTACATTTAAGGTGGAGAGTGTGAGTGTCATGATAAAAACAGTTAAAAATGATAAATACAACATTTTAGAAGACATAAATAACTAAAATTTCAATTAAAAAGGATATCTGTATCTTGTGAAACCAGCTCTTCTTCTTTTCCCCTATTTGGGGAATCCGGAGATTGAAGCTGTTTCCCCCTTGAGCTAGCCCTAGGGGTTGATGTTTGGAGTTCTATTGACAAGAAAGATATTTCGTTTGGGGAACCGAGTGGGAAAAGCCGGTTCAGATCCCCTGATGAGAAGGAATCTGATCGCAATCCCACTCTATCTCTTTTCTCATTCTTCTCCTCAATGGGAGATCGGGCAATCCTTTTTTTCCCTCTCAATATAACTCCTGGAAGATCATTACTTACCTCTATCTCTTGTTTCTCCTCCACTACCTTTTCCTGTTCTTGTTCACTATCCTCCTCCTTGCTCTGTTCATTTGATTCCTTTTCTTTCTCTATTAGGGATTGGTGGAGTTCCATCTCCTCATTTCCGTCTGCTCCAATAGTGTGGTTTGGCGGGAAATTTGAAGTTTGCTCCGCCCCCCCTCTCTCCTTACCTCTGTTATCAATTTTCTCTCCACCAACCCCAGGGTTTGGCGGGAGATTTGAATTTAGCTCCACCTCCTCATTGGCCTGTTGTACTCGCTCCTCAACCACCATTTTGTCTGATTTTACTTTGTTGGCAAACGATTTGGGGCAATCTCTGTAGAGATGAGACAAGTCTCCACAAAGATTACACTTTCTGCCATTTGGACATTCTTCAAAGGAATGTCCAATTTCTCTACACTTGTTACAAAAGAGTTTCTGGCATGCTTCAACAAGATGCCCAAACTCCCCACATCGCCGGCAGAGTTTGGGCATTCCCTGGTAGTGGATGTAGCCCCTGTTTTCTCCCAGAACTATCATTTGTGGTAAATGCCTCAGACCTTGGAAGCCCTGTGGGTCTTCCCATTGCTTAATGGGGACCCTCCAGGAACAATTCCAAATACCGTCTTCATCATAAACCTTCATAGCCTGGCCCCTTACAGTGCAAAATCTACCCAGCCATGTGCAAATGTCTTCTCCATTCACAGTCTCATTGAACATTCTAACGATAACCATTTTTTGTGTGTTATCAGTTAGTTTCTCAACTTTAAACATGGAAAACTGGGTCTTGTGTGTGTCAAAGCGCTGCCAGAACTCATTTAACAGTGCTGCATTTTTAAAACTCACATCGAAGCCTTTGTTAAAAGGCAGGGTTAGAATGCAATTTAAATCAGCAGGATTAAAACCTAGAAGTTTTTGCATAAGTTTCCTCGAAAAATCCAACCTTGACATTTCCATTAACTTTCCATCTTTTTCTAAAAAAAGGAACCTAGTGCTGTGGTGCCTCCGCATGCCGGCACGAGCAGCCGACATGTTGGAGGCACCGACAGCTAAAAGGAATCAAACAAACTAAAAAATTACCACAGCAATAAAAACAACGTAAAACAGGAAATAACTTACCTTAAGACCAGTTTCTCAATAAAAAAAACTCCTCCTAAAAAACAAGCACAACACAATATGAAAGACAATAAATAGTAAAAAAGTATGCCAGATACAATACAATATACCTCTCGGGAGGTGTAGGACGTGCTATGGTAGAGCACAACCTAAAAACCTCCAAGAGGCGATCGCAGTCTCTTCCTTTAAGCCAGACACTTGATCTTAGCCAAAAGGCCGAGAAGCGATGCTGCTAAGACGCAGCAGGGAGGAAGCCGGACACGGCGATGCCCATCTCGGCTTTGGTAAGTTTTGGGAGACCTAAAAACGCTGGGGGATGGTGGTAGCCTCCCCTGTCTACAACGTCACCGGGCCTCGTCCCGATCGGCCTGACGGAAAGTACGGCATCGCTCGTAACTCCCAAACGGTTGGTCGCAGAGCCACGTGCCTTATGTCATCGGAATCCTTGGCTCGAGCCGAACGAGACGCAGGTCTCAGATTGGCTCGTCGCTCTGACGAAATTTTCGGGTATTTTGGATTTTGTCGAAAACCTTCTTTTGCAACCTAGCGCCAGGTATTTGGCCCAGTCCCACCCAAATCAGCACAGAAAGCTTCTCTGGAGTCTGACTGTCAATAATCATCCAAAAAAAGAGGAAATTTCCATTCACCTTGGCGAGGGGACCTCAAAACGTGCTAAGGTGGCGTGTCCGAGGTGGCTCGAATGGCTATAACTCCGGGAAGGAGTGAGATCCCTTCACCCAAATCGGCACACCTGTGCAGGGGCTCAGTCCGAGGCCAGGTGAAAAGGGGCGTGGCGACAGGCCAGTAGGTGGCGCCGTAAGCTGAAAAATAGGGAAAATGTAATGTAAAAAGACAATCAAACAAAGATGAAAACACCCGAAACACTGCGGGATCGTAGTACCCTCCCCTGTCTGCAACGTCACCGGGCCTTGTCCCGATCGGCCTGACGGTGGAACTGCAGCCACGGAAAGTACGGCATCGCTCGTAACTCCCAAACGGTTGGTCGCAGAGCCACGTGCCTTATGTCATCGGAATCCTTGGCTCGAGCCGAACGAGACGCAGGTCTCAGATTGGCTCGTCGCTCTGACGAAATTTTCGGGTATTTTGGATTTTGTCGAAAACCTTCTTTTGCAACCTAGCGCCAGGTATTTGGCCCAGTCCCACCCAAATCAGCACAGAAAGCTTCTCTGGAGTCTGACTGTCAATAATCATCCAAAAAAAGAGGAAATTTCCATTCACCTTGGCGAGGGGACCTCAAAACGTGCTAAGGTGGCGTGTCCGAGGTGGCTCGAATGGCTATAACTCCGGGAAGGAGTGAGATCCCTTCACCCAAATCGGCACACCTGTGCAGGGGCTCAGTCCGAGGCCAGGTGAAAAGGGGCGTGGCGACAGGCCAGTAGGTGGCGCCGTAAGCTGAAAAATAGGGAAAATGTAATGTAAAAAGACAATCAAACAAAGATGAAAACACCCGAAACACTGCGGGATCGTAGTACCCTCCCCTGTCTGCAACGTCACCGGGCCTTGTCCCGATCGGCCTGACGGTGGAACTGCAGCGACGGAAAGTACGGCATCGCTCGTAACTCCCAAACGGTTGGTCGCAGAGCCACGTGCCTTATGTCATCGGAATCCTTGGCTCGAGCCGAACGAGACGCAGGTCTCAGATTGGCTCGTCGCTCTGACGAAATTTTCGGGTATTTTGGATTTTGTCGAAAACCTTCTTTTGCAATCTAGCGCCAGGTATTTGGCCCAGTCCCACCCAAATCAGCACAGAAAGCTTCTCTGGAGTCTGACTGTCAATAATCATCCAAAAAAAGAGGAAATTTCCATTCACCTTGGCGAGGGGACCTCAAAACGTGCTAAGGTGGCGTGTCCGAGGTGGCTCGAATGGCTATAACTCCGGGAAGGAGTGAGATCCCTTCACCCAAATCGGCACACATGTGCAGGGGCTCAGTCCGAGGCCAGGTGAAAAAGGGCGCGGCGACAGGCCACTAGGTGGCGCTGTAAGCGACAACAAAATTAATACGAATCGAAAAAAAGGACAAACAAACAACATGGAGACAGATACAGCTAGGCTGCAGTCAGTCCAATCTACTTTCAAAGTAAGGTCTGCGCTATGTTCGAACTAAACTACCCACCAGGGTCTGATTTTTCAAGAGCGTAAGTGACTTTGTTTCACAGGCGCACAACACGTATCTCGCATGTGACAGAACTCCCCATTCTGAAATGGAAATAAATAAAAAACTGTAAAAACCTCTTCTGCTTTGTTTCACCAACAATTTCAGGGGAGAGCGCGAACGCAGTCCCCCACTACCATAAATTATGCAGTCGAGATTCCCGCATTTGGGGAATTCGCAGGGGTCAGCATGGCCGGAGTGCAATGGACAAGCCTCGCCCTGGGTGAACCGCCTTCTTGATCATGGTGTCTCCCCTGCCAGGTAAGTATGAAGGCCCAGGCGGTCAGCCAGAGGTCTGATTTGCATCTCTACCATCCTCACCAACGGTTAGCCCTCCGCCCCCGCTCCAGGAAAGGAAGGACGGGTGCCTTCCGTTACTTGCCTGGAAACTGCCAAGCTCATGGGCCGGTGCTTCCCAACGCCAGTTTTAGATGACTCTCTTTAAACAAACACACCTGATTCGATGCACCACCTCGTCTGTGAAAGACTTCAAGACCTCAGGTGGGTGCATCGTTAGTGGAAGAGTCCAAGACCCCAGGAGGACACATCAGGAAAAAAGTTTGCAATAAACCACAGCATCTGCAATGGCAGCTCTCATTCCTTGTTCTGCTATTCGACACAATAAATGGCAATCCCCAAAAAGGGAAAGCACACCGTTCCTGGAGACACTGCAATACCAGGCCGATGCATGGAGTGGATGGAGCAAGCCCCGGCTCCAGCTCCGTGATCTAAAAATCCATTTAATATGTAGTCCCCGGATGGGGGACGTATCAGATATTAAACTGATAAGAACAGATTTTTTTTTTTTTTTTTTTTTTTTTTTTTTTTCTTTCGAAAAATTTTTATTGTCACCATTTACATTTTTTTCATTTGCATTTTTTTCGTTTTCACACACCATTTTCTTTTTAATCACACATTAAAACAAGCAATATAATATATAATAAATACACATGGTAAAATGAAAGAAACAATCATTATTAAAAAGCATTGATTAAAACCACAGTGTTTTGCTTGTTTTTAAAAGTCCATTATTGAGGTGTGTTTAAAAGGTACGGTCAGTTCCAAAAGTAAAATACAAATTTTAAAAAAGCAAACAAGCCTCGTATATATATATATATATATATATGTTAATAAAACCTATTTCATGATAAAACAATAAAAAACACCAATTAAAAATCATCTGTTGTGCAAGACCGGGGGTGAGTCCTTATCAAGTGGGTCATCACCCCACTCTCCAGAACAGGGACATGAGATGCTACTTTATGGACTCAGCGGAGATCCCCTCTCCTCCGGCCCGCTGGCCCGCTGTTCCCGTAGCCAGAGTGGTGAGGGTGCATCTACGGGCGGCCAGGGTCGGTGCCTGCCGGGACCCTCTCCGTGCGACCCCGGCCCCCCCGTCCGAATATCGTCGTCCGGTACCCCTGCAGCATTGATGTTACCTTTAGCTCGCATGCATGGAGGGTTACCGTAACGCGCTTCCCCACCAGCAGGTTTCTGGTGGCCCAGATGGCATCCTTGATGACGTTGAGGGTGAGCCAGAGCGAGGTAAATTTCTGTGCCGTCAAGTCCTTCAAGCCCCGGCCCACCCCAAGGATGGCGAGCTGGTACCCGAACTGGGCCCCACCCACTGGTAGGCACGGGAAATACAGGGGGCCGGTCTTGGCCCACAGGTCCCGCGCAGTGCTGCACTCCCAGAGCAGGTGGTGGACGGTCTCCGGGGAATTGCAGCCGGACCGCGGGCAGATGGGGTTTTTGGCCATGCCTCTGGAGTGCATAACCGCCCTGACCGGGAGGATCTCATGAGCCACCATCCACGATAAGTCCTTGTGCCTGTTCTGGAGAGCGGGGTGAGCCGCGTTCCGCCAAACCTGTTTGGCCTCACTTGGTGTGAGGCCCGGAACTGGACTCACCGGTTCCCGGTCCTGCACAACAGAGATGAGAGACTTGTGTTGAGTTAAAATGGTGACATCTTCACTCTCTAAAAGGTATTTCTTTAAAAACTTTTTTATAAAACTGTACTCTTTGGGCAAGTTAAAAGACACTGGGGTTTTCAAGTCCACTGGTAAAATTTTCAGTGTTCGTAGGTAAGACCCCATCCAAAATCGCGCCATTGCAGCCGTCTTGTTTTCTTTGGATGGGGTCGTGGCATAACTAATGTGCAGGGCGGTGAAGCGGCTGCCTAAAAACAGGTGGGGGTCTGGGAGGCCTTTTCCACCGTTCTCCGGCCTTTTCTTGATAGTCTCCCTCTTCAGGCGCTCCCACTTGGACCCCCACAGGAAGTAAAACACCGCCCTCTCCAGTTTCCCCAGGAACCACCGAGGGGGGCTAAAAACAGAACAGACAAGTAAAATCAGAGGTAAAATCACAGATTTAAAAATTAAAACCTTGCCTTCCATCGTCATCTGTCTTAGTCCCCAAAACCCCAGTCTTTTCCTAACTTTCCCTAACAAGTCAGTCCAGTTTTCCCGTCCACCCCCGTCTTTATCAAATTTAACGCCTAAAATCTTAAAATCGTTGTCTTTAAAAACCAAATCAAGTCCTCCTGTGTCCACGTCTCCCCACGGCCCGAAGAGCTGGGCCTCGGACTTGTTTCTATTGAGTTTGGCGCCCGAGGCCCGACCGTACCAGTCAGTCAAGTCCAGTGCTCTTCGTATTGATAAAACGTCTGTGGCTAAAAGAGTTACGTCGTCCATATATAAAACACAGGTTGCCGTCAGTCCCCCCGTCCCAGGAACGTCCAGTCCTTTGATCCATTTGTCCCTTCTCAAGATCTGTGCCAGTGGCTCGATGCAAGCCACATACAGAAGAGGAGATAAAGGACATCCCTGACGGACACCACTGTGTATGTTCACAGCTTTGGAAAGATGCCCATTTATTAGAATTTTGCTGACTATTCCCTTGTACAGCAGTCCCACCCAGGCTATAAACCTCTTTGGAAACCCCATTTTCTCCAGAACCTGGAAGAGGTACTGGTGCGAGACTCGATCAAATGCTTTTTCAAAATCTAAATTTAGGACTACTAGCCGAATATTTCTGTCTCTCGCGTAACAGATGGCGTCTCTAATCAGCACTAGGTTGTCTGTTATCTTTCTTCCGGGCACAGAACAAGCTTGATCCGGGTGAATCACGTCCTCTAAAACAGTTGACATGCGTGTTGCTAAAACTTTGCTAAAAAGTTTATAATCGAAATTTAAAAGTGTTATGGGTCTCCAGTTTTTTAAGTCAGTCCGGTCACCTTTTTTGTGAAGTAAAGAAACTATCCCTATTCTAAAACTGTCTGGAAGTCTGTCGAGGGTCTCAAACTCTTTAAAAACTGTCAAAAGCTCTTGTCCTAAAATGTCCCAAAATGTTAGATAAAACTCCAGGGGAAGTCCATCCACTCCTGGGGACTTCCCCCTTTTAAAACCTCCAAGAGCTTTTTGGGTTTCTAAAATGTTCAAATCTTGGGCTAAAATCTCATTTTGACAGTCGACCCTTTTCTCAACAAAATTTAAAACTTCTTTTACGGTGTCTGAGTGTACCTTTTTAAAACTATATAAAGCCCCATAAAATTTTTCCACATCCTCTAAAATCTCTTTTGTTGTGTTAACCTCCCTATCCCCTGTTTTAACCCTGGTTAACCCCCCACCCCTTGTTATTATTTTCTTAAAAAAATATCTGGTACACTTTTCCCCTTCTTCAATTTCTCTCTCTTTGCTTCTTAAAAGGACCCCTTTACTTTCTATATTGGCTAAAACTGACATTTCCTTTTTTACATCCTGGATTTCATTGTTAAAATCAAAACCATTATTTAAAAGATTAAAATACCTTTGTAGTCTTTTTTGCAACCCCAACATGCATTTCTTTTCCCTACTCTTCTTTTCTTTCCCTATCTTTCTAAAAAACTGTCTCGTCCGGTCCTTTACCATCTCCCACCACTGTGCACGTGTATCATAAAAGTCTTGGAGGGTCTGCCATTGGCTGAACTGTTCCCTATATTCTAAAATTACATTCTTGTCTTCCAACAGGGAACAGTTCAGCTTCCACAGCCCTCCCCCTACCGTCACACCCATGGGCAGTGAAAGGGTGCAAGACAGCATCAGGTGATCAGAGAAAAAAAGGGGGGTTAATGTAGCATCGGTTGGCGGGCAGTCCCTTGTAAACACGTAGTCGATTCGAGAGGCTTTGGTACCATCACCACTGAACCAGGTGAAGCCCTCCTCTCTTTGATGCAAAATTTTAAAACAGTCGACTAAATTAAAATCTCTGACTAAACCCTGCAATAAAACCGACGTTTTGTCCACTCTGAAATCCTCCCCTACCCTTTTCCTGTCTGTTTTAGATAAAACACAATTAAAATCCCCTGCTACCATTAGGGGAGCCCTACCTAGCATGTGGGGTTGCAAGTCTTCTAAAAGCTCATATCTTTCGTTCTTTTCCGTAAAACCATATACATTAAGAACATTAAAATCCCTGTCTAAAAAGGTCAGATTTACTAAAAGTGCCCGGCCTTGCCTCACCACAGTGCTGCCCTTCACCAGGATGTTAGGATTATTAATTAAAACCGCAACTCCGTCGTTTTTGTTAAAATTTGATCCGCTCCATATGGAGGCTCCTGCGGACCATAGCTCTTCCATTTTTGTGTACCTAGTTAAAAAGGGCAGAGAACACTCTTGTAATAAAAACAAATCTGACTTAAAAGATTTTAAAAGGGACAAAATACTCTGTGCTCTAATGGTGGACCTCACACTTCTGACATTGATAGTAGAGATGGTGAGGGCCATGAGCAGTAGGGTTAAAAAGGTATGAGGCATTTAAAACAGAAGACAACAAAAAGACTACAAAAATATGATTAAAATCATGTTACATCTTGTAGCATTTGTCTTTCCTTTTCCCCAGATGAGCTGAGGTCAGGAGGGCAAATGCCTGTCGCTTCAGAGGCCACAGAGGGAACCTCTTGTGGCTCCTTTGGCGATGATGCTGTTAGCTTAATGTGCAAAAAGGAAACCTCATTTGGGGACTCTAGGGGCCACATGCGCTCCAGATCTACCGAGTCGGAACTATCGAGCTTATATGCTGCCCTAGATTTTTTCTCCTCCATGACAATCAGAGGAGACCCCGCAGGTCTTTTTTGCACCTGAGCATTAGGGAGTGAACACTGTGTCTCACTCCCGGTGGATTCTTCCACCCCATCCGAAACTGTTACCAGTGACTCTTCCTCACTTTCCTCTCCTTCCATTCCCACTTCCTGTTCCGTTGCCTCCGCCCCTGTGGCCGCCCCACTTCCTCCTTCCTGCCCAATCCCTGAGGCCGGCTGGGAATTTGAAATTCCCGCCAAAACCTCAGGGACCGCCTCCTCTCTCCTTTGTTCCTTTGTTTGTTGCCCATGTGGGGCGGCCATTTTTAGCTTGTTGGCAAAACTTTTAGGGCAGTCTCTGTAGAGATGGTTTGTTTCTCCACAAAGATTGCACCGTCTGCCATTGGTACAGTCATCAAAACTGTGACCAATTTCTCTACACTTCCCACAGATTAACTCTTGGCATGCTTCAGCTAGATGACCAAACCTTGCACACTTTCTGCAGAGTTTGGGCATTCCTTGATAATGTATGTAGCCTCTGTTCTCTCCGAGCACAATCATGGAAGGCAGATGTTTCAGGCCCTGGTAGCCCCCAGCGTCTTCCCATTGTTTAATGGGAATTCGCCAGGAGCATGTCCAAATGCCATCTTCATCTAACACTTTGACAGGCTGGCCTCGAACAGTGCAAAATCTACCCAACCAAACACAAATATCATCTCCAGTCACGGTTTCATTGAACATCCTGACAATCACAGTTTTAAGTGTGTTATCAGAAAGTTTCTCAACAGTGAACATGGAGAACTGGGCTTTAACTGATTCAAACCTTTGCCAAAAGTCATTAAGTAGGGAAGCGGTTTTAAAACTAACATCAAATCCTTTGTTCAAGGGCAGAGTCATCAAACAATTCAGGTCATCACATTTAAAAGCTAGGGTCTTTTGGATCAGCTTCCTGGAAAAGTCCATACGGGACATTCCCAGGAGCTTCCCCTCACCCTGCCTGAATAAAAAACGCACGCTGTGGTGCCTCCGCACGCCGGCACGGGCAGCCGACATGATGGAGGCACCAACAGCCTAAAAACTTAAAACAACAATAAATACAACAATAAATAACAAAATAAATAATTAAAAGACCTCACCTTAAAACTTGTTGGAGCCCGAAGCAGCAGAGTTCAATATACCTCTCGAAGTTGTGTGACTCAAGATATGAAACGATCTCGAGTCAGGAAACCTCCAAGAGGCGATCGCAGTCTCAACCGTCCGACAAGATACTTGATCTTAGCCAAAAGGCCGAGAAGCGATGCTGCTAAGACGCAGCAGGGAGGAAGCCGGACACGGCGATGCCCATCTCGGCTTTGGTAAGTTTTGGGAGACCTAAAAACGCTGGGGGATGGTGGTAGCCTCCCCTGTCTACAACGTCACCGGGCCTCGTCCCGATCGGCCTGACGGAAAGTACGGCATCGCTCGTAACTCCCAAACGGTTGGTCGCAGAGCCACGTGCCTTATGTCATCGGAATCCTTGGCTCGAGCCGAACGAGACGCAGGTCTCAGATTGGCTCGTCGCTCTGACGAAATTTTCGGGTATTTTGGATTTTGTCGAAAACCTTCTTTTGCAACCTAGCGCCAGGTATTTGGCCCAGTCCCACCCAAATCAGCACAGAAAGCTTCTCTGGAGTCTGACTGTCAATAATCATCCAAAAAAAGAGGAAATTTCCATTCACCTTGGCGAGGGGACCTCAAAACGTGCTAAGGTGGCGTGTCCGAGGTGGCTCGAATGGCTATAACTCCGGGAAGGAGTGAGATCCCTTCACCCAAATCGGCACACCTGTGCAGGGGCTCAGTCCGAGGCCAGGTGAAAAGGGGCGTGGCGACAGGCCAGTAGGTGGCGCCGTAAGCTGAAAAATAGGGAAAATGTAATGTAAAAAGACAATCAAACAAAGATGAAAACACCCGAAACACTGCGGGATCGTAGTACCCTCCCCTGTCTGCAACGTCACCGGGCCTTGTCCCGATCGGCCTGACGGTGGAACTGCAGCGACGGAAAGTACGGCATCGCTCGTAACTCCCAAACGGTTGGTCGCAGAGCCACGTGCCTTATGTCATCGGAATCCTTGGCTCGAGCCGAACGAGACGCAGGTCTCAGATTGGCTCGTCGCTCTGACGAAATTTTCGGGTATTTTGGATTTTGTCGAAAACCTTCTTTTGCAACCTAGCGCCAGGTATTTGGCCCAGTCCCACCCAAATCAGCACAGAAAGCTTCTCTGGAGTCTGACTGTCAATAATCATCCAAAAAAAGAGGAAATTTCCATTCACCTTGGCGAGGGGACCTCAAAACGTGCTAAGGTGGCGTGTCCGAGGTGGCTCGAATGGCTATAACTCCGGGAAGGAGTGAGATCCCTTCACCCAAATCGGCACACCTGTGCAGGGGCTCAGTCCAAGGCCAGGTGAAAAGGGGCGTGGCGACAGGCCAGTAGGTGGCGCCGTAAGCTGAAAAATAGGGAAAATGTAATGTAAAAAGACAATCAAACAAAGATGAAAACACCCGAAACACTGCGGGATCGTAGTACCCTCCCCTGTCTGCAACGTCACCGGGCCTCGTCCCGATCGGCCTGACGGTGGAACTGCAGCGACGGAAAGTACGGCATCGCTCGTAACTCCCAAACGGTTGGTCGCAGAGCCACGTGCCTTATGTCATCGGAATCCTTGGCTCGAGCCGAACGAGACGCAGGTCTCAGATTGGCTCGTCGCTCTGACGAAATTTTCGGGTATTTTGGATTTTGTCGAAAACCTTCTTTTGCAACCTAGCGCCAGGTATTTGGCCCAGTCCCACCCAAATCAGCACAGAAAGCTTCTCTGGAGTCTGACTGTCAATAATCATCCAAAAAAAGAGGAAATTTCCATTCACCTTGGCGAGGGGACCTCAAAACGTGCTAAGGTGGCGTGTCCGAGGTGGCTCGAATGGCTATAACTCCGGGAAGGAGTGAGATCCCTTCACCCAAATCGGCACACCTGTGCAGGGGCTCAGTCCGAGGCCAGGTGAAAAGGGGCGTGGCGACAGGCCAGTAGGTGGCGCCGTAAGCTGAAAAATAGGAAAAATGTAATGTAAAAAGACAATCAAACAAAGATGAAAACACCCGAAACACTGCGGGATCGTAGTACCCTCCCCTGTCTGCAACGTCACCGGGCCTTGTCCCGATCGGCCTGACGGTGGAACTGCAGCGACGGAAAGTACGGCATCGCTCGTAACTCCCAAACGGTTGGTCGCAGAGCCACGTGCCTTATGTCATCGGAATCCTTGGCTCGAGCCGAACGAGACGCAGGTCTCAGATTGGCTCGTCGCTCTGACGAAATTTTCGGGTATTTTGGATTTTGTCGAAAACCTTCTTTTGCAATCTAGCGCCAGGTATTTGGCCCAGTCCCACCCAAATCAGCACAGAAAGCTTCTCTGGAGTCTGACTGTCAATAATCATCCAAAAAAAGAGGAAATTTCCATTCACCTTGGCGAGGGGACCTCAAAACGTGCTAAGGTGGCGTGTCCGAGGTGGCTCGAATGGCTATAACTCCGGGAAGGAGTGAGATCCCTTCACCCAAATCGGCACACATGTGCAGGGGCTCAGTCCGAGGCCAGGTGAAAAAGGGCGCGGCGACAGGCCACTAGGTGGCGCTGTAAGCGACAACAAAATTAATACGAATCGAAAAAAAGGACAAACAAACAACATGGAGACAGATACAGCTAGGCTGCAGTCAGTCCAATCTACTTTCAAAGTAAGGTCTGCGCTATGTTCGAACTAAACTACCCACCAGGGTCTGATTTTTCAAGAGCGTAAGTGACTTTGTTTCACAGGCGCACAACACGTATCTCGCATGTGACAGAACTCCCCATTCTGAAATGGAAATAAATAAAAAACTGTAAAAACCTCTTCTGCTTTGTTTCACCAACAATTTCAGGGGAGAGCGCGAACGCAGTCCCCCACTACCATAAATTATGCAGTCGAGATTCCCGCATTTGGGGAATTCGCAGGGGTCAGCATGGCCGGAGTGCAATGGACAAGCCTCGCCCTGGGTGAACCGCCTTCTTGATCATGGTGTCTCCCCTGCCAGGTAAGTATGAAGGCCCAGGCGGTCAGCCAGAGGTCTGATTTGCATCTCTACCATCCTCACCAACGGTTAGCCCTCCGCCCCCGCTCCAGGAAAGGAAGGACGGGTGCCTTCCGTTACTTGCCTGGAAACTGCCAAGCTCATGGGCCGGTGCTTCCCAACGCCAGTTTTAGATGACTCTCTTTAAACAAACACACCTGATTCGATGCACCACCTCGTCTGTGAAAGACTTCAAGACCTCAGGTGGGTGCATCGTTAGTGGAAGAGTCCAAGACCCCAGGAGGACACATCAGGAAAAAAGTTTGCAATAAACCACAGCATCTGCAATGGCAGCTCTCATTCCTTGTTCTGCTATTCGACACAATAAATGGCAATCCCCAAAAAGGGAAAGCACACCGTTCCTGGAGACACTGCAATACCAGGCCGATGCATGGAGTGGATGGAGCAAGCCCCGGCTCCAGCTCCGTGATCTAAAAATCCATTTAATATGTAGTCCCCGGATGGGGGACGTATCAGATATTAAACTGATAAGAACAGATACTACACTTGATCTTAGCCAAAAGGCCGAGAAGCGATGCTGCTAAGACGCAGCAGGGAGGAAGCCGGACACGACGATGCCCATCTCGGCTTTGGTAAGTTTTGGGAGACCTAAAAACGCTGGGGGATGGTGGTAGCCTCCCCTGTCTACAACGTCACCGGGCCTCGTCCCGATCGGCCTGACGGAAAGTACGGCATCGCTCGTAACTCCCAAACGGTTGGTCGCAGAGCCACGTGCCTTATGTCATCGGAATCCTTGGCTCGAGCCGAACGAGACGCAGGTCTCAGATTGGCTCGTCGCTCTGACGAAATTTTCGGGTATTTTGGATTTTGTCGAAAACCTTCTTTTGCAACCTAGCGCCAGGTATTTGGCCCAGTCCCACCCAAATCAGCACAGAAAGCTTCTCTGGAGTCTGACTGTCAATAATCATCCAAAAAAAGAGGAAATTTCCATTCACCTTGGCGAGGGGACCTCAAAACGTGCTAAGGTGGCGTGTCCGAGGTGGCTCGAATGGCTATAACTCCGGGAAGGAGTGAGATCCCTTCACCCAAATCGGCACACCTGTGCAGGGGCTCAGTCCGAGGCCAGGTGAAAAGGGGCGTGGCGACAGGCCAGTAGGTGGCGCCGTAAGCTGAAAAATAGGGAAAATGTAATGTAAAAAGACAATCAAACAAAGATGAAAACACCCGAAACACTGCGGGATCGTAGTACCCTCCCCTGTCTGCAACGTCACCGGGCCTTGTCCCGATCGGCCTGACGGTGGAACTGCAGCGACGGAAAGTACGGCATCGCTCGTAACTCCCAAACGGTTGGTCGCAGAGCCACGTGCCTTATGTCATCGGAATCCTTGGCTCGAGCCGAACGAGACGCAGGTCTCAGATTGGCTCGTCGCTCTGACGAAATTTTCGGGTATTTTGGATTTTGTCGAAAACCTTCTTTTGCAACCTAGCGCCAGGTATTTGGCCCAGTCCCACCCAAATCAGCACAGAAAGCTTCTCTGGAGTCTGACTGTCAATAATCATCCAAAAAAAGAGGAAATTTCCATTCACCTTGGCGAGGGGACCTCAAAACGTGCTAAGGTGGCGTGTCCGAGGTGGCTCGAATGGCTATAACTCCGGGAAGGAGTGAGATCCCTTCACCCAAATCGGCACACCTGTGCAGGGGCTCAGTCCGAGGCCAGGTGAAAAGGGGCGTGGCGACAGGCCAGTAGGTGGCGCCGTAAGCTGAAAAATAGGGAAAATGTAATGTAAAAAGACAATCAAACAAAGATGAAAACACCCGAAACACTGCGGGATCGTAGTACCCTCCCCTGTCTGCAACGTCACCGGGCCTTGTCCCGATCGGCCTGACGGTGGAACTGCAGCGACGGAAAGTACGGCATCGCTCGTAACTCCCAAACGGTTGGTCGCAGAGCCACGTGCCTTATGTCATCGGAATCCTTGGCTCGAGCCGAACGAGACGCAGGTCTCAGATTGGCTCGTCGCTCTGACGAAATTTTCGGGTATTTTGGATTTTGTCGAAAACCTTCTTTTGCAACCTAGCGCCAGGTATTTGGCCCAGTCCCACCCAAATCAGCACAGAAAGCTTCTCTGGAGTCTGACTGTCAATAATCATCCAAAAAAAGAGGAAATTTCCATTCACCTTGGCGAGGGGACCTCAAAACGTGCTAAGGTGGCGTGTCCGAGGTGGCTCGAATGGCTATAACTCCGGGAAGGAGTGAGATCCCTTCACCCAAATCGGCACACCTGTGCAGGGGCTCAGTCCAAGGCCAGGTGAAAAGGGGCGTGGCGACAGGCCAGTAGGTGGCGCCGTAAGCTGAAAAATAGGGAAAATGTAATGTAAAAAGACAATCAAACAAAGATGAAAACACCCGAAACACTGCGGGATCGTAGTACCCTCCCCTGTCTGCAACGTCACCGGGCCTCGTCCCGATCGGCCTGACGGTGGAACTGCAGCGACGGAAAGTACGGCATCGCTCGTAACTCCCAAACGGTTGGTCGCAGAGCCACGTGCCTTATGTCATCGGAATCCTTGGCTCGAGCCGAACGAGACGCAGGTCTCAGATTGGCTCGTCGCTCTGACGAAATTTTCGGGTATTTTGGATTTTGTCGAAAACCTTCTTTTGCAACCTAGCGCCAGGTATTTGGCCCAGTCCCACCCAAATCAGCACAGAAAGCTTCTCTGGAGTCTGACTGTCAATAATCATCCAAAAAAAGAGGAAATTTCCATTCACCTTGGCGAGGGGACCTCAAAACGTGCTAAGGTGGCGTGTCCGAGGTGGCTCGAATGGCTATAACTCCGGGAAGGAGTGAGATCCCTTCACCCAAATCGGCACACCTGTGCAGGGGCTCAGTCCGAGGCCAGGTGAAAAGGGGCGTGGCGACAGGCCAGTAGGTGGCGCCGTAAGCTGAAAAATAGGAAAAATGTAATGTAAAAAGACAATCAAACAAAGATGAAAACACCCGAAACACTGCGGGATCGTAGTACCCTCCCCTGTCTGCAACGTCACCGGGCCTTGTCCCGATCGGCCTGACGGTGGAACTGCAGCGACGGAAAGTACGGCATCGCTCGTAACTCCCAAACGGTTGGTCGCAGAGCCACGTGCCTTATGTCATCGGAATCCTTGGCTCGAGCCGAACGAGACGCAGGTCTCAGATTGGCTCGTCGCTCTGACGAAATTTTCGGGTATTTTGGATTTTGTCGAAAACCTTCTTTTGCAATCTAGCGCCAGGTATTTGGCCCAGTCCCACCCAAATCAGCACAGAAAGCTTCTCTGGAGTCTGACTGTCAATAATCATCCAAAAAAAGAGGAAATTTCCATTCACCTTGGCGAGGGGACCTCAAAACGTGCTAAGGTGGCGTGTCCGAGGTGGCTCGAATGGCTATAACTCCGGGAAGGAGTGAGATCCCTTCACCCAAATCGGCACACATGTGCAGGGGCTCAGTCCGAGGCCAGGTGAAAAAGGGCGCGGCGACAGGCCACTAGGTGGCGCTGTAAGCGACAACAAAATTAATACGAATCGAAAAAAAGGACAAACAAACAACATGGAGACAGATACAGCTAGGCTGCAGTCAGTCCAATCTACTTTCAAAGTAAGGTCTGCGCTATGTTCGAACTAAACTACCCACCAGGGTCTGATTTTTCAAGAGCGTAAGTGACTTTGTTTCACAGGCGCACAACACGTATCTCGCATGTGACAGAACTCCCCATTCTGAAATGGAAATAAATAAAAAACTGTAAAAACCTCTTCTGCTTTGTTTCACCAACAATTTCAGGGGAGAGCGCGAACGCAGTCCCCCACTACCATAAATTATGCAGTCGAGATTCCCGCATTTGGGGAATTCGCAGGGGTCAGCATGGCCGGAGTGCAATGGACAAGCCTCGCCCTGGGTGAACCGCCTTCTTGATCATGGTGTCTCCCCTGCCAGGTAAGTATGAAGGCCCAGGCGGTCAGCCAGAGGTCTGATTTGCATCTCTACCATCCTCACCAACGGTTAGCCCTCCGCCCCCGCTCCAGGAAAGGAAGGACGGGTGCCTTCCGTTACTTGCCTGGAAACTGCCAAGCTCATGGGCCGGTGCTTCCCAACGCCAGTTTTAGATGACTCTCTTTAAACAAACACACCTGATTCGATGCACCACCTCGTCTGTGAAAGACTTCAAGACCTCAGGTGGGTGCATCGTTAGTGGAAGAGTCCAAGACCCCAGGAGGACACATCAGGAAAAAAGTTTGCAATAAACCACAGCATCTGCAATGGCAGCTCTCATTCCTTGTTCTGCTATTCGACACAATAAATGGCAATCCCCAAAAAGGGAAAGCACACCGTTCCTGGAGACACTGCAATACCAGGCCGATGCATGGAGTGGATGGAGCAAGCCCCGGCTCCAGCTCCGTGATCTAAAAATCCATTTAATATGTAGTCCCCGGATGGGGGACGTATCAGATATTAAACTGATAAGAACAGATACTACACTTGATCTTAGCCAAAAGGCCGAGAAGCGATGCTGCTAAGACGCAGCAGGGAGGAAGCCGGACACGACGATGCCCATCTCGGCTTTGGTAAGTTTTGGGAGACCTAAAAACGCTGGGGGATGGTGGTAGCCTCCCCTGTCTACAACGTCACCGGGCCTCGTCCCGATCGGCCTGACGGAAAGTACGGCATCGCTCGTAACTCCCAAACGGTTGGTCGCAGAGCCACGTGCCTTATGTCATCGGAATCCTTGGCTCGAGCCGAACGAGACGCAGGTCTCAGATTGGCTCGTCGCTCTGACGAAATTTTCGGGTATTTTGGATTTTGTCGAAAACCTTCTTTTGCAACCTAGCGCCAGGTATTTGGCCCAGTCCCACCCAAATCAGCACAGAAAGCTTCTCTGGAGTCTGACTGTCAATAATCATCCAAAAAAAGAGGAAATTTCCATTCACCTTGGCGAGGGGACCTCAAAACGTGCTAAGGTGGCGTGTCCGAGGTGGCTCGAATGGCTATAACTCCGGGAAGGAGTGAGATCCCTTCACCCAAATCGGCACACCTGTGCAGGGGCTCAGTCCGAGGCCAGGTGAAAAGGGGCGTGGCGACAGGCCAGTAGGTGGCGCCGTAAGCTGAAAAATAGGGAAAATGTAATGTAAAAAGACAATCAAACAAAGATGAAAACACCCGAAACACTGCGGGATCGTAGTACCCTCCCCTGTCTGCAACGTCACCGGGCCTTGTCCCGATCGGCCTGACGGTGGAACTGCAGCGACGGAAAGTACGGCATCGCTCGTAACTCCCAAACGGTTGGTCGCAGAGCCACGTGCCTTATGTCATCGGAATCCTTGGCTCGAGCCGAACGAGACGCAGGTCTCAGATTGGCTCGTCGCTCTGACGAAATTTTCGGGTATTTTGGATTTTGTCGAAAACCTTCTTTTGCAACCTAGCGCCAGGTATTTGGCCCAGTCCCACCCAAATCAGCACAGAAAGCTTCTCTGGAGTCTGACTGTCAATAATCATCCAAAAAAAGAGGAAATTTCCATTCACCTTGGCGAGGGGACCTCAAAACGTGCTAAGGTGGCGTGTCCGAGGTGGCTCGAATGGCTATAACTCCGGGAAGGAGTGAGATCCCTTCACCCAAATCGGCACACCTGTGCAGGGGCTCAGTCCGAGGCCAGGTGAAAAGGGGCGTGGCGACAGGCCAGTAGGTGGCGCCGTAAGCTGAAAAATAGGGAAAATGTAATGTAAAAAGACAATCAAACAAAGATGAAAACACCCGAAACACTGCGGGATCGTAGTACCCTCCCCTGTCTGCAACGTCACCGGGCCTTGTCCCGATCGGCCTGACGGTGGAACTGCAGCGACGGAAAGTACGGCATCGCTCGTAACTCCCAAACGGTTGGTCGCAGAGCCACGTGCCTTATGTCATCGGAATCCTTGGCTCGAGCCGAACGAGACGCAGGTCTCAGATTGGCTCGTCGCTCTGACGAAATTTTCGGGTATTTTGGATTTTGTCGAAAACCTTCTTTTGCAATCTAGCGCCAGGTATTTGGCCCAGTCCCACCCAAATCAGCACAGAAAGCTTCTCTGGAGTCTGACTGTCAATAATCATCCAAAAAAAGAGGAAATTTCCATTCACCTTGGCGAGGGGACCTCAAAACGTGCTAAGGTGGCGTGTCCGAGGTGGCTCGAATGGCTATAACTCCGGGAAGGAGTGAGATCCCTTCACCCAAATCGGCACACATGTGCAGGGGCTCAGTCCGAGGCCAGGTGAAAAAGGGCGCGGCGACAGGCCACTAGGTGGCGCTGTAAGCGACAACAAAATTAATACGAATCGAAAAAAAGGACAAACAAACAACATGGAGACAGATACAGCTAGGCTGCAGTCAGTCCAATCTACTTTCAAAGTAAGGTCTGCGCTATGTTCGAACTAAACTACCCACCAGGGTCTGATTTTTCAAGAGCGTAAGTGACTTTGTTTCACAGGCGCACAACACGTATCTCGCATGTGACAGAACTCCCCATTCTGAAATGGAAATAAATAAAAAACTGTAAAAACCTCTTCTGCTTTGTTTCACCAACAATTTCAGGGGAGAGCGCGAACGCAGTCCCCCACTACCATAAATTATGCAGTCGAGATTCCCGCATTTGGGGAATTCGCAGGGGTCAGCATGGCCGGAGTGCAATGGACAAGCCTCGCCCTGGGTGAACCGCCTTCTTGATCATGGTGTCTCCCCTGCCAGGTAAGTATGAAGGCCCAGGCGGTCAGCCAGAGGTCTGATTTGCATCTCTACCATCCTCACCAACGGTTAGCCCTCCGCCCCCGCTCCAGGAAAGGAAGGACGGGTGCCTTCCGTTACTTGCCTGGAAACTGCCAAGCTCATGGGCCGGTGCTTCCCAACGCCAGTTTTAGATGACTCTCTTTAAACAAACACACCTGATTCGATGCACCACCTCGTCTGTGAAAGACTTCAAGACCTCAGGTGGGTGCATCGTTAGTGGAAGAGTCCAAGACCCCAGGAGGACACATCAGGAAAAAAGTTTGCAATAAACCACAGCATCTGCAATGGCAGCTCTCATTCCTTGTTCTGCTATTCGACACAATAAATGGCAATCCCCAAAAAGGGAAAGCACACCGTTCCTGGAGACACTGCAATACCAGGCCGATGCATGGAGTGGATGGAGCAAGCCCCGGCTCCAGCTCCGTGATCTAAAAATCCATTTAATATGTAGTCCCCGGATGGGGGACGTATCAGATATTAAACTGATAAGAACAGATTTTTCTTTCGAAAAAGTTTTATTGTCACCATTTACATTTTTCCATTTGCATTTTTTCTTTTTCACACAACATTTTCTTTTTAATCACACATTAAAACAAGCAATATAATATATAATAAATACACATGGTAAAATGAAATAAACAATCATTTTTAAAAAGCATTTGATTAAAACCACAGTGTTTTGCTTGTTTTTAAAAGTCCATTATTGAGGTGTGTTTAAAAGGTGCGGTCAGTTCCAAAGTAAAACACAAATTTTAAAAAAAGCAAACAAGCCTCGTATATATGTTAATAAAACCTCTTTCATAATAAAACAATAAAAAACACCAATTAAAAATCATCTGTTGTGCAAGACCGGGGGTGAGTCCTTATCAAGTGGGTCATCACCCCACTCTCCAGAACAGGGACATGAGATGCTACTTTATGGACTCAGCGGAGATCCCCTCTCCTCCGGCCCGCTGGCCCGCTGTTCCCGTAGCCAGAGTGGTGAGGGTGCATCTACGGGCGGCCAGGGTCGGTGCCTGCCGGGACCCTCTCCGTGCGACCCCGGCCCCCTCGTCCGAATATCGTCGTCCGGTACCCCTGCAGCATTGATGTTACCTTTAGCTCGCATGCATGGAGGGTTACCGTAACGCGCTTCCCCACCAGCAGGTTTCTGGTGGCCCAGATGGCATCCTTGATGACGTTGAGGGTGAGCCAGAGCGAGGTAAATTTCTGTGCCGTCAAGTCCTTCAAGCCCCGGCCCACCCCAAGGATGGCGAGCTGGTACCCGAACTGGGCCCCACCCGCTGGTAGGCACGGGAAATACAGGGGGCCGGTCTTGGCCCACAGGTCCCGCGCAGTGCTGCACTCCCAGAGCAGGTGGTGGACGGTCTCCGGAGAATTGCAGCCGGACCGCGGGCAGATGGGGTTTTTGGCCATGCCTCTGGAGTGCATAACCGCCCTGACCGGGAGGATCTCATGAGCCACCATCCACGATAAGTCCTTGTGCCTGTTCTGGAGAGCGGGGTGAGCCGCGTTCCGCCAAACCTGTTTGGCCTCACTTGGTGTGAGGCCCGGAACTGGACTCACCGGTTCCCGGTCCTGCACAACAGAGATGAGAGACTTGTGTTGAGTTAAAATGGTGACATCTTCACTCTCTAAAAGGTATTTCTTTAAAAACTTTTTTATAAAACTGTACTCTTTGGGCAAGTTAAAAGACACTGGGGTTTTCAAGTCCACTGGTAAAATTTTCAGTGTTCGTAGGTAAGACCCCATCCAAAATCGCGCCATTGCAGCCGTCTTGTTTTCTTTGGATGGGGTCGTGGCATAACTAATGTGCAGGGCGGTGAAGCGGCTGCCTAAAAACAGGTGGGGGTCTGGGAGGCCTTTTCCACCGTTCTCCGGCCTTTTCTTGATGGTCTCCCTCTTCAGGCGCTCCCACTTGGACCCCCACAGGAAGTAAAACACCGCCCTCTCCAGTTTCCCCAGGAACCACCGAGGGGGGCTAAAAACAGAACAGACAAGTAAAATCAGAGGTAAAATCACAGATTTAAAAATTAAAACCTTGCCTTCCATCGTCATCTGTCTTAGTCCCCAAAACCCCAGTCTTTTCCTAACTTTCCCTAACAAGTCAGTCCAGTTTTCCCGTCCACCCCCGTCTTTATCAAATTTAACGCCTAAAATCTTAAAATCGTTGTCTTTAAAAACCAAATCAAGTCCTCCTGTGTCCACGTCTCCCCACGGCCCGAAGAGCTGGGCCTCGGACTTGTTTCTATTGAGTTTGGCGCCCGAGGCCCGACCGTACCAGTCAGTCAAGTCCAGTGCTCTTCGTATTGATAAAACGTCTGTGGCTAAAAAAGTTACGTCGTCCATATATAAAACACAGGTCGCCGTCAGTCCCCCCGTCCCAGGAACGTCCAGTCCTTTGATCCATTTGTCCCTTCTCAAGATCTGTGCCAGTGGCTCGATGCAAGCCACATACAGAAGAGGAGATAAAGGACATCCCTGACGGACACCACTGTGTATGTTCACAGCTTTGGAAAGATGCCCATTTATTAGAATTTTGCTGACTATTCCCTTGTACAGCAGTCCCACCCAGGCTATAAACCTCTTTGGAAACCCCATTTTCTCCAGAACCTGGAAGAGGTACTGGTGCGAGACTCGATCAAATGCTTTTTCAAAATCTAAATTTAGGACTACTAGCCGAATATTTCTGTCTCTCGCGTAACAGATGGCGTCTCTAATCAGCACTAGGTTGTCTGTTATCTTTCTTCCGGGCACAGAACAAGCTTGATCCGGGTGAATCACGTCCTCTAAAACAGTTGACATGCGTGTTGCTAAAACTTTGCTAAAAAGTTTATAATCGAAATTTAAAAGTGTTATGGGTCTCCAGTTTTTTAAGTCAGTCCGGTCACCTTTTTTGTGAAGTAAAGAAACTATCCCTATTCTAAAACTGTCTGGAAGTCTGTCGAGGGTCTCAAACTCTTTAAAAACTGTCAAAAGCTCTTGTCCTAAAATGTCCCAAAATGTTAGATAAAACTCCAGGGGAAGTCCATCCACTCCTGGGGACTTCCCCTTTTTAAAACCTCCAAGAGCTTTTTGGGTTTCTAAAATGTTCAAATCTTGGGCTAAAATCTCATTTTGACAGTCGACCCTTTTCTCAACAAAATTTAAAACTTCTTTTACGGTGTCTGAGTGTACCTTTTTAAAACTATATAAAGCCCCATAAAATTTTTCCACATCCTCTAAAATCTCTTTTGTTGTGTTAACCTCCCTATCCCCTGTTTTAACCCTGGTTAACCCCCCACCCCTTGTTATTATTTTCTTAAAAAAATATCTGGTACACTTTTCCCCTTCTTCAATTTCTCTCTCTTTGCTTCTTAAAAGGACCCCTTTACTTTCTATATTGGCTAAAACTGACATTTCCTTTTTTACATCCTGGATTTCATTGTTAAAATCAAAACCATTATTTAAAAGATTAAAATACCTTTGTAGTCTTTTTTGCAACCCCAACATGCATTTCTTTTCCCTACTCTTCTTTTCTTTCCCTATCTTTCTAAAAAACTGTCTCGTCCGGTCCTTTACCATCTCCCACCACTGTGCACGTGTATCATAAAAGTCTTGGAGGGTCTGCCATTGGCTGAACTGTTCCCTATATTCTAAAATTACATTCTTGTCTTCCAACAGGGAACAGTTCAGCTTCCACAGCCCTCCCCCTACCGTCACACCCATGGGCAGTGAAAGGGTGCAAGACAGCATCATGTGATCAGAGAAAAAAAGGGGGGTTAATGTAGCATCGGTTGGCGGGCAGTCCCTTGTAAACACGTAGTCGATTCGAGAGGCTTTGGTACCATCACCACTGAACCAGGTGAAGCCCTCCTCTCTTTGATGCAAAATTTTAAAACAGTCGACTAAATTAAAATCTCTGACTAAACCCTGCAATAAAACCGACGTTTTGTCCACTCTAAAATTCTCCCCTACCCTTTTCCTGTCTGTTTTAGATAAAACACAATTAAAATCCCCTGCTACCATTAGGGGAGCCCTACCTAGCATGTGGGGTTGCAAGTCTTCTAAAAGCTCATATCTTTCGTTCTTTTCCGTAAAACCATATACATTAAGAACATTAAAATCCCTGTCTAAAAAGGTCAGATTTACTAAAAGTGCCCGGCCTTGCCTCACCACAGTGCTGCCCTTCACCAAGATGTTAGGATTATTAATTAAAACCGCAACTCCGTCGTTTTTGTTAAAATTTGATCCGCTCCATATGGAGGCTCCTGCGGACCATAGCTCTTCCATTTTTGTGTACCTAGTTAAAAAGGGCAGAGAACACTCTTGTAATAAAAACAAATCTGACTTAAAAGATTTTAAAAAGGACAAAATACTCTGTGCTCTAATGGTGGACCTCACACTTCTGACATTGATAGTAGAGATGGTGAGGGCCATGAGCAGTAGGGTTAAAAAGGTATGAGGCATTTAAAACAGAAGACAAGAAAAAGACTACAAAAATATGATTAAAATCATGTTACATCTTGTAGCATTTGTCTTTCCTTTTCCCCAGATGAGCTGAGGTCTGGAGGGCAAATGCCTGTCGCTTCAGAGGCCACAGAGGGAACCTCTTGTGGCTCCTTTGGCGATGATGCTGTTAGCTTAATGTGCAAAAAGGAAACCTCATTTGGGGACTCTAGGGGCCACATGCGCTCCAGATCTACCGAATCGGAACTATCGAGCTTATATGCTGCCCTAGATTTTTTCTCCTCCATTACAATCAGAGGAGACCCCGCAGGTCTTTTTTGCACCTGAGCATTAGGGAGTGAACACTCTGTCTCACTCCCGGTGGATTCTTCCACCCCATCCGAAACTGTTACCAGTGATTCTTCCTCACTTTCCTTTCCTTCCATTACCATTTCCTGTTCCGTTGCCTCCGCCCCTGTGGCCGCCCCACTTCCTCCTTCCTGCCCAATCCCTGAGGCCGGCTGGGAATTTGAAATTCCCGCCAAAACCTCAGGGACCGCCTCCTCTCTCCTTTGTTCCTTCGTTTGTTGCCCATGTGGGGCGGCCATTTTTAGCTTGTTGGCAAAACTTTTAGGGCAGTCTCTGTAGAGATGGTTTGTTTCTCCACAAAGATTGCACCGTCTGCCATTGGTACAGTCATCAAAACTGTGACCAATTTCTCTACACTTCCCACAGATTAACTCTTGGCATGCTTCAGATAAATGACCAAACCTTCCACACTTTCTGCAGAGTTTGGGCATTCCTTGATAATGTATGTAGCCTCTGTTCTCTCCGAGCACAATCATGGAAGGCAGATGCTTCAGGCCCTGGTAGCCCCCAGCGTCTTCCCATTGTTTAATGGGAATTCGCCAGGAGCATGTCCAAATGCCATCTTCATCTAACACTTTGACAGGCTGGCCTCGAACAGTGCAAAATCTACCCAACCAAACACAAATATCATCTCCAGTCACGGTTTCATTGAACATCCTGACAATCACAGTTTTAAGTGTGTTATCAGAAAGTTTCTCAACAGTGAACATGGAAAACTGGGCTTTAACTGATTCAAACCTTTGCCAAAAGTCACTAAGTAGGGAAGCGGTTTTAAAACTAACATCAAATCCTTTGTTCAAGGGCAGAGTCATCAAACAATTCAGGTCGTCACATTTAAAAGCTAAGGTCTTTTGGATCAGCTTCCTGGAAAAGTCCATACGGGACATTCCCAGGAGCTTCCCCTCACCCTGCCTGAATAAAAAACGCACGCTGTGGTGCCTCCGCACGCCGGCACGGGCAGCCGACATGATAGAGGCACCAACAGCCTAAAAACTTAAAACAACAATAAATACAACAATAAATAACAAAATAAATAATTAAAAGACCTTACCTTAAAACTTGTTGGAGCCCGAAGCAGCAGAGTTCAATATACCTCCCGAAGTTGTGTGACTCAAGATATGAAGGGATCTCGATTCAGGAAACCTCCAAGAGGCGATCGCAGTCTCAACCGTCCGACAAGATACTTGATCTTAGCCAAAAGGCCGAGAAGCGATGCTGCTAAGACGCAGCAGGGAGGAAGCCGGACACGGCGATGCCCATCTCGGCTTTGGTAAGTTTTGGGAGACCTAAAAACGCTGGGGGATGGTGGTAGCCTCCCCTGTCTACAACGTCACCGGGCCTCGTCCCGATCGGCCTGACGGAAAGTACGGCATCGCTCGTAACTCCCAAACGGTTGGTCGCAGAGCCACGTGCCTTATGTCATCGGAATCCTTGGCTCGAGCCGAACGAGACGCAGGTCTCAGATTGGCTCGTCGCTCTGACGAAATTTTCGGGTATTTTGGATTTTGTCGAAAACCTTCTTTTGCAACCTAGCGCCAGGTATTTGGCCCAGTCCCACCCAAATCAGCACAGAAAGCTTCTCTGGAGTCTGACTGTCAATAATCATCCAAAAAAAGAGGAAATTTCCATTCACCTTGGCGAGGGGACCTCAAAACGTGCTAAGGTGGCGTGTCCGAGGTGGCTCGAATGGCTATAACTCCGGGAAGGAGTGAGATCCCTTCACCCAAATCGGCACACCTGTGCAGGGGCTCAGTCCGAGGCCAGGTGAAAAAGGGCGCGGCGACAGGCCACTAGGTGGCGCTGTAAGCGACAACAAAATTAATACGAATCGAAAAAAAGGACAAACAAACAACATGGAGACAGATACAGCTAGGCTGCAGTCAGTCCAATCTACTTTCAAAGTAAGGTCTGCGCTATGTTCGAACTAAACTACCCACCAGGGTCTGATTTTTCAAGAGCGTAAGTGACTTTGTTTCACAGGCGCACAACACGTATCTCGCATGTGACAGAACTCCCCATTCTGAAATGGAAATAAATAAAAAACTGTAAAAACCTCTTCTGCTTTGTTTCACCAACAATTTCAGGGGAGAGCGCGAACGCAGTCCCCCACTACCATAAATTATGCAGTCGAGATTCCCGCATTTGGGGAATTCGCAGGGGTCAGCATGGCCGGAGTGCAATGGACAAGCCTCGCCCTGGGTGAACCGCCTTCTTGATCATGGTGTCTCCCCTGCCAGGTAAGTATGAAGGCCCAGGCGGTCAGCCAGAGGTCTGATTTGCATCTCTACCATCCTCACCAACGGTTAGCCCTCCGCCCCCGCTCCAGGAAAGGAAGGACGGGTGCCTTCCGTTACTGGCCTGGAAACTGCCAAGCTCATGGGCCGGTGCTTCCCAACGCCAGTTTTAGATGACTCTCTTTAAACAAACACACCTGATTCGATGCACCACCTCGTCTAGATGCACCACCACTTCAAGACCTCAGGTGGGTGCA
The DNA here is from genome assembly GCF_023724105.1 of Carassius gibelio. NCBI lineage: Eukaryota > Metazoa > Chordata > Actinopteri > Cypriniformes > Cyprinidae > Carassius > Carassius gibelio. Next base: position 708,115 of record NC_068418.1, read on the forward strand.
TCGTTAGTGGAAGAGTCCAAGACCCCAGGAGGACACATCAGGAAAAAAGTTTGCAATAAACCACAGCATCTGCAATGGCAGCTCTCATTCCTTGTTCTGCTATTCGACACAATAAATGGCAATCCCCAAAAAGGGAAAGCACACCGTTCCTGGAGACACTGCAATACCAGGCCGATGCATGGAGTGGACGGAGCAAGCCCCGGCTCCAGCTCCGTGATCTAAAAATCCATTTAATATGTAGTCCCCGGATGGGGGCCGTATCAGATATTAAACTGATAAGAACAGATACTACACTTGATCTTAGCCAAAAGGCCGAGAAGCGATGCTGCTAAGACGCAGCAGGGAGGAAGCCGGACACGGCGATGCCCATCTCGGCTTTGGTAAGTTTTGGGAGACCTAAAAACGCTGGGGGATGGTGGTAGCCTCCCCTGTCTACAACGTCACCGGGCCTCGTCCCGATCGGCCTGACGGAAAGTACGGCATCGCTCGTAACTCCCAAATGGTTGGTCGCAGAGCCACGTGCCTTATGTCATCGGAATCCTTGGCTCGAGCCGAACGAGACGCAGGTCTCAGATTGGCTCGTCGCTCTGACGAAATTTTCGGGTATTTTGGATTTTGTCGAAAACCTTCTTTTGCAACCTAGCGCCAGGTATTTGGCCCAGTCCCACCCAAATCAGCACAGAAAGCTTCTCTGGAGTCTGACTGTCAATAATCATCCAAAAAAAGAGGAAATTTCCATTCACCTTGGCGAGGGGACCTCAAAACGTGCTAAGGTGGCGTGTCCGAGGTGGCTCGAATGGCTATAACTCCGGGAAGGAGTGAGATCCCTTCACCCAAATCGGCACACCTGTGCAGGGGCTCAGTCCGAGGCCAGGTGAAAAAGGGCGCGGCGACAGGCCACTAGGTGGCGCTGTAAGCGACAACAAAATTAATACGAATCGAAAAAAAGGACAAACAAACAACATGGAGACAGATACAGCTAGGCTGCAGTCAGTCCAATCTACTTTCAAAGTAAGGTCTGCGCTATGTTCGAACTAAACTACCCACCAGGGTCTGATTTTTCAAGAGCGTAAGTGACTTTGTTTCACAGGCGCACAACACGTATCTCGCATGTGACAGAACTCCCCATTCTGAAATGGAAATAAATAAAAAACTGTAAAAACCTCTTCTGCTTTGTTTCACCAACAATTTCAGGGGAGAGCGCGAACGCAGTCCCCCACTACCATAAATTATGCAGTCGAGATTCCCGCATTTGGGGAATTCGCAGGGGTCAGCATGGCCGGAGTGCAATGGACAAGCCTCGCCCTGGGTGAACCGCCTTCTTGATCATGGTGTCTCCCCTGCCAGGTAAGTATGAAGGCCCAGGCGGTCAGCCAGAGGTCTGATTTGCATCTCTACCATCCTCACCAACGGTTAGCCCTCCGCCCCCGCTCCAGGAAAGGAAGGACGGGTGCCTTCCGTTACTGGCCTGGAAACTGCCAAGCTCATGGGCCGGTGCTTCCCAACGCCAGTTTTAGATGACTCTCTTTAAACAAACACACCTGATTCGATGCACCACCTCGTCTGTGAAAGACTTCAAGACCTCAGGTGGGTGCATCGTTAGTGGAAGAGTCCAAGACCCCAGGAGGACACATCAGGAAAAAAGTTTGCAATAAACCACAGCATCTGCAATGGCAGCTCTCATTCCTTGTTCTGCTATTCGACACAATAAATGGCAATCCCCAAAAAGGGAAAGCACACCGTTCCTGGAGACACTGCAATACCAGGCCGATGCATGGAGTGGACGGAGCAAGCCCCGGCTCCAGCTCCGTGATCTAAAAATCCATTTAATATGTAGTCCCCGGATGGGGGACGTATCAGATATTAAACTGATAAGAACAGATACTACACTTGATCTTAGCCAAAAGGCCGAGAAGCGATGCTGCTAAGACGCAGCAGGGAGGAAGCCGGACACGGCGATGCCCATCTCGGCTTTGGTAAGTTTTGGGAGACCTAAAAACGCTGGGGGATGGTGGTAGCCTCCCCTGTCTACAACGTCACCGGGCCTCGTCCCGATCGGCCTGACGGAAAGTACGGCATCGCTCGTAACTCCCAAACGGTTGGTCGCAGAGCCACGTGCCTTATGTCATCGGAATCCTTGGCTCGAGCCGAACGAGACGCAGGTCTCAGATTGGCTCGTCGCTCTGACGAAATTTTCGGGTATTTTGGATTTTGTCGAAAACCTTCTTTTGCAACCTAGCGCCAGGTATTTGGCCCAGTCCCACCCAAATCAGCACAGAAAGCTTCTCTGGAGTCTGACTGTCAATAATCATCCAAAAAAAGAGGAAATTTCCATTCACCTTGGCGAGGGGACCTCAAAACGTGCTAAGGTGGCGTGTCCGAGGTGGCTCGAATGGCTATAACTCCGGGAAGGAGTGAGATCCCTTCACCCAAATCGGCACACCTGTGCAGGGGCTCAGTCCGAGGCCAGGTGAAAAGGGGCGTGGCGACAGGCCAGTAGGTGGCGCCGTAAGCTGAAAAATAGGGAAAATGTAATGTAAAAAGACAATCAAACAAAGATGAAAACACCCGAAACACTGCGGGATCGTAGTACCCTCCCCTGTCTGCAACGTCACCGGGCCTTGTCCCGATCGGCCTGACGGTGGAACTGCAGCGACGGAAAGTACGGCATCGCTCGTAACTCCCAAACGGTTGGTCGCAGAGCCACGTGCCTTATGTCATCGGAATCCTTGGCTCGAGCCGAACGAGACGCAGGTCTCAGATTGGCTCGTCGCTCTGACGAAATTTTCGGGTATTTTGGATTTTGTCGAAAACCTTCTTTTGCAACCTAGCGCCAGGTATTTGGCCCAGTCCCACCCAAATCAGCACAGAAAGCTTCTCTGGAGTCTGACTGTCAATAATCATCCAAAAAAAGAGGAAATTTCCATTCACCTTGGCGAGGGGACCTCAAAACGTGCTAAGGTGGCGTGTCCGAGGTGGCTCGAATGGCTATAACTCCGGGAAGGAGTGAGATCCCTTCACCCAAATCGGCACACCTGTGCAGGGGCTCAGTCCGAGGCCAGGTGAAAAGGGGCGTGGCGACAGGCCAGTAGGTGGCGCCGTAAGCTGAAAAATAGGGAAAATGTAATGTAAAAAGACAATCAAACAAAGATGAAAACACCCGAAACACTGCGGGATCGTAGTACCCTCCCCTGTCTGCAACGTCACCGGGCCTTGTCCCGATCGGCCTGACGGTGGAACTGCAGCGACGGAAAGTACGGCATCGCTCGTAACTCCCAAACGGTTGGTCGCAGAGCCACGTGCCTTATGTCATCGGAATCCTTGGCTCGAGCCGAACGAGACGCAGGTCTCAGATTGGCTCGTCGCTCTGACGAAATTTTCGGGTATTTTGGATTTTGTCGAAAACCTTCTTTTGCAACCTAGCGCCAGGTATTTGGCCCAGTCCCACCCAAATCAGCACAGAAAGCTTCTCTGGAGTCTGACTGTCAATAATCATCCAAAAAAAGAGGAAATTTCCATTCACCTTGGCGAGGGGACCTCAAAACGTGCTAAGGTGGCGTGTCCGAGGTGGCTCGAATGGCTATAACTCCGGGAAGGAGTGAGATCCCTTCACCCAAATCGGCACACCTGTGCAGGGGCTCAGTCCGAGGCCAGGTGAAAAAGGGCGCGGCGACAGGCCACTAGGTGGCGCTGTAAGCGACAACAAAATTAATACGAATCGAAAAAAAGGACAAACAAACAACATGGAGACAGATACAGCTAGGCTGCAGTCAGTCCAATCTACTTTCAAAGTAAGGTCTGCGCTATGTTCGAACTAAACTACCCACCAGGGTCTGATTTTTCAAGAGCGTAAGTGACTTTGTTTCACAGGCGCACAACACGTATCTCGCATGTGACAGAACTCCCCATTCTGAAATGGAAATAAATAAAAAACTGTAAAAACCTCTTCTGCTTTGTTTCACCAACAATTTCAGGGGAGAGCGCGAACGCAGTCCCCCACTACCATAAATTATGCAGTCGAGATTCCCGCATTTGGGGAATTCGCAGGGGTCAGCATGGCCGGAGTGCAATGGACAAGCCTCGCCCTGGGTGAACCGCCTTCTTGATCATGGTGTCTCCCCTGCCAGGTAAGTATGAAGGCCCAGGCGGTCAGCCAGAGGTCTGATTTGCATCTCTACCATCCTCACCAACGGTTAGCCCTCCGCCCCCGCTCCAGGAAAGGAAGGACGGGTGCCTTCCGTTACTGGCCTGGAAACTGCCAAGCTCATGGGCCGGTGCTTCCCAACGCCAGTTTTAGATGACTCTCTTTAAACAAACACACCTGATTCGATGCACCACCTCGTCTGTGAAAGACTTCAAGACCTCAGGTGGGTGCATCGTTAGTGGAAGAGTCCAAGACCCCAGGAGGACACATCAGGAAAAAAGTTTGCAATAAACCACAGCATCTGCAATGGCAGCTCTCATTCCTTGTTCTGCTATTCGACACAATAAATGGCAATCCCCAAAAAGGGAAAGCACACCGTTCCTGGAAACACTGCAATACCAGGCCGATGCATGGAGTGGACGGAGCAAGCCCCGGCTCCAGCTCCGTGATCTAAAAATCCATTTAATATGTAGTCCCCGGATGGGGGACGTATCAGATATTAAACTGATAAGAACAGATACTACACTTGATCTTAGCCAAAAGGCCGAGAAGCGATGCTGCTAAGACGCAGCAGGGAGGAAGCCGGACACGGCGATGCCCATCTCGGCTTTGGTAAGTTTTGGGAGACCTAAAAACGCTGGGGGATGGTGGTAGCCTCCCCTGTCTACAACGTCACCGGGCCTCGTCCCGATCGGCCTGACGGAAAGTACGGCATCGCTCGTAACTCCCAAACGGTTGGTCGCAGAGCCACGTGCCTTATGTCATCGGAATCCTTGGCTCGAGCCGAACGAGACGCAGGTCTCAGATTGGCTCGTCGCTCTGACGAAATTTTCGGGTATTTTGGATTTTGTCGAAAACCTTCTTTTGCAACCTAGCGCCAGGTATTTGGCCCAGTCCCACCCAAATCAGCACAGAAAGCTTCTCTGGAGTCTGACTGTCAATAATCATCCAAAAAAAGAGGAAATTTCCATTCACCTTGGCGAGGGGACCTCAAAACGTGCTAAGGTGGCGTGTCCGAGGTGGCTCGAATGGCTATAACTCCGGGAAGGAGTGAGATCCCTTCACCCAAATCGGCACACCTGTGCAGGGGCTCAGTCCAAGGCCAGGTGAAAAGGGGCGTGGCGACAGGCCAGTAGGTGGCGCCGTAAGCTGAAAAATAGGGAAAATGTAATGTAAAAAGACAATCAAACAAAGATGAAAACACCCGAAACACTGCGGGATCGTAGTACCCTCCCCTGTCTGCAACGTCACCGGGCCTTGTCCCGATCGGCCTGACGGTGGAACTGCAGCGACGGAAAGTACGGCATCGCTCGTAACTCCCAAACGGTTGGTCGCAGAGCCACGTGCCTTATGTCATCGGAATCCTTGGCTCGAGCCGAACGAGACGCAGGTCTCAGATTGGCTCGTCGCTCTGACGAAATTTTCGGGTATTTTGGATTTTGTCGAAAACCTTCTTTTGCAACCTAGCGCCAGGTATTTGGCCCAGTCCCACCCAAATCAGCACAGAAAGCTTCTCTGGAGTCTGACTGTCAATAATCATCCAAAAAAAGAGGAAATTTCCATTCACCTTGGCGAGGGGACCTCAAAACGTGCTAAGGTGGCGTGTCCGAGGTGGCTCGAATGGCTATAACTCCGGGAAGGAGTGAGATCCCTTCACCCAAATCGGCACACCTGTGCAGGGGCTCAGTCCGAGGCCAGGTGAAAAGGGGCGTGGCGACAGGCCAGTAGGTGGCGCCGTAAGCTGAAAAATAGGGAAAATGTAATGTAAAAAGACAATCAAACAAAGATGAAAACACCCGAAACACTGCGGGATCGTAGTACCCTCCCCTGTCTGCAACGTCACCGGGCCTTGTCCCGATCGGCCTGACGGTGGAACTGCAGCGACGGAAAGTACGGCATCGCTCGTAACTCCCAAACGGTTGGTCGCAGAGCCACGTGCCTTATGTCATCGGAATCCTTGGCTCGAGCCGAACGAGACGCAGGTCTCAGATTGGCTCGTCGCTCTGACGAAATTTTCGGGTATTTTGGATTTTGTCGAAAACCTTCTTTTGCAACCTAGCGCCAGGTATTTGGCCCAGTCCCACCCAAATCAGCACAGAAAGCTTCTCTGGAGTCTGACTGTCAATAATCATCCAAAAAAAGAGGAAATTTCCATTCACCTTGGCGAGGGGACCTCAAAACGTGCTAAGGTGGCGTGTCCGAGGTGGCTCGAATGGCTATAACTCCGGGAAGGAGTGAGATCCCTTCACCCAAATCGGCACACCTGTGCAGGGGCTCAGTCCGAGGCCAGGTGAAAAAGGGCGCGGCGACAGGCCACTAGGTGGCGCTGTAAGCGACAACAAAATTAATACGAATCGAAAAAAAGGACAAACAAACAACATGGAGACAGATACAGCTAGGCTGCAGTCAGTCCAATCTACTTTCAAAGTAAGGTCTGCGCTATGTTCGAACTAAACTAGCCACCAGGGTCTGATTTTTCAAGAGCGTAAGTGACTTTGTTTCACAGGCGCACAACACGTATCTCGCATGTGACAGAACTCCCCATTCTGAAATGGAAATAAATAAAAAACTGTAAAAACCTCTTCTGCTTTGTTTCACCAACAATTTCAGGGGAGAGCGCGAACGCAGTCCCCCACTACCATAAATTATGCAGTCGAGATTCCCGCATTTGGGGAATTCGCAGGGGTCAGCATGGCCGGAGTGCAATGGACAAGCCTCGCCCTGGGTGAACCGCCTTCTTGATCATGGTGTCTCCCCTGCCAGGTAAGTATGAAGGCCCAGGCGGTCAGCCAGAGGTCTGATTTGCATCTCTACCATCCTCACCAACGGTTAGCCCTCCGCCCCCGCTCCAGGAAAGGAAGGACGGGTGCCTTCCGTTACTGGCCTGGAAACTGCCAAGCTCATGGGCCGGTGCTTCCCAACGCCAGTTTTAGATGACTCTCTTTAAACAAACACACCTGATTCGATGCACCACCTCGTCTGTGAAAGACTTCAAGACCTCAGGTGGGTGCATCGTTAGTGGAAGAGTCCAAGACCCCAGGAGGACACATCAGGAAAAAAGTTTGCAATAAACCACAGCATCTGCAATGGCAGCTCTCATTCCTTGTTCTGCTATTCGACACAATAAATGGCAATCCCCAAAAAGGGAAAGCACACCGTTCCTGGAGACACTGCAATACCAGGCCGATGCATGGAGTGGACGGAGCAAGCCCCGGCTCCAGCTCCGTGATCTAAAAATCCATTTAATATGTAGTCCCCGGATGGGGGACGTATCAGATATTAAACTGATAAGAACAGATACTACACTTGATCTTAGCCAAAAGGCCGAGAAGCGATGCTGCTAAGACGCAGCAGGGAGGAAGCCGGACACGGCGATGCCCATCTCGGCTTTGGTAAGTTTTGGGAGACCTAAAAACGCTGGGGGATGGTGGTAGCCTCCCCTGTCTACAACGTCACCGGGCCTCGTCCCGATCGGCCTGACGGAAAGTACGGCATCGCTCGTAACTCCCAAACGGTTGGTCGCAGAGCCACGTGCCTTATGTCATCGGAATCCTTGGCTCGAGCCGAACGAGACGCAGGTCTCAGATTGGCTCGTCGCTCTGACGAAATTTTCGGGTATTTTGGATTTTGTCGAAAACCTTCTTTTGCAACCTAGCGCCAGGTATTTGGCCCAGTCCCACCCAAATCAGCACAGAAAGCTTCTCTGGAGTCTGACTGTCAATAATCATCCAAAAAAAGAGGAAATTTCCATTCACCTTGGCGAGGGGACCTCAAAACGTGCTAAGGTGGCGTGTCCGAGGTGGCTCGAATGGCTATAACTCCGGGAAGGAGTGAGATCCCTTCACCCAAATCGGCACACCTGTGCAGGGGCTCAGTCCAAGGCCAGGTGAAAAGGGGCGTGGCGACAGGCCAGTAGGTGGCGCCGTAAGCTGAAAAATAGGGAAAATGTAATGTAAAAAGACAATCAAACAAAGATGAAAACACCCGAAACACTGCGGGATCGTAGTACCCTCCCCTGTCTGCAACGTCACCGGGCCTCGTCCCGATCGGCCTGACGGTGGAACTGCAGCGACGGAAAGTACGGCATCGCTCGTAACTCCCAAACGGTTGGTCGCAGAGCCACGTGCCTTATGTCATCGGAATCCTTGGCTCGAGCCGAACGAGACGCAGGTCTCAGATTGGCTCGTCGCTCTGACGAAATTTTCGGGTATTTTGGATTTTGTCGAAAACCTTCTTTTGCAACCTAGCGCCAGGTATTTGGCCCAGTCCCACCCAAATCAGCACAGAAAGCTTCTCTGGAGTCTGACTGTCAATAATCATCCAAAAAAAGAGGAAATTTCCATTCACCTTGGCGAGGGGACCTCAAAACGTGCTAAGGTGGCGTGTCCGAGGTGGCTCGAATGGCTATAACTCCGGGAAGGAGTGAGATCCCTTCACCCAAATCGGCACACCTGTGCAGGGGCTCAGTCCGAGGCCAGGTGAAAAGGGGCGTGGCGACAGGCCAGTAGGTGGCGCCGTAAGCTGAAAAATAGGGAAAATGTAATGTAAAAAGACAATCAAACAAAGATGAAAACACCCGAAACACTGCGGGATCGTAGTACCCTCCCCTGTCTGCAACGTCACCGGGCCTTGTCCCGATCGGCCTGACGGTGGAACTGCAGCGACGGAAAGTACGGCATCGCTCGTAACTCCCAAACGGTTGGTCGCAGAGCCACGTGCCTTATGTCATCGGAATCCTTGGCTCGAGCCGAACGAGACGCAGGTCTCAGATTGGCTCGTCGCTCTGACGAAATTTTCGGGTATTTTGGATTTTGTCGAAAACCTTCTTTTGCAACCTAGCGCCAGGTATTTGGCCCAGTCCCACCCAAATCAGCACAGAAAGCTTCTCTGGAGTCTGACTGTCAATAATCATCCAAAAAAAGAGGAAATTTCCATTCACCTTGGCGAGGGGACCTCAAAACGTGCTAAGGTGGCGTGTCCGAGGTGGCTCGAATGGCTATAACTCCGGGAAGGAGTGAGATCCCTTCACCCAAATCGGCACACCTGTGCAGGGGCTCAGTCCGAGGCCAGGTGAAAAAGGGCGCGGCGACAGGCCACTAGGTGGCGCTGTAAGCGACAACAAAATTAATACGAATCGAAAAAAAGGACAAACAAACAACATGGAGACAGATACAGCTAGGCTGCAGTCAGTCCAATCTACTTTCAAAGTAAGGTCTGCGCTATGTTCGAACTAAACTACCCACCAGGGTCTGATTTTTCAAGAGCGTAAGTGACTTTGTTTCACAGGCGCACAACACGTATCTCGCATGTGACAGAACTCCCCATTCTGAAATGGAAATAAATAAAAAACTGTAAAAACCTCTTCTGCTTTGTTTCACCAACAATTTCAGGGGAGAGCGCGAACGCAGTCCCCCACTACCATAAATTATGCAGTCGAGATTCCCGCATTTGGGGAATTCGCAGGGGTCAGCATGGCCGGAGTGCAATGGACAAGCCTCGCCCTGGGTGAACCGCCTTCTTGATCATGGTGTCTCCCCTGCCAGGTAAGTATGAAGGCCCAGGCGGTCAGCCAGAGGTCTGATTTGCATCTCTACCATCCTCACCAACGGTTAGCCCTCCGCCCCCGCTCCAGGAAAGGAAGGACGGGTGCCTTCCGTTACTGGCCTGGAAACTGCCAAGCTCATGGGCCGGTGCTTCCCAACGCCAGTTTTAGATGACTCTCTTTAAACAAACACACCTGATTCGATGCACCACCTCGTCTGTGAAAGACTTCAAGACCTCAGGTGGGTGCATCGTTAGTGGAAGAGTCCAAGACCCCAGGAGGACACATCAGGAAAAAAGTTTGCAATAAACCACAGCATCTGCAATGGCAGCTCTCATTCCTTGTTCTGCTATTCGACACAATAAATGGCAATCCCCAAAAAGGGAAAGCACACCGTTCCTGGAGACACTGCAATACCAGGCCGATGCATGGAGTGGACGGAGCAAGCCCCGGCTCCAGCTCCGTGATCTAAAAATCCATTTAATATGTAGTCCCCGGATGGGGGACGTATCAGATATTAAACTGATAAGAACAGATACTACACTTGATCTTAGCCAAAAGGCCGAGAAGCGATGCTGCTAAGACGCAGCAGGGAGGAAGCCGGACACGGCGATGCCCATCTCGGCTTTGGTAAGTTTTGGGAGACCTAAAAACGCTGGGGGATGGTGGTAGCCTCCCCTGTCTACAACGTCACCGGGCCTCGTCCCGATCGGCCTGACGGAAAGTACGGCATCGCTCGTAACTCCCAAACGGTTGGTCGCAGAGCCACGTGCCTTATGTCATCGGAATCCTTGGCTCGAGCCGAACGAGACGCAGGTCTCAGATTGGCTCGTCGCTCTGACGAAATTTTCGGGTATTTTGGATTTTGTCGAAAACCTTCTTTTGCAACCTAGCGCCAGGTATTTGGCCCAGTCCCACCCAAATCAGCACAGAAAGCTTCTCTGGAGTCTGACTGTCAATAATCATCCAAAAAAAGAGGAAATTTCCATTCACCTTGGCGAGGGGACCTCAAAACGTGCTAAGGTGGCGTGTCCGAGGTGGCTCGAATGGCTATAACTCCGGGAAGGAGTGAGATCCCTTCACCCAAATCGGCACACCTGTGCAGGGGCTCAGTCCAAGGCCAGGTGAAAAGGGGCGTGGCGACAGGCCAGTAGGTGGCGCCGTAAGCTGAAAAATAGGGAAAATGTAATGTAAAAAGACAATCAAACAAAGATGAAAACACCCGAAACACTGCGGGATCGTAGTACCCTCCCCTGTCTGCAACGTCACCGGGCCTTGTCCCGATCGGCCTGACGGTGGAACTGCAGCGACGGAAAGTACGGCATCGCTCGTAACTCCCAAACGGTTGGTCGCAGAGCCACGTGCCTTATGTCATCGGAATCCTTGGCTCGAGCCGAACGAGACGCAGGTCTCAGATTGGCTCGTCGCTCTGACGAAATTTTCGGGTATTTTGGATTTTGTCGAAAACCTTCTTTTGCAACCTAGCGCCAGGTATTTGGCCCAGTCCCACCCAAATCAGCACAGAAAGCTTCTCTGGAGTCTGACTGTCAATAATCATCCAAAAAAAGAGGAAATTTCCATTCACCTTGGCGAGGGGACCTCAAAACGTGCTAAGGTGGCGTGTCCGAGGTGGCTCGAATGGCTATAACTCCGGGAAGGAGTGAGATCCCTTCACCCAAATCGGCACACCTGTGCAGGGGCTCAGTCCGAGGCCAGGTGAAAAGGGGCGTGGCGACAGGCCAGTAGGTGGCGCCGTAAGCTGAAAAATAGGGAAAATGTAATGTAAAAAGACAATCAAACAAAGATGAAAACACCCGAAACACTGCGGGATCGTAGTACCCTCCCCTGTCTGCAACGTCACCGGGCCTTGTCCCGATCGGCCTGACGGTGGAACTGCAGCGACGGAAAGTACGGCATCGCTCGTAACTCCCAAACGGTTGGTCGCAGAGCCACGTGCCTTATGTCATCGGAATCCTTGGCTCGAGCCGAACGAGACGCAGGTCTCAGATTGGCTCGTCGCTCTGACGAAATTTTCGGGTATTTTGGATTTTGTCGAAAACCTTCTTTTGCAACCTAGCGCCAGGTATTTGGCCCAGTCCCACCCAAATCAGCACAGAAAGCTTCTCTGGAGTCTGACTGTCAATAATCATCCAAAAAAAGAGGAAATTTCCATTCACCTTGGCGAGGGGACCTCAAAACGTGCTAAGGTGGCGTGTCCGAGGTGGCTCGAATGGCTATAACTCCGGGAAGGAGTGAGATCCCTTCACCCAAATCGGCACACCTGTGCAGGGGCTCAGTCCGAGGCCAGGTGAAAAAGGGCGCGGCGACAGGCCACTAGGTGGCGCTGTAAGCGACAACAAAATTAATACGAATCGAAAAAAAGGACAAACAAACAACATGGAGACAGATACAGCTAGGCTGCAGTCAGTCCAATCTACTTTCAAAGTAAGGTCTGCGCTATGTTCGAACTAAACTACCCACCAGGGTCTGATTTTTCAAGAGCGTAAGTGACTTTGTTTCACAGGCGCACAACACGTATCTCGCATGTGACAGAACTCCCCATTCTGAAATGGAAATAAATAAAAAACTGTAAAAACCTCTTCTGCTTTGTTTCACCAACAATTTCAGGGGAGAGCGCGAACGCAGTCCCCCACTACCATAAATTATGCAGTCGAGATTCCCGCATTTGGGGAATTCGCAGGGGTCAGCATGGCCGGAGTGCAATGGACAAGCCTCGCCCTGGGTGAACCGCCTTCTTGATCATGGTGTCTCCCCTGCCAGGTAAGTATGAAGGCCCAGGCGGTCAGCCAGAGGTCTGATTTGCATCTCTACCATCCTCACCAACGGTTAGCCCTCCGCCCCCGCTCCAGGAAAGGAAGGACGGGTGCCTTCCGTTACTGGCCTGGAAACTGCCAAGCTCATGGGCCGGTGCTTCCCAACGCCAGTTTTAGATGACTCTCTTTAAACAAACACACCTGATTCGATGCACCACCTCGTCTGTGAAAGACTTCAAGACCTCAGGTGGGTGCATCGTTAGTGGAAGAGTCCAAGACCCCAGGAGGACACATCAGGAAAAAAGTTTGCAATAAACCACAGCATCTGCAATGGCAGCTCTCATTCCTTGTTCTGCTATTCGACACAATAAATGGCAATCCCCAAAAAGGGAAAGCACACCGTTCCTGGAGACACTGCAATACCAGGCCGATGCATGGAGTGGACGGAGCAAGCCCCGGCTCCAGCTCCGTGATCTAAAAATCCATTTAATATGTAGTCCCCGGATGGGGGACGTATCAGATATTAAACTGATAAGAACAGATACTACACTTGATCTTAGCCAAAAGGCCGAGAAGCGATGCTGCTAAGACGCAGCAGGGAGGAAGCCGGACACGGCGATGCCCATCTCGGCTTTGGTAAGTTTTGGGAGACCTAAAAACGCTGGGGGATGGTGGTAGCCTCCCCTGTCTACAACGTCACCGGGCCTCGTCCCGATCGGCCTGACGGAAAGTACGGCATCGCTCGTAACTCCCAAACGGTTGGTCGCAGAGCCACGTGCCTTATGTCATCGGAATCCTTGGCTCGAGCCGAACGAGACGCAGGTCTCAGATTGGCTCGTCGCTCTGACGAAATTTTCGGGTATTTTGGATTTTGTCGAAAACCTTCTTTTGCAACCTAGCGCCAGGTATTTGGCCCAGTCCCACCCAAATCAGCACAGAAAGCTTCTCTGGAGTCTGACTGTCAATAATCATCCAAAAAAAGAGGAAATTTCCATTCACCTTGGCGAGGGGACCTCAAAACGTGCTAAGGTGGCGTGTCCGAGGTGGCTCGAATGGCTATAACTCCGGGAAGGAGTGAGATCCCTTCACCCAAATCGGCACACCTGTGCAGGGGCTCAGTCCGAGGCCAGGTGAAAAGGGGCGTGGCGACAGGCCAGTAGGTGGCGCCGTAAGCTGAAAAATAGGGAAAATGTAATGTAAAAAGACAATCAAACAAAGATGAAAACACCCGAAACACTGCGGGATCGTAGTACCCTCCCCTGTCTGCAACGTCACCGGGCCTTGTCCCGATCGGCCTGACGGTGGAACTGCAGCGACGGAAAGTACGGCATCGCTCGTAACTCCCAAACGGTTGGTCGCAGAGCCACGTGCCTTATGTCATCGGAATCCTTGGCTCGAGCCGAACGAGACGCAGGTCTCAGATTGGCTCGTCGCTCTGACGAAATTTTCGGGTATTTTGGATTTTGTCGAAAACCTTCTTTTGCAACCTAGCGCCAGGTATTTGGCCCAGTCCCACCCAAATCAGCACAGAAAGCTTCTCTGGAGTCTGACTGTCAATAATCATCCAAAAAAAGAGGAAATTTCCATTCACCTTGGCGAGGGGACCTCAAAACGTGCTAAGGTGGCGTGTCCGAGGTGGCTCGAATGGCTATAACTCCGGGAAGGAGTGAGATCCCTTCACCCAAATCGGCACACCTGTGCAGGGGCTCAGTCCGAGGCCAGGTGAAAAGGGGCGTGGCGACAGGCCAGTAGGTGGCGCCGTAAGCTGAAAAATAGGGAAAATGTAATGTAAAAAGACAATCAAACAAAGATGAAAACACCCGAAACACTGCGGGATCGTAGTACCCTCCCCTGTCTGCAACGTCACCGGGCCTTGTCCCGATCGGCCTGACGGTGGAACTGCAGCGACGGAAAGTACGGCATCGCTCGTAACTCCCAAACGGTTGGTCGCAGAGCCACGTGCCTTATGTCATCGGAATCCTTGGCTCGAGCCGAACGAGACGCAGGTCTCAGATTGGCTCGTCGCTCTGACGAAATTTTCGGGTATTTTGGATTTTGTCGAAAACCTTCTTTTGCAACCTAGCGCCAGGTATTTGGCCCAGTCCCACCCAAATCAGCACAGAAAGCTTCTCTGGAGTCTGACTGTCAATAATCATCCAAAAAAAGAGGAAATTTCCATTCACCTTGGCGAGGGGACCTCAAAACGTGCTAAGGTGGCGTGTCCGAGGTGGCTCGAATGGCTATAACTCCGGGAAGGAGTGAGATCCCTTCACCCAAATCGGCACACCTGTGCAGGGGCTCAGTCCGAGGCCAGGTGAAAAAGGGCGCGGCGACAGACCACTAGGTGGCGCTGTAAGCGACAACAAAATTAATACGAATCGAAAAAAAGGACAAACAAACAACATGGAGACAGATACAGCTAGGCTGCAGTCAGTCCAATCTACTTTCAAAGTAAGGTCTGCGCTATGTTCGAACTAAACTACCCACCAGGGTCTGATTTTTCAAGAGCGTAAGTGACTTTGTTTCACAGGCGCACAACACGTATCTCGCATGTGACAGAACTCCCCATTCTGAAATGGAAATAAATAAAAAACTGTAAAAACCTCTTCTGCTTTGTTTCACCAACAATTTCAGGGGAGAGCGCGAACACAGTCCCCCACTACCATAAATTATGCAGTCGAGATTCCCGCATTTGGGGAATTCGCAGGGGTCAGCATGGCCGGAGTGCAATGGACAAGCCTCGCCCTGGGTGAACCGCCTTCTTGATCATGGTGTCTCCCCTGCCAGGTAAGTATGAAGGCCCAGGCGGTCAGCCAGAGGTCTGATTTGCATCTCTACCATCCTCACCAACGGTTAGCCCTCCGCCCCCGCTCCAGGAAAGGAAGGACGGGTGCCTTCCGTTACTGGCCTGGAAACTGCCAAGCTCATGGGCCGGTGCTTCCCAACGCCAGTTTTAGATGACTCTCTTTAAACAAACACACCTGATTCGATGCACCACCTCGTCTGTGAAAGACTTCAAGACCTCAGGTGGGTGCATCGTTAGTGGAAGAGTCCAAGACCCCAGGAGGACACATCAGGAAAAAAGTTTGCAATAAACCACAGCATCTGCAATGGCAGCTCTCATTCCTTGTTCTGCTATTCGACACAATAAATGGCAATCCCCAAAAAGGGAAAGCACACCGTTCCTGGAGACACTGCAATACCAGGCCGATGCATGGAGTGGACGGAGCAAGCCCCGGCTCCAGCTCCGTGATCTAAAAATCCATTTAATATGTAGTCCCCGGATGGGGGACGTATCAGATATTAAACTGATAAGAACAGATACTACACTTGATCTTAGCCAAAAGGCCGAGAAGCGATGCTGCTAAGACGCAGCAGGGAGGAAGCCGGACACGGCGATGCCCATCTCGGCTTTGGTAAGTTTTGGGAGACCTAAAAACGCTGGGGGATGGTGGTAGCCTCCCCTGTCTACAACGTCACCGGGCCTCGTCCCGATCGGCCTGACGGAAAGTACGGCATCGCTCGTAACTCCCAAACGGTTGGTCGCAGAGCCACGTGCCTTATGTCATCGGAATCCTTGGCTCGAGCCGAACGAGACGCAGGTCTCAGATTGGCTCGTCGCTCTGACGAAATTTTCGGGTATTTTGGATTTTGTCGAAAACCTTCTTTTGCAACCTAGCGCCAGGTATTTGGCCCAGTCCCACCCAAATCAGCACAGAAAGCTTCTCTGGAGTCTGACTGTCAATAATCATCCAAAAAAAGAGGAAATTTCCATTCACCTTGGCGAGGGGACCTCAAAACGTGCTAAGGTGGCGTGTCCGAGGTGGCTCGAATGGCTATAACTCCGGGAAGGAGTGAGATCCCTTCACCCAAATCGGCACACCTGTGCAGGGGCTCAGTCCGAGGCCAGGTGAAAAGGGGCGTGGCGACAGGCCAGTAGGTGGCGCCGTAAGCTGAAAAATAGGGAAAATGTAATGTAAAAAGACAATCAAACAAAGATGAAAACACCCGAAACACTGCGGGATCGTAGTACCCTCCCCTGTCTGCAACGTCACCGGGCCTTGTCCCGATCGGCCTGACGGTGGAACTGCAGCGACGGAAAGTACGGCATCGCTCGTAACTCCCAAACGGTTGGTCGCAGAGCCACGTGCCTTATGTCATCGGAATCCTTGGCTCGAGCCGAACGAGACGCAGGTCTCAGATTGGCTCGTCGCTCTGACGAAATTTTCGGGTATTTTGGATTTTGTCGAAAACCTTCTTTTGCAACCTAGCGCCAGGTATTTGGCCCAGTCCCACCCAAATCAGCACAGAAAGCTTCTCTGGAGTCTGACTGTCAATAATCATCCAAAAAAAGAGGAAATTTCCATTCACCTTGGCGAGGGGACCTCAAAACGTGCTAAGGTGGCGTGTCCGAGGTGGCTCGAATGGCTATAACTCCGGGAAGGAGTGGGATCCCTTCACCCAAATCGGCACACCTGTGCAGGGGCTCAGTCCGAGGCCAGGTGAAAAAGGGCGCGGCGACAGGCCACTAGGTGGCGCTGTAAGCGACAACAAAATTAATACGAATCGAAAAAAAGGACAAACAAACAACATGGAGACAGATACAGCTAGGCTGCAGTCAGTCCAATCTACTTTCAAAGTAAGGTCTGCGCTATGTTCGAACTAAACTACCCACCAGGGTCTGATTTTTCAAGAGCGTAAGTGACTTTGTTTCACAGGCGCACAACACGTATCTCGCATGTGACAGAACTCCCCATTCTGAAATGGAAATAAATAAAAAACTGTAAAAACCTCTTCTGCTTTGTTTCACCAACAATTTCAGGGGAGAGCGCGAACGCAGTCCCCCACTACCATAAATTATGCAGTCGAGATTCCCGCATTTGGGGAATTCGCAGGGGTCAGCATGGCCGGAGTGCAATGGACAAGCCTCGCCCTGGGTGAACCGCCTTCTTGATCATGGTGTCTCCCCTGCCAGGTAAGTATGAAGGCCCAGGCGGTCAGCCAGAGGTCTGATTTGCATCTCTACCATCCTCACCAACGGTTAGCCCTCCGCCCCCGCTCCAGGAAAGGAAGGACGGGTGCCTTCCGTTACTGGCCTGGAAACTGCCAAGCTCATGGGCCGGTGCTTCCCAACGCCAGTTTTAGATGACTCTCTTTAAACAAACACACCTGATTCGATGCACCACCTCGTCTAGATGCACCACCACTTCAAGACCTCAGGTGGGTGCATCGTTAGTGGAAGAGTCCAAGACCCCAGGAGGACACATCAGGAAAAAAGTTTGCAATAAACCACAGCATCTGCAATGGCAGCTCTCATTCCTTGTTCTGCTATTCGACACAATAAATGGCAATCCCCAAAAAGGGAAAGCACACCGTTCCTGGAGACACTGCAATACCAGGCCGATGCATGGAGTGGACGGAGCAAGCCCCGGCTCCAGCTCCGTGATCTAAAAATCCATTTAATATGTAGTCCCCGGATGGGGGACGTATCAGATATTAAACTGATAAGAACAGATACTACACTTGATCTTAGCCAAAAGGCCGAGAAGCGATGCTGCTAAGACGCAGCAGGGAGGAAGCCGGACACGGCGATGCCCATCTCGGCTTTGGTAAGTTTTGGGAGACCTAAAAACGCTGGGGGATGGTGGTAGCCTCCCCTGTCTACAACGTCACCGGGCCTCGTCCCGATCGGCCTGACGGAAAGTACGGCATCGCTCGTAACTCCCAAACGGTTGGTCGCAGAGCCACGTGCCTTATGTCATCGGAATCCTTGGCTCGAGCCGAACGAGACGCAGGTCTCAGATTGGCTCGTCGCTCTGACGAAATTTTCGGGTATTTTGGATTTTGTCGAAAACCTTCTTTTGCAACCTAGCGCCAGGTATTTGGCCCAGTCCCACCCAAATCAGCACAGAAAGCTTCTCTGGAGTCTGACTGTCAATAATCATCCAAAAAAAGAGGAAATTTCCATTCACCTTGGCGAGGGGACCTCAAAACGTGCTAAGGTGGCGTGTCCGAGGTGGCTCGAATGGCTATAACTCCGGGAAGGAGTGAGATCCCTTCACCCAAATCGGCACACCTGTGCAGGGGCTCAGTCCGAGGCCAGGTGAAAAGGGGCGTGGCGACAGGCCAGTAGGTGGCGCCGTAAGCTGAAAAATAGGGAAAATGTAATGTAAAAAGACAATCAAACAAAGATGAAAACACCCGAAACACTGCGGGATCGTAGTACCCTCCCCTGTCTGCAACGTCACCGGGCCTTGTCCCGATCGGCCTGACGGTGGAACTGCAGCGACGGAAAGTACGGCATCGCTCGTAACTCCCAAACGGTTGGTCGCAGAGCCACGTGCCTTATGTCATCGGAATCCTTGGCTCGAGCCGAACGAGACGCAGGTCTCAGATTGGCTCGTCGCTCTGACGAAATTTTCGGGTATTTTGGATTTTGTCGAAAACCTTCTTTTGCAACCTAGCGCCAGGTATTTGGCCCAGTCCCACCCAAATCAGCACAGAAAGCTTCTCTGGAGTCTGACTGTCAATAATCATCCAAAAAAAGAGGAAATTTCCATTCACCTTGGCGAGGGGACCTCAAAACGTGCTAAGGTGGCGTGTCCGAGGTGGCTCGAAAAGGGGCGTGGCGACAGGCCAGTAGGTGGCGCCGTAAGCTGAAAAATAGGGAAAATGTAATGTAAAAAGACAATCAAACAAAGATGAAAACACCCGAAACACTGCGGGATCGTAGTACCCTCCCCTGTCTGCAACGTCACCGGGCCTTGTCCCGATCGGCCTGACGGTGGAACTGCAGCGACGGAAAGTACGGCATCGCTCGTAACTCCCAAACGGTTGGTCGCAGAGCCACGTGCCTTATGTCATCGGAATCCTTGGCTCGAGCCGAACGAGACGCAGGTCTCAGATTGGCTCGTCGCTCTGACGAAATTTTCGGGTATTTTGGATTTTGTCGAAAACCTTCTTTTGCAACCTAGCGCCAGGTATTTGGCCCAGTCCCACCCAAATCAGCACAGAAAGCTTCTCTGGAGTCTGACTGTCAATAATCATCCAAAAAAAGAGGAAATTTCCATTCACCTTGGCGAGGGGACCTCAAAACGTGCTAAGGTGGCGTGTCCGAGGTGGCTCGAAAAGGGGCGTGGCGACAGGCCAGTAGGTGGCGCCGTAAGCTGAAAAATAGGGAAAATGTAATGTAAAAAGACAATCAAACAAAGATGAAAACACCCGAAACACTGCGGGATCGTAGTACCCTCCCCTGTCTGCAACGTCACCGGGCCTTGTCCCGATCGGCCTGACGGTGGAACTGCAGCGACGGAAAGTACGGCATCGCTCGTAACTCCCAAACGGTTGGTCGCAGAGCCACGTGCCTTATGTCATCGGAATCCTTGGCTCGAGCCGAACGAGACGCAGGTCTCAGATTGGCTCGTCGCTCTGACGAAATTTTCGGGTATTTTGGATTTTGTCGAAAACCTTCTTTTGCAACCTAGCGCCAGGTATTTGGCCCAGTCCCACCCAAATCAGCACAGAAAGCTTCTCTGGAGTCTGACTGTCAATAATCATCCAAAAAAAGAGGAAATTTCCATTCACCTTGGCGAGGGGACCTCAAAACGTGCTAAGGTGGCGTGTCCGAGGTGGCTCGAATGGCTATAACTCCGGGAAGGAGTGAGATCCCTTCACCCAAATCGGCACACCTGTGCAGGGGCTCAGTCCGAGGCCAGGTGAAAAAGGGCGCGGCGACAGGCCACTAGGTGGCGCTGTAAGCGACAACAAAATTAATACGAATCGAAAAAAAGGACAAACAAACAACATGGAGACAGATACAGCTAGGCTGCAGTCAGTCCAATCTACTTTCAAAGTAAGGTCTGCGCTATGTTCGAACTAAACTACCCACCAGGGTCTGATTTTTCAAGAGCGTAAGTGACTTTGTTTCACAGGCGCACAACACGTATCTCGCATGTGACAGAACTCCCCATTCTGAAATGGAAATAAATAAAAAACTGTAAAAACCTCTTCTGCTTTGTTTCACCAACAATTTCAGGGGAGAGCGCGAACGCAGTCCCCCACTACCATAAATTATGCAGTCGAGATTCCCGCATTTGGGGAATTCGCAGGGGTCAGCATGGCCGGAGTGCAATGGACAAGCCTCGCCCTGGGTGAACCGCCTTCTTGATCATGGTGTCTCCCCTGCCAGGTAAGTATGAAGGCCCAGGCGGTCAGCCAGAGGTCTGATTTGCATCTCTACCATCCTCACCAACGGTTAGCCCTCCGCCCCCGCTCCAGGAAAGGAAGGACGGGTGCCTTCCGTTACTGGCCTGGAAACTGCCAAGCTCATGGGCCGGTGCTTCCCAACGCCAGTTTTAGATGACTCTCTTTAAACAAACACACCTGATTCGATGCACCACCTCGTCTAGATGCACCACCACTTCAAGACCTCAGGTGGGTGCATCGTTAGTGGAAGAGTCCAAGACCCCAGGAGGACACATCAGGAAAAAAGTTTGCAATAAACCACAGCATCTGCAATGGCAGCTCTCATTCCTTGTTCTGCTATTCGACACAATAAATGGCAATCCCCAAAAAGGGAAAGCACACCGTTCCTGGAGACACTGCAATACCAGGCCGATGCATGGAGTGGACGGAGCAAGCCCCGGCTCCAGCTCCGTGATCTAAAAATCCATTTAATATGTAGTCCCCGGATGGGGGACGTATCAGATATTAAACTGATAAGAACAGATACTACACTTGATCTTAGCCAAAAGGCCGAGAAGCGATGCTGCTAAGACGCAGCAGGGAGGAAGCCGGACACGGCGATGCCCATCTCGGCTTTGGTAAGTTTTGGGAGACCTAAAAACGCTGGGGGATGGTGGTAGCCTCCCCTGTCTACAACGTCACCGGGCCTCGTCCCGATCGGCCTGACGGAAAGTACGGCATCGCTCGTAACTCCCAAACGGTTGGTCGCAGAGCCACGTGCCTTATGTCATCGGAATCCTTGGCTCGAGCCGAACGAGACGCAGGTCTCAGATTGGCTCGTCGCTCTGACGAAATTTTCGGGTATTTTGGATTTTGTCGAAAACCTTCTTTTGCAACCTAGCGCCAGGTATTTGGCCCAGTCCCACCCAAATCAGCACAGAAAGCTTCTCTGGAGTCTGACTGTCAATAATCATCCAAAAAAAGAGGAAATTTCCATTCACCTTGGCGAGGGGACCTCAAAACGTGCTAAGGTGGCGTGTCCGAGGTGGCTCGAATGGCTATAACTCCGGGAAGGAGTGAGATCCCTTCACCCAAATCGGCACACCTGTGCAGGGGCTCAGTCCGAGGCCAGGTGAAAAAGGGCGCGGCGACAGGCCACTAGGTGGCGCTGTAAGCGACAACAAAATTAATACGAATTGAAAAAAAGGACAAACAAACAACATGGAGACAGATACAGCTAGGCTGCAGTCAGTCCAATCTACTTTCAAAGTAAGGTCTGCGCTATGTTCGAACTAAACTACCCACCAGGGTCTGATTTTTCAAGAGCGTAAGTGACTTTGTTTCACAGGCGCACAACACGTATCTCGCATGTGACAGAACTCCCCATTCTGAAATGGAAATAAATAAAAAACTGTAAAAACCTCTTCTGCTTTGTTTCACCAACAATTTCAGGGGAGAGCGCGAACGCAGTCCCCCACTACCATAAATTATGCAGTCGAGATTCCCGCATTTGGGGAATTCGCAGGGGTCAGCATGGCCGGAGTGCAATGGACAAGCCTCGCCCTGGGTGAACCGCCTTCTTGATCATGGTGTCTCCCCTGCCAGGTAAGTATGAAGGCCCAGGCGGTCAGCCAGAGGTCTGATTTGCATCTCTACCATCCTCACCAACGGTTAGCCCTCCGCCCCCGCTCCAGGAAAGGAAGGACGGGTGCCTTCCGTTACTGGCCTGGAAACTGCCAAGCTCATGGGCCGGTGCTTCCCAACGCCAGTTTTAGATGACTCTCTTTAAACAAACACACCTGATTCGATGCACCACCTCGTCTGTGAAAGACTTCAAGACCTCAGGTGGGTGCATCGTTAGTGGAAGAGTCCAAGACCCCAGGAGGACACATCAGGAAAAAAGTTTGCAATAAACCACAGCATCTGCAATGGCAGCTCTCATTCCTTGTTCTGCTATTCGACACAATAAATGGCAATCCCCAAAAAGGGAAAGCACACCGTTCCTGGAGACACTGCAATACCAGGCCGATGCATGGAGTGGACGGAGCAAGCCCCGGCTCCAGCTCCGTGATCTAAAAATCCATTTAATATGTAGTCCCCGGATGGGGGACGTATCAGATATTAAACTGATAAGAACAGATACTACACTTGATCTTAGCCAAAAGGCCGAGAAGCGATGCTGCTAAGACGCAGCAGGGAGGAAGCCGGACACGGCGATGCCCATCTCGGCTTTGGTAAGTTTTGGGAGACCTAAAAACGCTGGGGGATGGTGGTAGCCTCCCCTGTCTACAACGTCACCGGGCCTCGTCCCGATCGGCCTGACGGAAAGTACGGCATCGCTCGTAACTCCCAAACGGTTGGTCGCAGAGCCACGTGCCTTATGTCATCGGAATCCTTGGCTCGAGCCGAACGAGACGCAGGTCTCAGATTGGCTCGTCGCTCTGACGAAATTTTCGGGTATTTTGGATTTTGTCGAAAACCTTCTTTTGCAACCTAGCGCCAGGTATTTGGCCCAGTCCCACCCAAATCAGCACAGAAAGCTTCTCTGGAGTCTGACTGTCAATAATCATCCAAAAAAAGAGGAAATTTCCATTCACCTTGGCGAGGGGACCTCAAAACGTGCTAAGGTGGCGTGTCCGAGGTGGCTCGAATGGCTATAACTCCGGGAAGGAGTGAGATCCCTTCACCCAAATCGGCACACCTGTGCAGGGGCTCAGTCCGAGGCCAGGTGAAAAGGGGCGTGGCGACAGGCCAGTAGGTGGCGCCGTAAGCTGAAAAATAGGGAAAATGTAATGTAAAAAGACAATCAAACAAAGATGAAAACACCCGAAACACTGCGGGATCGTAGTACCCTCCCCTGTCTGCAACGTCACCGGGCCTTGTCCCGATCGGCCTGACGGTGGAACTGCAGCGACGGAAAGTACGGCATCGCTCGTAACTCCCAAACGGTTGGTCGCAGAGCCACGTGCCTTATGTCATCGGAATCCTTGGCTCGAGCCGAACGAGACGCAGGTCTCAGATTGGCTCGTCGCTCTGACGAAATTTTCGGGTATTTTGGATTTTGTCGAAAACCTTCTTTTGCAACCTAGCGCCAGGTATTTGGCCCAGTCCCACCCAAATCAGCACAGAAAGCTTCTCTGGAGTCTGACTGTCAATAATCATCCAAAAAAAGAGGAAATTTCCATTCACCTTGGCGAGGGGACCTCAAAACGTGCTAAGGTGGCGTGTCCGAGGTGGCTCGAATGGCTATAACTCCGGGAAGGAGTGAGATCCCTTCACCCAAATCGGCACACCTGTGCAGGGGCTCAGTCCGAGGCCAGGTGAAAAAGGGCGCGGCGACAGGCCACTAGGTGGCGCTGTAAGCGACAACAAAATTAATACGAATTGAAAAAAAGGACAAACAAACAACATGGAGACAGATACAGCTAGGCTGCAGTCAGTCCAATCTACTTTCAAAGTAAGGTCTGCGCTATGTTCGAACTAAACTACCCACCAGGGTCTGATTTTTCAAGAGCGTAAGTGACTTTGTTTCACAGGCGCACAACACGTATCTCGCATGTGACAGAACTCCTCATTCTGAAATGGAAATAAATAAAAAACTGTAAAAACCTCTTCTGCTTTGTTTCACCAACAATTTCAGGGGAGAGCGCGAACGCAGTCCCCCACTACCATAAATTATGCAGTCGAGATTCCCGCATTTGGGGAATTCGCAGGGGTCAGCATGGCCGGAGTGCAATGGACAAGCCTCGCCCTGGGTGAACCGCCTTCTTGATCATGGTGTCTCCCCTGCCAGGTAAGTATGAAGGCCCAGGCGGTCAGCCAGAGGTCTGATTTGCATCTCTACCATCCTCACCAACGGTTAGCCCTCCGCCCCCGCTCCAGGAAAGGAAGGACGGGTGCCTTCCGTTACTGGCCTGGAAACTGCCAAGCTCATGGGCCGGTGCTTCCCAACGCCAGTTTTAGATGACTCTCTTTAAACAAACACACCTGATTCGATGCACCACCTCGTCTGTGAAAGACTTCAAGACCTCAGGTGGGTGCATCGTTAGTGGAAGAGTCCAAGACCCCAGGAGGACACATCAGGAAAAAAGTTTGCAATAAACCACAGCATCTGCAATGGCAGCTCTCATTCCTTGTTCTGCTATTCGACACAATAAATGGCAATCCCCAAAAAGGGAAAGCACACCGTTCCTGGAGACACTGCAATACCAGGCCGATGCATGGAGTGGACGGAGCAAGCCCCGGCTCCAGCTCCGTGATCTAAAAATCCATTTAATATGTAGTCCCCGGATGGGGGACGTATCAGATATTAAACTGATAAGAACAGATACTACACTTGATCTTAGCCAAAAGGCCGAGAAGCGATGCTGCTAAGACGCAGCAGGGAGGAAGCCGGACACGGCGATGCCCATCTCGGCTTTGGTAAGTTTTGGGAGACCTAAAAACGCTGGGGGATGGTGGTAGCCTCCCCTGTCTACAACGTCACCGGGCCTCGTCCCGATCGGCCTGACGGAAAGTACGGCATCGCTCGTAACTCCCAAACGGTTGGTCGCAGAGCCACGTGCCTTATGTCATCGGAATCCTTGGCTCGAGCCGAACGAGACGCAGGTCTCAGATTGGCTCGTCGCTCTGACGAAATTTTCGGGTATTTTGGATTTTGTCGAAAACCTTCTTTTGCAACCTAGCGCCAGGTATTTGGCCCAGTCCCACCCAAATCAGCACAGAAAGCTTCTCTGGAGTCTGACTGTCAATAATCATCCAAAAAAAGAGGAAATTTCCATTCACCTTGGCGAGGGGACCTCAAAACGTGCTAAGGTGGCGTGTCCGAGGTGGCTCGAATGGCTATAACTCCGGGAAGGAGTGAGATCCCTTCACCCAAATCGGCACACCTGTGCAGGGGCTCAGTCCGAGGCCAGGTGAAAAGGGGCGTGGCGACAGGCCAGTAGGTGGCGCCGTAAGCTGAAAAATAGGGAAAATGTAATGTAAAAAGACAATCAAACAAAGATGAAAACACCCGAAACACTGCGGGATCGTAGTACCCTCCCCTGTCTGCAACGTCACCGGGCCTTGTCCCGATCGGCCTGACGGTGGAACTGCAGCGACGGAAAGTACGGCATCGCTCGTAACTCCCAAACGGTTGGTCGCAGAGCCACGTGCCTTATGTCATCGGAATCCTTGGCTCGAGCCGAACGAGACGCAGGTCTCAGATTGGCTCGTCGCTCTGACGAAATTTTCGGGTATTTTGGATTTTGTCGAAAACCTTCTTTTGCAACCTAGCGCCAGGTATTTGGCCCAGTCCCACCCAAATCAGCACAGAAAGCTTCTCTGGAGTCTGACTGTCAATAATCATCCAAAAAAAGAGGAAATTTCCATTCACCTTGGCGAGGGGACCTCAAAACGTGCTAAGGTGGCGTGTCCGAGGTGGCTCGAATGGCTATAACTCCGGGAAGGAGTGAGATCCCTTCACCCAAATCGGCACACCTGTGCAGGGGCTCAGTCCGAGGCCAGGTGAAAAAGGGCGCGGCGACAGGCCACTAGGTGGCGCTGTAAGCGACAACAAAATTAATACGAATTGAAAAAAAGGACAAACAAACAACATGGAGACAGATACAGCTAGGCTGCAGTCAGTCCAATCTACTTTCAAAGTAAGGTCTGCGCTATGTTCGAACTAAACTACCCACCAGGGTCTGATTTTTCAAGAGCGTAAGTGACTTTGTTTCACAGGCGCACAACACGTATCTCGCATGTGACAGAACTCCCCATTCTGAAATGGAAATAAATAAAAAACTGTAAAAACCTCTTCTGCTTTGTTTCACCAACAATTTCAGGGGAGAGCGCGAACGCAGTCCCCCACTACCATAAATTATGCAGTCGAGATTCCCGCATTTGGGGAATTCGCAGGGGTCAGCATGGCCGGAGTGCAATGGACAAGCCTCGCCCTGGGTGAACCGCCTTCTTGATCATGGTGTCTCCCCTGCCAGGTAAGTATGAAGGCCCAGGCGGTCAGCCAGAGGTCTGATTTGCATCTCTACCATCCTCACCAACGGTTAGCCCTCCGCCCCCGCTCCAGGAAAGGAAGGACGGGTGCCTTCCGTTACTGGCCTGGAAACTGCCAAGCTCATGGGCCGGTGCTTCCCAACGCCAGTTTTAGATGACTCTCTTTAAACAAACACACCTGATTCGATGCACCACCTCGTCTGTGAAAGACTTCAAGACCTCAGGTGGGTGCATCGTTAGTGGAAGAGTCCAAGACCCCAGGAGGACACATCAGGAAAAAAGTTTGCAATAAACCACAGCATCTGCAATGGCAGCTCTCATTCCTTGTTCTGCTATTCGACACAATAAATGGCAATCCCCAAAAAGGGAAAGCACACCGTTCCTGGAGACACTGCAATACCAGGCCGATGCATGGAGTGGACGGAGCAAGCCCCGGCTCCAGCTCCGTGATCTAAAAATCCATTTAATATGTAGTCCCCGGATGGGGGACGTATCAGATATTAAACTGATAAGAACAGATTTTTTCTTTCGAAAAAGTTTTATTGTCACCATTTACATTTTTTCCATTTGCATTTTTTCTTTTTCACACAACATTTTCTTTTTAATCACACATTAAAACAAGCAATATAATATATAATAAATACACATGGTAAAATGAAATAAACAATCATTTTTAAAAAGCATTTGATTAAAACCACAGTGTTTTGCTTGTTTTTAAAAGTCCATTATTGAGGTGTGTTTAAAAGGTGCGGTCAGTTCCAAAGTAAAACACAAATTTTAAAAAAAGCAAACAAGCCTCGTATATATGTTAATAAAACCTCTTTCATAATAAAACAATAAAAAACACCAATTAAAAATCATCTGTTGTGCAAGACCGGGGGTGAGTCCTTATCAAGTGGGTCATCACCCCACTCTCCAGAACAGGGACATGAGATGCTACTTTATGGACTCAGCGGAGATCCCCTCTCCTCCGGCCCGCTGGCCCGCTGTTCCCGTAGCCAGAGTGGTGAGGGTGCATCTACGGGCGGCCAGGGTCGGTGCCTGCCGGGACCCTCTCCGTGCGACCCCGGCCCCCCCGTCCGAATATCGTCGTCCGGTACCCCTGCAGCATTGATGTTACCTTTAGCTCGCATGCATGGAGGGTTACCGTAACGCGCTTCCCCACCAGCAGGTTTCTGGTGGCCCAGATGGCATCCTTGATGACGTTGAGGGTGAGCCAGAGCGAGGTAAATTTCTGTGCCGTCAAGTCCTTCAAGCCCCGGCCCACCCCAAGGATGGCGAGCTGGTACCCGAACTGGGCCCCACCCGCTGGTAGGCACGGGAAATACAGGGGGCCGGTCTTGGCCCACAGGTCCCGCGCAGTGCTGCACTCCCAGAGCAGGTGGTGGACGGTCTCCGGAGAATTGCAGCCGGACCGCGGGCAGATGGGGTTTTTGGCCATGCCTCTGGAGTGCATAACCGCCCTGACCGGGAGGATCTCATGAGCCACCATCCACGATAAGTCCTTGTGCCTGTTCTGGAGAGCGGGGTGAGCCGCGTTCCGCCAAACCTGTTTGGCCTCACTTGGTGTGAGGCCCGGAACTGGACTCACCGGTTCCCGGTCCTGCACAACAGAGATGAGAGACTTGTGTTGAGTTAAAATGGTGACATCTTCACTCTCTAAAAGGTATTTCTTTAAAAACTTTTTTATAAAACTGTACTCTTTGGGCAAGTTAAAAGACACTGGGGTTTTCAAGTCCACTGGTAAAATTTTCAGTGTTCGTAGGTAAGACCCCATCCAAAATCGCGCCATTGCAGCCGTCTTGTTTTCTTTGGATGGGGTCGTGGCATAACTAATGTGCAGGGCGGTGAAGCGGCTGCCTAAAAACAGGTGGGGGTCTGGGAGGCCTTTTCCACCGTTCTCCGGCCTTTTCTTGATGGTCTCCCTCTTCAGGCGCTCCCACTTGGACCCCCACAGGAAGTAAAACACCGCCCTCTCCAGTTTCCCCAGGAACCACCGAGGGGGGCTAAAAACAGAACAGACAAGTAAAATCAGAGGTAAAATCACAGATTTAAAAATTAAAACCTTGCCTTCCATCGTCATCTGTCTTAGTCCCCAAAACCCCAGTCTTTTCCTAACTTTCCCTAACAAGTCAGTCCAGTTTTCCCGTCCACCCCCGTCTTTATCAAATTTAACGCCTAAAATCTTAAAATCGTTGTCTTTAAAAACCAAATCAAGTCCTCCTGTGTCCACGTCTCCCCACGGCCCGAAGAGCTGGGCCTCGGACTTGTTTCTATTGAGTTTGGCGCCCGAGGCCCGACCGTACCAGTCAGTCAAGTCCAGTGCTCTTCGTATTGATAAAACGTCTGTGGCTAAAAGAGTTACGTCGTCCATATATAAAACACAGGTCGCCGTCAGTCCCCCCGTCCCAGGAACGTCCAGTCCTTTGATCCATTTGTCCCTTCTCAAGATCTGTGCCAGTGGCTCGATGCAAGCCACATACAGAAGAGGAGATAAAGGACATCCCTGACGGACACCACTGTGTATGTTCACAGCTTTGGAAAGATGCCCATTTATTAGAATTTTGCTGACTATTCCCTTGTACAGCAGTCCCACCCAGGCTATAAACCTCTTTGGAAACCCCATTTTCTCCAGAACCTGGAAGAGGTACTGGTGCGAGACTCGATCAAATGCTTTTTCAAAATCTAAATTTAGGACTACTAGCCGAATATTTCTGTCTCTCGCGTAACAGATGGCGTCTCTAATCAGCACTAGGTTGTCTGTTATCTTTCTTCCGGGCACAGAACAAGCTTGATCCGGGTGAATCACGTCCTCTAAAACAGTTGACATGCGTGTTGCTAAAACTTTGCTAAAAAGTTTATAATCGAAATTTAAAAGTGTTATGGGTCTCCAGTTTTTTAAGTCAGTCCGGTCACCTTTTTTGTGAAGTAAAGAAACTATCCCTATTCTAAAACTGTCTGGAAGTCTGTCGAGGGTCTCAAACTCTTTAAAAACTGTCAAAAGCTCTTGTCCTAAAATGTCCCAAAATGTTAGATAAAACTCCAGGGGAAGTCCATCCACTCCTGGGGACTTCCCCTTTTTAAAACCTCCAAGAGCTTTTTGGGTTTCTAAAATGTTCAAATCTTGGGCTAAAATCTCATTTTGACAGTCGACCCTTTTCTCAACAAAATTTAAAACTTCTTTTACGGTGTCTGAGTGTACCTTTTTAAAACTATATAAAGCCCCATAAAATTTTTCCACATCCTCTAAAATCTCTTTTGTTGTGTTAACCTCCCTATCCCCTGTTTTAACCCTGGTTAACCCCCCACCCCTTGTTATTATTTTCTTAAAAAAATATCTGGTACACTTTTCCCCTTCTTCAATTTCTCTCTCTTTGCTTCTTAAAAGGACCCCTTTACTTTCTATATTGGCTAAAACTGACATTTCCTTTTTTACATCCTGGATTTCATTGTTAAAATCAAAACCATTATTTAAAAGATTAAAATACCTTTGTAGTCTTTTTTGCAACCCCAACATGCATTTCTTTTCCCTACTCTTCTTTTCTTTCCCTATCTTTCTAAAAAACTGTCTCGTCCGGTCCTTTACCATCTCCCACCACTGTGCACGTGTATCATAAAAGTCTTGGAGGGTCTGCCATTGGCTGAACTGTTCCCTATATTCTAAAATTACATTCTTGTCTTCCAACAGGGAACAGTTCAGCTTCCACAGCCCTCCCCCTACCGTCACACCCATGGGCAGTGAAAGGGTGCAAGACAGCATCATGTGATCAGAGAAAAAAAGGGGGGTTAATGTAGCATCGGTTGGCGGGCAGTCCCTTGTAAACACGTAGTCGATTCGAGAGGCTTTGGTACCATCACCACTGAACCAGGTGAAGCCCTCCTCTCTTTGATGCAAAATTTT
This sequence comes from Carassius gibelio, assembly GCF_023724105.1. Taxonomy (NCBI): domain Eukaryota; kingdom Metazoa; phylum Chordata; class Actinopteri; order Cypriniformes; family Cyprinidae; genus Carassius; species Carassius gibelio. The sequence continues at coordinate 738,657 of NC_068418.1, forward strand.
AAAACAGTCGACTAAATTAAAATCTCTGACTAAACCCTGCAATAAAACCGACGTTTTGTCCACTCTAAAATCCTCCCCTACCCTTTTCCTGTCTGTTTTAGATAAAACACAATTAAAATCCCCTGCTACCATTAGGGGAGCCCTACCTAGCATGTGGGGTTGCAAGTCTTCTAAAAGCTCATATCTTTCGTTCTTTTCCGTAAAACCATATACATTAAGAACATTAAAATCCCTGTCTAAAAAGGTCAGATTTACTAAAAGTGCCCGGCCTTGCCTCACCACAGTGCTGCCCTTCACCAAGATGTTAGGATTATTAATTAAAACCGCAACTCCGTCGTTTTTGTTAAAATTTGATCCGCTCCATATGGAGGCTCCTGCGGACCATAGCTCTTCCATTTTTGTGTACCTAGTTAAAAAGGGCAGAGAACACTCTTGTAATAAAAACAAATCTGACTTAAAAGATTTTAAAAAGGACAAAATACTCTGTGCTCTAATGGTGGACCTCACACTTCTGACATTGATAGTAGAGATGGTGAGGGCCATGAGCAGTAGGGTTAAAAAGGTATGAGGCATTTAAAACAGAAGACAAGAAAAAGACTACAAAAATATGATTAAAATCATGTTACATCTTGTAGCATTTGTCTTTCCTTTTCCCCAGATGAGCTGAGGTCTGGAGGGCAAATGCCTGTCGCTTCAGAGGCCACAGAGGGAACCTCTTGTGGCTCCTTTGGCGATGATGCTGTTAGCTTAATGTGCAAAAAGGAAACCTCATTTGGGGACTCTAGGGGCCACATGCGCTCCAGATCTACCGAATCGGAACTATCGAGCTTATATGCTGCCCTAGATTTTTTCTCCTCCATTACAATCAGAGGAGACCCCGCAGGTCTTTTTTGCACCTGAGCATTAGGGAGTGAACACTCTGTCTCACTCCCGGTGGATTCTTCCACCCCATCCGAAACTGTTACCAGTGATTCTTCCTCACTTTCCTTTCCTTCCATTACCATTTCCTGTTCCGTTGCCTCCGCCCCTGTGGCCGCCCCACTTCCTCCTTCCTGCCCAATCCCTGAGGCCGGCTGGGAATTTGAAATTCCCGCCAAAACCTCAGGGACCGCCTCCTCTCTCCTTTGTTCCTTCGTTTGTTGCCCATGTGGGGCGGCCATTTTTAGCTTGTTGGCAAAACTTTTAGGGCAGTCTCTGTAGAGATGGTTTGTTTCTCCACAAAGATTGCACCGTCTGCCATTGGTACAGTCATCAAAACTGTGACCAATTTCTCTACACTTCCCACAGATTAACTCTTGGCATGCTTCAGATAAATGACCAAACCTTCCACACTTTCTGCAGAGTTTGGGCATTCCTTGATAATGTATGTAGCCTCTGTTCTCTCCGAGCACAATCATGGAAGGCAGATGCTTCAGGCCCTGGTAGCCCCCAGCGTCTTCCCATTGTTTAATGGGAATTCGCCAGGAGCATGTCCAAATGCCATCTTCATCTAACACTTTGACAGGCTGGCCTCGAACAGTGCAAAATCTACCCAACCAAACACAAATATCATCTCCAGTCACGGTTTCATTGAACATCCTGACAATCACAGTTTTAAGTGTGTTATCAGAAAGTTTCTCAACAGTGAACATGGAAAACTGGGCTTTAACTGATTCAAACCTTTGCCAAAAGTCACTAAGTAGGGAAGCGGTTTTAAAACTAACATCAAATCCTTTGTTCAAGGGCAGAGTCATCAAACAATTCAGGTCGTCACATTTAAAAGCTAAGGTCTTTTGGATCAGCTTCCTGGAAAAGTCCATACGGGACATTCCCAGGAGCTTCCCCTCACCCTGCCTGAATAAAAAACGCACGCTGTGGTGCCTCCGCACGCCGGCACGGGCAGCCGACATGATAGAGGCACCAACAGCCTAAAAACTTAAAACAACAATAAATACAACAATAAATAACAAAATAAATAATTAAAAGACCTTACCTTAAAACTTGTTGGAGCCCGAAGCAGCAGAGTTCAATATACCTCCCGAAGTTGTGTGACTCAAGATATGAAGGGATCTCAAGTCAGGAAACCTCCAAGAGGCGATCGCAGTCTCAACCGTCCGACAAGATACTTGATCTTAGCCAAAAGGCCGAGAAGCGATGCTGCTAAGACGCAGCAGGGAGGAAGCCGGACACGGCGATGCCCATCTCGGCTTTGGTAAGTTTTGGGAGACCTAAAAACGCTGGGGGATGGTGGTAGCCTCCCCTGTCTACAACGTCACCGGGCCTCGTCCCGATCGGCCTGACGGAAAGTACGGCATCGCTCGTAACTCCCAAACGGTTGGTCGCAGAGCCACGTGCCTTATGTCATCGGAATCCTTGGCTCGAGCCGAACGAGACGCAGGTCTCAGATTGGCTCGTCGCTCTGACGAAATTTTCGGGTATTTTGGATTTTGTCGAAAACCTTCTTTTGCAACCTAGCGCCAGGTATTTGGCCCAGTCCCACCCAAATCAGCACAGAAAGCTTCTCTGGAGTCTGACTGTCAATAATCATCCAAAAAAAGAGGAAATTTCCATTCACCTTGGCGAGGGGACCTCAAAACGTGCTAAGGTGGCGTGTCCGAGGTGGCTCGAATGGCTATAACTCCGGGAAGGAGTGAGATCCCTTCACCCAAATCGGCACACCTGTGCAGGGGCTCAGTCCGAGGCCAGGTGAAAAGGGGCGTGGCGACAGGCCAGTAGGTGGCGCCGTAAGCTGAAAAATAGGGAAAATGTAATGTAAAAAGACAATCAAACAAAGATGAAAACACCCGAAACACTGCGGGATCGTAGTACCCTCCCCTGTCTGCAACGTCACCGGGCCTTGTCCCGATCGGCCTGACGGTGGAACTGCAGCGACGGAAAGTACGGCATCGCTCGTAACTCCCAAACGGTTGGTCGCAGAGCCACGTGCCTTATGTCATCGGAATCCTTGGCTCGAGCCGAACGAGACGCAGGTCTCAGATTGGCTCGTCGCTCTGACGAAATTTTCGGGTATTTTGGATTTTGTCGAAAACCTTCTTTTGCAACCTAGCGCCAGGTATTTGGCCCAGTCCCACCCAAATCAGCACAGAAAGCTTCTCTGGAGTCTGACTGTCAATAATCATCCAAAAAAAGAGGAAATTTCCATTCACCTTGGCGAGGGGACCTCAAAACGTGCTAAGGTGGCGTGTCCGAGGTGGCTCGAAAAGGGGCGTGGCGACAGGCCAGTAGGTGGCGCCGTAAGCTGAAAAATAGGGAAAATGTAATGTAAAAAGACAATCAAACAAAGATGAAAACACCCGAAACACTGCGGGATCGTAGTACCCTCCCCTGTCTGCAACGTCACCGGGCCTTGTCCCGATCGGCCTGACGGTGGAACTGCAGCGACGGAAAGTACGGCATCGCTCGTAACTCCCAAACGGTTGGTCGCAGAGCCACGTGCCTTATGTCATCGGAATCCTTGGCTCGAGCCGAACGAGACGCAGGTCTCAGATTGGCTCGTCGCTCTGACGAAATTTTCGGGTATTTTGGATTTTGTCGAAAACCTTCTTTTGCAAACTAGCGCCAGGTATTTGGCCCAGTCCCACCCAAATCAGCACAGAAAGCTTCTCTGGAGTCTGACTGTCAATAATCATCCAAAAAAAGAGGAAATTTCCATTCACCTTGGCGAGGGGACCTCAAAACGTGCTAAGGTGGCGTGTCCGAGGTGGCTCGAAAAGGGGCGTGGCGACAGGCCAGTAGGTGGCGCCGTAAGCTGAAAAATAGGGAAAATGTAATGTAAAAAGACAATCAAACAAAGATGAAAACACCCGAAACACTGCGGGATCGTAGTACCCTCCCCTGTCTGCAACGTCACCGGGCCTTGTCCCGATCGGCCTGACGGTGGAACTGCAGCGACGGAAAGTACGGCATCGCTCGTAACTCCCAAACGGTTGGTCGCAGAGCCACGTGCCTTATGTCATCGGAATCCTTGGCTCGAGCCGAACGAGACGCAGGTCTCAGATTGGCTCGTCGCTCTGACGAAATTTTCGGGTATTTTGGATTTTGTCGAAAACCTTCTTTTGCAACCTAGCGCCAGGTATTTGGCCCAGTCCCACCCAAATCAGCACAGAAAGCTTCTCTGGAGTCTGACTGTCAATAATCATCCAAAAAAAGAGGAAATTTCCATTCACCTTGGCGAGGGGACCTCAAAACGTGCTAAGGTGGCGTGTCCGAGGTGGCTCGAATGGCTATAACTCCGGGAAGGAGTGAGATCCCTTCACCCAAATCGGCACACCTGTGCAGGGGCTCAGTCCGAGGCCAGGTGAAAAAGGGCGCGGCGACAGGCCACTAGGTGGCGCTGTAAGCGACAACAAAATTAATACGAATCGAAAAAAAGGACAAACAAACAACATGGAGACAGATACAGCTAGGCTGCAGTCAGTCCAATCTACTTTCAAAGTAAGGTCTGCGCTATGTTCGAACTAAACTACCCACCAGGGTCTGATTTTTCAAGAGCGTAAGTGACTTTGTTTCACAGGCGCACAACACGTATCTCGCATGTGACAGAACTCCCCATTCTGAAATGGAAATAAATAAAAAACTGTAAAAACCTCTTCTGCTTTGTTTCACCAACAATTTCAGGGGAGAGCGCGAACGCAGTCCCCCACTACCATAAATTATGCAGTCGAGATTCCCGCATTTGGGGAATTCGCAGGGGTCAGCATGGCCGGAGTGCAATGGACAAGCCTCGCCCTGGGTGAACCGCCTTCTTGATCATGGTGTCTCCCCTGCCAGGTAAGTATGAAGGCGCAGGCGGTCAGCCAGAGGTCTGATTTGCATCTCTACCATCCTCACCAACGGTTAGCCCTCCGCCCCCGCTCCAGGAAAGGAAGGACGGGTGCCTTCCGTTACTGGCCTGGAAACTGCCAAGCTCATGGGCCGGTGCTTCCCAACGCCAGTTTTAGATGACTCTCTTTAAACAAACACACCTGATTCGATGCACCACCTCGTCTAGATGCACCACCACTTCAAGACCTCAGGTGGGTGCATCGTTAGTGGAAGAGTCCAAGACCCCAGGAGGACACATCAGGAAAAAAGTTTGCAATAAACCACAGCATCTGCAATGGCAGCTCTCATTCCTTGTTCTGCTATTCGACACAATAAATGGCAATCCCCAAAAAGGGAAAGCACACCGTTCCTGGAGACACTGCAATACCAGGCCGATGCATGGAGTGGACGGAGCAAGCCCCGGCTCCAGCTCCGTGATCTAAAAATCCATTTAATATGTAGTCCCCGGATGGGGGACGTATCAGATATTAAACTGATAAGAACAGATACTACACTTGATCTTAGCCAAAAGGCCGAGAAGCGATGCTGCTAAGACGCAGCAGGGAGGAAGCCGGACACGGCGATGCCCATCTCGGCTTTGGTAAGTTTTGGGAGACCTAAAAACGCTGGGGGATGGTGGTAGCCTCCCCTGTCTACAACGTCACCGGGCCTCGTCCCGATCGGCCTGACGGAAAGTACGGCATCGCTCGTAACTCCCAAACGGTTGGTCGCAGAGCCACGTGCCTTATGTCATCGGAATCCTTGGCTCGAGCCGAACGAGACGCAGGTCTCAGATTGGCTCGTCGCTCTGACGAAATTTTCGGGTATTTTGGATTTTGTCGAAAACCTTCTTTTGCAACCTAGCGCCAGGTATTTGGCCCAGTCCCACCCAAATCAGCACAGAAAGCTTCTCTGGAGTCTGACTGTCAATAATCATCCAAAAAAAGAGGAAATTTCCATTCACCTTGGCGAGGGGACCTCAAAACGTGCTAAGGTGGCGTGTCCGAGGTGGCTCGAATGGCTATAACTCCGGGAAGGAGTGAGATCCCTTCACCCAAATCGGCACACCTGTGCAGGGGCTCAGTCCGAGGCCAGGTGAAAAGGGGCGTGGCGACAGGCCAGTAGGTGGCGCCGTAAGCTGAAAAATAGGGAAAATGTAATGTAAAAAGACAATCAAACAAAGATGAAAACACCCGAAACACTGCGGGATCGTAGTACCCTCCCCTGTCTGCAACGTCACCGGGCCTTGTCCCGATCGGCCTGACGGTGGAACTGCAGCGACGGAAAGTACGGCATCGCTCGTAACTCCCAAACGGTTGGTCGCAGAGCCACGTGCCTTATGTCATCGGAATCCTTGGCTCGAGCCGAACGAGACGCAGGTCTCAGATTGGCTCGTCGCTCTGACGAAATTTTCGGGTATTTTGGATTTTGTCGAAAACCTTCTTTTGCAACCTAGCGCCAGGTATTTGGCCCAGTCCCACCCAAATCAGCACAGAAAGCTTCTCTGGAGTCTGACTGTCAATAATCATCCAAAAAAAGAGGAAATTTCCATTCACCTTGGCGAGGGGACCTCAAAACGTGCTAAGGTGGCGTGTCCGAGGTGGCTCGAATGGCTATAACTCCGGGAAGGAGTGAGATCCCTTCACCCAAATCGGCACACCTGTGCAGGGGCTCAGTCCGAGGCCAGGTGAAAAAGGGCGCGGCGACAGGCCACTAGGTGGCGCTGTAAGCGACAACAAAATTAATACGAATCGAAAAAAAGGACAAACAAACAACATGGAGACAGATACAGCTAGGCTGCAGTCAGTCCAATCTACTTTCAAAGTAAGGTCTGCGCTATGTTCGAACTAAACTACCCACCAGGGTCTGATTTTTCAAGAGCGTAAGTGACTTTGTTTCACAGGCGCACAACACGTATCTCGCATGTGACAGAACTCCCCATTCTGAAATGGAAATAAATAAAAAACTGTAAAAACCTCTTCTGCTTTGTTTCACCAACAATTTCAGGGGAGAGCGCGAACGCAGTCCCCCACTACCATAAATTATGCAGTCGAGATTCCCGCATTTGGGGAATTCGCAGGGGTCAGCATGGCCGGAGTGCAATGGACAAGCCTCGCCCTGGGTGAACCGCCTTCTTGATCATGGTGTCTCCCCTGCCAGGTAAGTATGAAGGCGCAGGCGGTCAGCCAGAGGTCTGATTTGCATCTCTACCATCCTCACCAACGGTTAGCCCTCCGCCCCCGCTCCAGGAAAGGAAGGACGGGTGCCTTCCGTTACTGGCCTGGAAACTGCCAAGCTCATGGGCCGGTGCTTCCCAACGCCAGTTTTAGATGACTCTCTTTAAACAAACACACCTGATTCGATGCACCACCTCGTCTAGATGCACCACCACTTCAAGACCTCAGGTGGGTGCATCGTTAGTGGAAGAGTCCAAGACCCCAGGAGGACACATCAGGAAAAAAGTTTGCAATAAACCACAGCATCTGCAATGGCAGCTCTCATTCCTTGTTCTGCTATTCGACACAATAAATGGCAATCCCCAAAAAGGGAAAGCACACCGTTCCTGGAGACACTGCAATACCAGGCCGATGCATGGAGTGGACGGAGCAAGCCCCGGCTCCAGCTCCGTGATCTAAAAATCCATTTAATATGTAGTCCCCGGATGGGGGACGTATCAGATATTAAACTGATAAGAACAGATACTACACTTGATCTTAGCCAAAAGGCCGAGAAGCGATGCTGCTAAGACGCAGCAGGGAGGAAGCCGGACACGGCGATGCCCATCTCGGCTTTGGTAAGTTTTGGGAGACCTAAAAACGCTGGGGGATGGTGGTAGCCTCCCCTGTCTACAACGTCACCGGGCCTCGTCCCGATCGGCCTGACGGAAAGTACGGCATCGCTCGTAACTCCCAAACGGTTGGTCGCAGAGCCACGTGCCTTATGTCATCGGAATCCTTGGCTCGAGCCGAACGAGACGCAGGTCTCAGATTGGCTCGTCGCTCTGACGAAATTTTCGGGTATTTTGGATTTTGTCGAAAACCTTCTTTTGCAACCTAGCGCCAGGTATTTGGCCCAGTCCCACCCAAATCAGCACAGAAAGCTTCTCTGGAGTCTGACTGTCAATAATCATCCAAAAAAAGAGGAAATTTCCATTCACCTTGGCGAGGGGACCTCAAAACGTGCTAAGGTGGCGTGTCCGAGGTGGCTCGAATGGCTATAACTCCGGGAAGGAGTGAGATCCCTTCACCCAAATCGGCACACCTGTGCAGGGGCTCAGTCCGAGGCCAGGTGAAAAGGGGCGTGGCGACAGGCCAGTAGGTGGCGCCGTAAGCTGAAAAATAGGGAAAATGTAATGTAAAAAGACAATCAAACAAAGATGAAAACACCCGAAACACTGCGGGATCGTAGTACCCTCCCCTGTCTGCAACGTCACCGGGCCTTGTCCCGATCGGCCTGACGGTGGAACTGCAGCGACGGAAAGTACGGCATCGCTCGTAACTCCCAAACGGTTGGTCGCAGAGCCACGTGCCTTATGTCATCGGAATCCTTGGCTCGAGCCGAACGAGACGCAGGTCTCAGATTGGCTCGTCGCTCTGACGAAATTTTCGGGTATTTTGGATTTTGTCGAAAACCTTCTTTTGCAACCTAGCGCCAGGTATTTGGCCCAGTCCCACCCAAATCAGCACAGAAAGCTTCTCTGGAGTCTGACTGTCAATAATCATCCAAAAAAAGAGGAAATTTCCATTCACCTTGGCGAGGGGACCTCAAAACGTGCTAAGGTGGCGTGTCCGAGGTGGCTCGAAAAGGGGCGTGGCGACAGGCCAGTAGGTGGCGCCGTAAGCTGAAAAATAGGGAAAATGTAATGTAAAAAGACAATCAAACAAAGATGAAAACACCCGAAACACTGCGGGATCGTAGTACCCTCCCCTGTCTGCAACGTCACCGGGCCTTGTCCCGATCGGCCTGACGGTGGAACTGCAGCGACGGAAAGTACGGCATCGCTCGTAACTCCCAAACGGTTGGTCGCAGAGCCACGTGCCTTATGTCATCGGAATCCTTGGCTCGAGCCGAACGAGACGCAGGTCTCAGATTGGCTCGTCGCTCTGACGAAATTTTCGGGTATTTTGGATTTTGTCGAAAACCTTCTTTTGCAACCTAGCGCCAGGTATTTGGCCCAGTCCCACCCAAATCAGCACAGAAAGCTTCTCTGGAGTCTGACTGTCAATAATCATCCAAAAAAAGAGGAAATTTCCATTCACCTTGGCGAGGGGACCTCAAAACGTGCTAAGGTGGCGTGTCCGAGGTGGCTCGAAAAGGGGCGTGGCGACAGGCCAGTAGGTGGCGCCGTAAGCTGAAAAATAGGGAAAATGTAATGTAAAAAGACAATCAAACAAAGATGAAAACACCCGAAACACTGCGGGATCGTAGTACCCTCCCCTGTCTGCAACGTCACCGGGCCTTGTCCCGATCGGCCTGACGGTGGAACTGCAGCGACGGAAAGTACGGCATCGCTCGTAACTCCCAAACGGTTGGTCGCAGAGCCACGTGCCTTATGTCATCGGAATCCTTGGCTCGAGCCGAACGAGACGCAGGTCTCAGATTGGCTCGTCGCTCTGACGAAATTTTCGGGTATTTTGGATTTTGTCGAAAACCTTCTTTTGCAACCTAGCGCCAGGTATTTGGCCCAGTCCCACCCAAATCAGCACAGAAAGCTTCTCTGGAGTCTGACTGTCAATAATCATCCAAAAAAAGAGGAAATTTCCATTCACCTTGGCGAGGGGACCTCAAAACGTGCTAAGGTGGCGTGTCCGAGGTGGCTCGAATGGCTATAACTCCGGGAAGGAGTGAGATCCCTTCACCCAAATCGGCACACCTGTGCAGGGGCTCAGTCCGAGGCCAGGTGAAAAAGGGCGCGGCGACAGGCCACTAGGTGGCGCTGTAAGCGACAACAAAATTAATACGAATCGAAAAAAAGGACAAACAAACAACATGGAGACAGATACAGCTAGGCTGCAGTCAGTCCAATCTACTTTCAAAGTAAGGTCTGCGCTATGTTCGAACTAAACTACCCACCAGGGTCTGATTTTTCAAGAGCGTAAGTGACTTTGTTTCACAGGCGCACAACACGTATCTCGCATGTGACAGAACTCCCCATTCTGAAATGGAAATAAATAAAAAACTGTAAAAACCTCTTCTGCTTTGTTTCACCAACAATTTCAGGGGAGAGCGCGAACGCAGTCCCCCACTACCATAAATTATGCAGTCGAGATTCCCGCATTTGGGGAATTCGCAGGGGTCAGCATGGCCGGAGTGCAATGGACAAGCCTCGCCCTGGGTGAACCGCCTTCTTGATCATGGTGTCTCCCCTGCCAGGTAAGTATGAAGGCCCAGGCGGTCAGCCAGAGGTCTGATTTGCATCTCTACCATCCTCACCAACGGTTAGCCCTCCGCCCCCGCTCCAGGAAAGGAAGGACGGGTGCCTTCCGTTACTGGCCTGGAAACTGCCAAGCTCATGGGCCGGTGCTTCCCAACGCCAGTTTTAGATGACTCTCTTTAAACAAACACACCTGATTCGATGCACCACCTCGTCTGTGAAAGACTTCAAGACCTCAGGTGGGTGCATCGTTAGTGGAAGAGTCCAAGACCCCAGGAGGACACATCAGGAAAAAAGTTTGCAATAAACCACAGCATCTGCAATGGCAGCTCTCATTCCTTGTTCTGCTATTCGACACAATAAATGGCAATCCCCAAAAAGGGAAAGCACACCGTTCCTGGAGACACTGCAATACCAGGCCGATGCATGGAGTGGACGGAGCAAGCCCCGGCTCCAGCTCCGTGATCTAAAAATCCATTTAATATGTAGTCCCCGGATGGGGGACGTATCAGATATTAAACTGATAAGAACAGATTTTTTCTTTCGAAAAAGTTTTATTGTCACCATTTACATTTTTTCCATTTGCATTTTTTCTTTTTCACACAACATTTTCTTTTTAATCACACATTAAAACAAGCAATATAATATATAATAAATACACATGGTAAAATGAAAGAAAACAATCATTTTTAAAAAGCATTTGATTAAAACCACAGTGTTTTGCTTGTTTTTAAAAGTCCATTATTGAGGTGTGTTTAAAAGGTGCGGTCAGTTCCAAAAGTAAAATACAAATTTTTAAAAAAAGCAAACAAGCCTCGTATATATATATGTTAATAAAACCTCTTTCATAATAAAACAATAAAAAACACCAATTAAAAATCATCTATTGTGCAAGACCGGGGGTGAGTCCTTATCAAGTGGGTCATCACCCCACTCTCCAGAACAGGGACATGAGATGCTACTTTATGGACTCAGCGGAGATCCCCTCTCCTCCGGCCCGCTGGCCCGCTGTTCCCGTAGCCAGAGTGGTGAGGGTGCATCTACGGGCGGCCAGGGTCGGTGCCTGCCGGGACCCTCTCCGTGCGACCCCGGCCCCCCCGTCCGAATATCGTCGTCCGGTACCCCTGCAGCATTGATGTTACCTTTAGCTCGCATGCATGGAGGGTTACCGTAACGCGCTTCCCCACCAGCAGGTTTCTGGTGGCCCAGATGGCATCCTTGATGACGTTGAGGGTGAGCCAGAGCGAGGTAAATTTCTGTGCCGTCAAGTCCTTCAAGCCCCGGCCCACCCCAAGGATGGCGAGCTGGTACCCGAACTGGGCCCCACCCGCTGGTAGGCACGGGAAATACAGGGGGCCGGTCTTGGCCCACAGGTCCCGCGCAGTGCTGCACTCCCAGAGCAGGTGGTGGACGGTCTCTGGGGAATTGCAGCCGGACCGCGGGCAGATGGGGTTTTTGGCCATGCCTCTGGAGTGCATAACCGCCCTGACCGGGAGGATCTCATGAGCCACCATCCACGATAAGTCCTTGTGCCTGTTCTGGAGAGCGGGGTGAGCCGCGTTCCGCCAAACTTGTTTGGCCTCACTTGGTGTGAGGCCCGGAACTGGACTCACCGGTTCCCGGTCCTGCACAACAGAGATGAGAGACTTGTGTTGAGTTAAAATGGTGACATCTTCACTCTCTAAAAGGTATTTCTTTAAAAACTTTTTTATAAAACTGTACTCTTTGGGCAAGTTAAAAGACACTGGGGTTTTCAAGTCCACTGGTAAAATTTTCAGTGTTCGTAGGTAAGACCCCATCCAAAATCGCGCCATTGCAGCCGTCTTGTTTTCTTTGGATGGGGTCGTGGCATAACTAATGTGCAGGGCGGTGAAGCGGCTGCCTAAAAACAGGTGGGGGTCTGGGAGGCCTTTTCCACCGTTCTCCGGCCTTTTCTTGATGGTCTCCCTCTTCAGGCGCTCCCACTTGGACCCCCACAGGAAGTAAAACACCGCCCTCTCCAGTTTCCCCAGGAACCACAGAGGGGGGCTAAAAACAGAACAGACAAGTAAAATCAGAGGTAAAATCACAGATTTAAAAATTAAAACCTTGCCTTCCATCGTCATCTGTCTTAGTCCCCAAAACCCCAGTCTTTTCCTAACTTTCCCTAACAAGTCAGTCCAGTTTTCCCGTCCACCCCCGTCTTTATCAAATTTAACGCCTAAAATCTTAAAATCGTTGTCTTTAAAAACCAAATCAAGTCCTCCTGTGTCCACGTCTCCCCACGGCCCGAAGAGCTGGGCCTCGGACTTGTTTCTATTGAGTTTGGCGCCCGAGGCCCGACCGTACCAGTCAGTCAAGTCCAGTGCTCTTCGTATTGATAAAACGTCTGTGGCTAAAAGAGTTACGTCGTCCATATATAAAACACAGGTCGCCGTCAGTCCCCCCGTCCCAGGAACGTCCAGTCCTTTGATCCATTTGTCCCTTCTCAAGATCTGTGCCAGTGGCTCGATGCAAGCCACATACAGAAGAGGAGATAAAGGACATCCCTGACGGACACCACTGTGTATGTTCACAGCTTTGGAAAGATGCCCATTTATTAGAATTTTGCTGACTATTCCCTTGTACAGCAGTCCCACCCAGGCTATAAACCTCTTTGGAAACCCCATTTTCTCCAGAACCTGGAAGAGGTACTGCTGCGAGACTCGATCAAATGCTTTTTCAAAATCTAAATTTAGGACTACTAGCCGAATATTTCTGTCTCTCGCGTAACAGATGGTGTCTCTAATCAGCACTAGGTTGTCTGTTATCTTTCTTCCGGGCACAGAACAAGCTTGATCCGGGTGAATCACGTCCTCTAAAACAGTTGACATGCGTGTTGCTAAAACTTTGCTAAAAAGTTTATAATCGAAATTTAAAAGTGTTATGGGTCTCCAGTTTTTTAAGTCAGTCCGGTCACCTTTTTTGTGAAGTAAAGAAACTATCCCTATTCTAAAACTGTCTGGAAGTCTGTCGAGGGTCTCAAACTCTTTAAAAACTGTCAAAAGCTCTTGTCCTAAAATGTCCCAAAATGTTAGATAAAACTCCAGGGGAAGTCCATCCACTCCTGGGGACTTCCCCCTTTTAAAACCTCCAAGAGCTTTTTGGGTTTCTAAAATGTTCAAATCTTGGGCTAAAATCTCATTTTGACAGTCGACCCTTTTCTCAACAAAATTTAAAACTTCTTTTACGGTGTCTGAGTGTACCTTTTTAAAACTATATAAAGCCCCATAAAATTTTTCCACATCCTCTAAAATCTCTTTTGTTGTGTTAACCTCCCTATCCCCTGTTTTAACCCTGGTTAACCCCCCACCCCTTGTTATTATTTTCTTAAAAAAATATCTGGTACACTTTTCCCCTTCTTCAATTTCTCTCTCTTTGCTTCTTAAAAGGACCCCTTTACTTTCTATATTGGCTAAAACTGACATTTCCTTTTTTACATCCTGGATTTCAGTGTTAAAATCAAAACCATTATTTAAAAGATTAAAATACCTTTGTAGTCTTTTTTGCAACCCCAACATGCATTTCTTTTCCCTACTCTTCTTTTCTTTCCCTATCTTTCTAAAAAACTGTCTCGTCCGGTCCTTTACCATCTCCCACCACTGTGCACGTGTATCATAAAAGTCTTGGAGGGTCTGCCATTGGCTGAACTGTTCCCTATATTCTAAAATTACATTCTTGTCTTCCAACAGGGAACAGTTCAGCTTCCACAGCCCTCCCCCTACCGTCACACCCATGGGCAGTGAAAGGGTGCAAGACAGCATCATGTGATCAGAGAAAAAAAGGGGGGTTAATGTAGCATCGGTTGGCGGGCAGTCCCTTGTAAACACGTAGTCGATTCGAGAGGCTTTGGTACCGTCACCACTGAACCAGGTGAAGCCCTCCTCTCTTTGATGCAAAATTTTAAAACAGTCGACTAAATTAAAATCTCTGACTAAACCCTGCAATAAAACCGACGTTTTGTCCACTCTGAAATCCTCCCCTACCCTTTTCCTGTCTGTTTTAGATAAAACACAATTAAAATCCCCTGCTACCATTAGGGGAGCCCTACCTAGCATGTGGGGTTGCAAGTCTTCTAAAAGCTCATATCTTTCGTTCTTTTCCGTAAAACCATATACATTAAGAACATTAAAATCCCTGTCTAAAAAGGTCAGATTTACTAAAAGTGCCCGGCCTTGCCTCACCACAGTGCTGCCCTTCACCAAGATGTTAGGATTATTAATTAAAACCGCAACTCCGTCGTTTTTGTTAAAATTTGATCCGCTCCATATGGAGGCTCCTGCGGACCATAGCTCTTCCATTTTTGTGTACCTAGTTAAAAAGGGCAGAGAACACTCTTGTAATAAAAACAAATCTGACTTAAAAGATTTTAAAAGGGACAAAATACTCTGTGCTCTAATGGTGGACCTCACACTTCTGACATTGATAGTAGAGATGGTGAGGGCCATGAGCAGTAGGGTTAAAAAGGTATGAGGCATTTAAAACAGAAGACAATAAAAAGACTACAAAAATATGATTAAAATCATGTTACATCTTGTAGCATTTGTCTTTCCTTTTCCCCAGATGAGCTGAGGTCAGGAGGGCAAATGCCTGTCGCTTCAGAGGCCACAGAGGGAACCTCTTGTGGCTCCTTTGGCGTTGATGCTGTTAGCTTAATGTGCAAAAAGGAAACCTCATTTGGGGACTCTAGGGGCCACATGCGCTCCAGATCTACCGAGTCGGAACTATCGAGCTTATATGCTGCCCTAGATTTTTTCTCCTCCGTTACAATCAGAGGAGACCCCGCAGGCCTTTTTTGCACCTGAGCATTAGGGAGTGAACACTGTGTCTCACTCCCGGTGGATTCTTCCACCCCATCCGAAACTGTTACCAGTGACTCTTCCTCACTTTCCTCTCCTTCCATTACCATTTCCTGTTCCGTTGCCTCCGCCCCTGTGGCCGCCCCACTTCCTCCTTCCTGCCCAATCCCTGAGGCCGGCTGGGAATTTGAAATTCCCGCCAAAACCTCAGGGACCGCCTCCTCTCTCCTTTGTTCCTTTGTTTGTTGCCCATGTGGGGCGGCCATTTTTAGCTTGTTGGCAAAACTTTTAGGGCAGTCTCTGTAGAGATGGTTTGTTTCTCCACAAAGATTGCACCGTCTGCCATTGGTACAGTCATCAAAACTGTGACCAATTTCTCTACACTTCCCACAGATTAACTCTTGGCATGCTTCAGCTAGATGACCAAACCTTGCACACTTTCTGCAGAGTTTGGGCATTCCTTGATAATGTATGTAGCCTCTGTTCTCTCCGAGCACAATCATGGAAGGCAGATGCTTCAGGCCCTGGTAGCCCCCAGCGTCTTCCCATTGTTTAATGGGAATTCGCCAGGAGCATGTCCAAATGCCATCTTCATCTAACACTTTGACAGGCTGGCCTCGAACAGTGCAAAATCTACCCAACCAAACACAAATATCATCTCCAGTCACGGTTTCATTGAACATCCTGACAATCACAGTTTTAAGTGTGTTATCAGAAAGTTTCTCAACAGTGAACATGGAGAACTGGGCTTTAACTGATTCAAACCTTTGCCAAAAGTCATTAAGTAGGGAAGCGGTTTTAAAACTAACATCAAATCCTTTGTTCAAGGGCAGAGTCATCAAACAATTCAGGTCGTCACATTTAAAAGCTAGGGTCTTTTGGATCAGCTTCCTGGAAAAGTCCATACGGGACATTCCCAGGAGCTTCCCCTCACCCTGCCTGAATAAAAAACGCACGCTGTGGTGCCTCCGCACGCCGGCACGGGCAGCCGACATGATGGAGGCACCAACAGCCTAAAAACTTAAAACAACAATAAATACAACAATAAATAACAAAATAAATAATTAAAAGACCTCACCTTAAAACTTGTTGGAGCCCGAAGCAGCAGAGTTCAATATACCTCTCAAAGTTGTGTGACTCAAGATATGAAACGATCTCGAGTCAGGAAACCTCCAAGAGGCGATCGCAGTCTCAACCGTCCGACAAGATACTTGATCTTAGCCAAAAGGCCAAGAAGCGATGCTGCTAAGACGCAGCAGGGAGGAAGCCGGACACGGCGATGCCCATCTCGGCTTTGGTAAGTTTTGGGAGACCTAAAAACGCTGGGGGATGGTGGTAGCCTCCCCTGTCTACAACGTCACCGGGCCTCGTCCCGATCGGCCTGACGGAAAGTACGGCATCGCTCGTAACTCCCAAACGGTTGGTCGCAGAGCCACGTGCCTTATGTCATCGGAATCCTTGGCTCGAGCCGAACGAGACGCAGGTCTCAGATTGGCTCGTCGCTCTGACGAAATTTTCGGGTATTTTGGATTTTGTCGAAAACCTTCTTTTGCAACCTAGCGCCAGGTATTTGGCCCAGTCCCACCCAAATCAGCACAGAAAGCTTCTCTGGAGTCTGACTGTCAATAATCATCCAAAAAAAGAGGAAATTTCCATTCACCTTGGCGAGGGGACCTCAAAACGTGCTAAGGTGGCGTGTCCGAGGTGGCTCGAATGGCTATAACTCCGGGAAGGAGTGAGATCCCTTCACCCAAATCGGCACACCTGTGCAGGGGCTCAGTCCGAGGCCAGGTGAAAAGGGGCGTGGCGACAGGCCAGTAGGTGGCGCCGTAAGCTGAAAAATAGGGAAAATGTAATGTAAAAAGACAATCAAACAAAGATGAAAACACCCGAAACACTGCGGGATCGTAGTACCCTCCCCTGTCTGCAACGTCACCGGGCCTTGTCCCGATCGGCCTGACGGTGGAACTGCAGCGACGGAAAGTACGGCATCGCTCGTAACTCCCAAACGGTTGGTCGCAGAGCCACGTGCCTTATGTCATCGGAATCCTTGGCTCGAGCCGAACGAGACGCAGGTCTCAGATTGGCTCGTCGCTCTGACGAAATTTTCGGGTATTTTGGATTTTGTCGAAAACCTTCTTTTGCAACCTAGCGCCAGGTATTTGGCCCAGTCCCACCCAAATCAGCACAGAAAGCTTCTCTGGAGTCTGACTGTCAATAATCATCCAAAAAAAGAGGAAATTTCCATTCACCTTGGCGAGGGGACCTCAAAACGTGCTAAGGTGGCGTGTCCGAGGTGGCTCGAAAAGGGGCGTGGCGACAGGCCAGTAGGTGGCGCCGTAAGCTGAAAAATAGGGAAAATGTAATGTAAAAAGACAATCAAACAAAGATGAAAACACCCGAAACACTGCGGGATCGTAGTACCCTCCCCTGTCTGCAACGTCACCGGGCCTTGTCCCGATCGGCCTGACGGTGGAACTGCAGCGACGGAAAGTACGGCATCGCTCGTAACTCCCAAACGGTTGGTCGCAGAGCCACGTGCCTTATGTCATCGGAATCCTTGGCTCGAGCCGAACGAGACGCAGGTCTCAGATTGGCTCGTCGCTCTGACGAAATTTTCGGGTATTTTGGATTTTGTCGAAAACCTTCTTTTGCAAACTAGCGCCAGGTATTTGGCCCAGTCCCACCCAAATCAGCACAGAAAGCTTCTCTGGAGTCTGACTGTCAATAATCATCCAAAAAAAGAGGAAATTTCCATTCACCTTGGCGAGGGGACCTCAAAACGTGCTAAGGTGGCGTGTCCGAGGTGGCTCGAAAAGGGGCGTGGCGACAGGCCAGTAGGTGGCGCCGTAAGCTGAAAAATAGGGAAAATGTAATGTAAAAAGACAATCAAACAAAGATGAAAACACCCGAAACACTGCGGGATCGTAGTACCCTCCCCTGTCTGCAACGTCACCGGGCCTTGTCCCGATCGGCCTGACGGTGGAACTGCAGCGACGGAAAGTACGGCATCGCTCGTAACTCCCAAACGGTTGGTCGCAGAGCCACGTGCCTTATGTCATCGGAATCCTTGGCTCGAGCCGAACGAGACGCAGGTCTCAGATTGGCTCGTCGCTCTGACGAAATTTTCGGGTATTTTGGATTTTGTCGAAAACCTTCTTTTGCAACCTAGCGCCAGGTATTTGGCCCAGTCCCACCCAAATCAGCACAGAAAGCTTCTCTGGAGTCTGACTGTCAATAATCATCCAAAAAAAGAGGAAATTTCCATTCACCTTGGCGAGGGGACCTCAAAACGTGCTAAGGTGGCGTGTCCGAGGTGGCTCGAATGGCTATAACTCCGGGAAGGAGTGAGATCCCTTCACCCAAATCGGCACACCTGTGCAGGGGCTCAGTCCGAGGCCAGGTGAAAAAGGGCGCGGCGACAGGCCACTAGGTGGCGCTGTAAGCGACAACAAAATTAATACGAATCGAAAAAAAGGACAAACAAACAACATGGAGACAGATACAGCTAGGCTGCAGTCAGTCCAATCTACTTTCAAAGTAAGGTCTGCGCTATGTTCGAACTAAACTACCCACCAGGGTCTGATTTTTCAAGAGCGTAAGTGACTTTGTTTCACAGGCGCACAACACGTATCTCGCATGTGACAGAACTCCCCATTCTGAAATGGAAATAAATAAAAAACTGTAAAAACCTCTTCTGCTTTGTTTCACCAACAATTTCAGGGGAGAGCGCGAACGCAGTCCCCCACTACCATAAATTATGCAGTCGAGATTCCCGCATTTGGGGAATTCGCAGGGGTCAGCATGGCCGGAGTGCAATGGACAAGCCTCGCCCTGGGTGAACCGCCTTCTTGATCATGGTGTCTCCCCTGCCAGGTAAGTATGAAGGCGCAGGCGGTCAGCCAGAGGTCTGATTTGCATCTCTACCATCCTCACCAACGGTTAGCCCTCCGCCCCCGCTCCAGGAAAGGAAGGACGGGTGCCTTCCGTTACTGGCCTGGAAACTGCCAAGCTCATGGGCCGGTGCTTCCCAACGCCAGTTTTAGATGACTCTCTTTAAACAAACACACCTGATTCGATGCACCACCTCGTCTAGATGCACCACCACTTCAAGACCTCAGGTGGGTGCATCGTTAGTGGAAGAGTCCAAGACCCCAGGAGGACACATCAGGAAAAAAGTTTGCAATAAACCACAGCATCTGCAATGGCAGCTCTCATTCCTTGTTCTGCTATTCGACACAATAAATGGCAATCCCCAAAAAGGGAAAGCACACCGTTCCTGGAGACACTGCAATACCAGGCCGATGCATGGAGTGGACGGAGCAAGCCCCGGCTCCAGCTCCGTGATCTAAAAATCCATTTAATATGTAGTCCCCGGATGGGGGACGTATCAGATATTAAACTGATAAGAACAGATACTACACTTGATCTTAGCCAAAAGGCCGAGAAGCGATGCTGCTAAGACGCAGCAGGGAGGAAGCCGGACACGGCGATGCCCATCTCGGCTTTGGTAAGTTTTGGGAGACCTAAAAACGCTGGGGGATGGTGGTAGCCTCCCCTGTCTACAACGTCACCGGGCCTCGTCCCGATCGGCCTGACGGAAAGTACGGCATCGCTCGTAACTCCCAAACGGTTGGTCGCAGAGCCACGTGCCTTATGTCATCGGAATCCTTGGCTCGAGCCGAACGAGACGCAGGTCTCAGATTGGCTCGTCGCTCTGACGAAATTTTCGGGTATTTTGGATTTTGTCGAAAACCTTCTTTTGCAACCTAGCGCCAGGTATTTGGCCCAGTCCCACCCAAATCAGCACAGAAAGCTTCTCTGGAGTCTGACTGTCAATAATCATCCAAAAAAAGAGGAAATTTCCATTCACCTTGGCGAGGGGACCTCAAAACGTGCTAAGGTGGCGTGTCCGAGGTGGCTCGAATGGCTATAACTCCGGGAAGGAGTGAGATCCCTTCACCCAAATCGGCACACCTGTGCAGGGGCTCAGTCCGAGGCCAGGTGAAAAGGGGCGTGGCGACAGGCCAGTAGGTGGCGCCGTAAGCTGAAAAATAGGGAAAATGTAATGTAAAAAGACAATCAAACAAAGATGAAAACACCCGAAACACTGCGGGATCGTAGTACCCTCCCCTGTCTGCAACGTCACCGGGCCTTGTCCCGATCGGCCTGACGGTGGAACTGCAGCGACGGAAAGTACGGCATCGCTCGTAACTCCCAAACGGTTGGTCGCAGAGCCACGTGCCTTATGTCATCGGAATCCTTGGCTCGAGCCGAACGAGACGCAGGTCTCAGATTGGCTCGTCGCTCTGACGAAATTTTCGGGTATTTTGGATTTTGTCGAAAACCTTCTTTTGCAACCTAGCGCCAGGTATTTGGCCCAGTCCCACCCAAATCAGCACAGAAAGCTTCTCTGGAGTCTGACTGTCAATAATCATCCAAAAAAAGAGGAAATTTCCATTCACCTTGGCGAGGGGACCTCAAAACGTGCTAAGGTGGCGTGTCCGAGGTGGCTCGAAAAGGGGCGTGGCGACAGGCCAGTAGGTGGCGCCGTAAGCTGAAAAATAGGGAAAATGTAATGTAAAAAGACAATCAAACAAAGATGAAAACACCCGAAACACTGCGGGATCGTAGTACCCTCCCCTGTCTGCAACGTCACCGGGCCTTGTCCCGATCGGCCTGACGGTGGAACTGCAGCGACGGAAAGTACGGCATCGCTCGTAACTCCCAAACGGTTGGTCGCAGAGCCACGTGCCTTATGTCATCGGAATCCTTGGCTCGAGCCGAACGAGACGCAGGTCTCATATTGGCTCGTCGCTCTGACGAAATTTTCGGGTATTTTGGATTTTGTCGAAAACCTTCTTTTGCAAACTAGCGCCAGGTATTTGGCCCAGTCCCACCCAAATCAGCACAGAAAGCTTCTCTGGAGTCTGACTGTCAATAATCATCCAAAAAAAGAGGAAATTTCCATTCACCTTGGCGAGGGGACCTCAAAACGTGCTAAGGTGGCGTGTCCGAGGTGGCTCGAAAAGGGGCGTGGCGACAGGCCAGTAGGTGGCGCCGTAAGCTGAAAAATAGGGAAAATGTAATGTAAAAAGACAATCAAACAAAGATGAAAACACCCGAAACACTGCGGGATCGTAGTACCCTCCCCTGTCTGCAACGTCACCGGGCCTTGTCCCGATCGGCCTGACGGTGGAACTGCAGCGACGGAAAGTACGGCATCGCTCGTAACTCCCAAACGGTTGGTCGCAGAGCCACGTGCCTTATGTCATCGGAATCCTTGGCTCGAGCCGAACGAGACGCAGGTCTCAGATTGGCTCGTCGCTCTGACGAAATTTTCGGGTATTTTGGATTTTGTCGAAAACCTTCTTTTGCAACCTAGCGCCAGGTATTTGGCCCAGTCCCACCCAAATCAGCACAGAAAGCTTCTCTGGAGTCTGACTGTCAATAATCATCCAAAAAAAGAGGAAATTTCCATTCACCTTGGCGAGGGGACCTCAAAACGTGCTAAGGTGGCGTGTCCGAGGTGGCTCGAATGGCTATAACTCCGGGAAGGAGTGAGATCCCTTCACCCAAATCGGCACACCTGTGCAGGGGCTCAGTCCGAGGCCAGGTGAAAAAGGGCGCGGCGACAGGCCACTAGGTGGCGCTGTAAGCGACAACAAAATTAATACGAATCGAAAAAAAGGACAAACAAACAACATGGAGACAGATACAGCTAGGCTGCAGTCAGTCCAATCTACTTTCAAAGTAAGGTCTGCGCTATGTTCGAACTAAACTACCCACCAGGGTCTGATTTTTCAAGAGCGTAAGTGACTTTGTTTCACAGGCGCACAACACGTATCTCGCATGTGACAGAACTCCCCATTCTGAAATGGAAATAAATAAAAAACTGTAAAAACCTCTTCTGCTTTGTTTCACCAACAATTTCAGGGGAGAGCGCGAACGCAGTCCCCCACTACCATAAATTATGCAGTCGAGATTCCCGCATTTGGGGAATTCGCAGGGGTCAGCATGGCCGGAGTGCAATGGACAAGCCTCGCCCTGGGTGAACCGCCTTCTTGATCATGGTGTCTCCCCTGCCAGGTAAGTATGAAGGCGCAGGCGGTCAGCCAGAGGTCTGATTTGCATCTCTACCATCCTCACCAACGGTTAGCCCTCCGCCCCCGCTCCAGGAAAGGAAGGACGGGTGCCTTCCGTTACTGGCCTGGAAACTGCCAAGCTCATGGGCCGGTGCTTCCCAACGCCAGTTTTAGATGACTCTCTTTAAACAAACACACCTGATTCGATGCACCACCTCGTCTAGATGCACCACCACTTCAAGACCTCAGGTGGGTGCATCGTTAGTGGAAGAGTCCAAGACCCCAGGAGGACACATCAGGAAAAAAGTTTGCAATAAACCACAGCATCTGCAATGGCAGCTCTCATTCCTTGTTCTGCTATTCGACACAATAAATGGCAATCCCCAAAAAGGGAAAGCACACCGTTCCTGGAGACACTGCAATACCAGGCCGATGCATGGAGTGGACGGAGCAAGCCCCGGCTCCAGCTCCGTGATCTAAAAATCCATTTAATATGTAGTCCCCGGATGGGGGACGTATCAGATATTAAACTGATAAGAACAGATACTACACTTGATCTTAGCCAAAAGGCCGAGAAGCGATGCTGCTAAGACGCAGCAGGGAGGAAGCCGGACACGGCGATGCCCATCTCGGCTTTGGTAAGTTTTGGGAGACCTAAAAACGCTGGGGGATGGTGGTAGCCTCCCCTGTCTACAACGTCACCGGGCCTCGTCCCGATCGGCCTGACGGAAAGTACGGCATCGCTCGTAACTCCCAAACGGTTGGTCGCAGAGCCACGTGCCTTATGTCATCGGAATCCTTGGCTCGAGCCGAACGAGACGCAGGTCTCAGATTGGCTCGTCGCTCTGACGAAATTTTCGGGTATTTTGGATTTTGTCGAAAACCTTCTTTTGCAACCTAGCGCCAGGTATTTGGCCCAGTCCCACCCAAATCAGCACAGAAAGCTTCTCTGGAGTCTGACTGTCAATAATCATCCAAAAAAAGAGGAAATTTCCATTCACCTTGGCGAGGGGACCTCAAAACGTGCTAAGGTGGCGTGTCCGAGGTGGCTCGAAAAGGGGCGTGGCGACAGGCCAGTAGGTGGCGCCGTAAGCTGAAAAATAGGGAAAATGTAATGTAAAAAGACAATCAAACAAAGATGAAAACACCCGAAACACTGCGGGATCGTAGTACCCTCCCCTGTCTGCAACGTCACCGGGCCTTGTCCCGATCGGCCTGACGGTGGAACTGCAGCGACGGAAAGTACGGCATCGCTCGTAACTCCCAAACGGTTGGTCGCAGAGCCACGTGCCTTATGTCATCGGAATCCTTGGCTCGAGCCGAACGAGACGCAGGTCTCAGATTGGCTCGTCGCTCTGACGAAATTTTCGGGTATTTTGGATTTTGTCGAAAACCTTCTTTTGCAACCTAGCGCCAGGTATTTGGCCCAGTCCCACCCAAATCAGCACAGAAAGCTTCTCTGGAGTCTGACTGTCAATAATCATCCAAAAAAAGAGGAAATTTCCATTCACCTTGGCGAGGGGACCTCAAAACGTGCTAAGGTGGCGTGTCCGAGGTGGCTCGAATGGCTATAACTCCGGGAAGGAGTGAGATCCCTTCACCCAAATCGGCACACCTGTGCAGGGGCTCAGTCCGAGGCCAGGTGAAAAAGGGCGCGGCGACAGGCCACTAGGTGGCGCTGTAAGCGACAACAAAATTAATACGAATCGAAAAAAAGGACAAACAAACAACATGGAGACAGATACAGCTAGGCTGCAGTCAGTCCAATCTACTTTCAAAGTAAGGTCTGCGCTATGTTCGAACTAAACTACCCACCAGGGTCTGATTTTTCAAGAGCGTAAGTGACTTTGTTTCACAGGCGCACAACACGTATCTCGCATGTGACAGAACTCCCCATTCTGAAATGGAAATAAATAAAAAACTGTAAAAACCTCTTCTGCTTTGTTTCACCAACAATTTCAGGGGAGAGCGCGAACGCAGTCCCCCACTACCATAAATTATGCAGTCGAGATTCCCGCATTTGGGGAATTCGCAGGGGTCAGCATGGCCGGAGTGCAATGGACAAGCCTCGCCCTGGGTGAACCGCCTTCTTGATCATGGTGTCTCCCCTGCCAGGTAAGTATGAAGGCGCAGGCGGTCAGCCAGAGGTCTGATTTGCATCTCTACCATCCTCACCAACGGTTAGCCCTCCGCCCCCGCTCCAGGAAAGGAAGGACGGGTGCCTTCCGTTACTGGCCTGGAAACTGCCAAGCTCATGGGCCGGTGCTTCCCAACGCCAGTTTTAGATGACTCTCTTTAAACAAACACACCTGATTCGATGCACCACCTCGTCTAGATGCACCACCACTTCAAGACCTCAGGTGGGTGCATCGTTAGTGGAAGAGTCCAAGACCCCAGGAGGACACATCAGGAAAAAAGTTTGCAATAAACCACAGCATCTGCAATGGCAGCTCTCATTCCTTGTTCTGCTATTCGACACAATAAATGGCAATCCCCAAAAAGGGAAAGCACACCGTTCCTGGAGACACTGCAATACCAGGCCGATGCATGGAGTGGACGGAGCAAGCCCCGGCTCCAGCTCCGTGATCTAAAAATCCATTTAATATGTAGTCCCCGGATGGGGGACGTATCAGATATTAAACTGATAAGAACAGATACTACACTTGATCTTAGCCAAAAGGCCGAGAAGCGATGCTGCTAAGACGCAGCAGGGAGGAAGCCGGACACGGCGATGCCCATCTCGGCTTTGGTAAGTTTTGGGAGACCTAAAAACGCTGGGGGATGGTGGTAGCCTCCCCTGTCTACAACGTCACCGGGCCTCGTCCCGATCGGCCTGACGGAAAGTACGGCATCGCTCGTAACTCCCAAACGGTTGGTCGCAGAGCCACGTGCCTTATGTCATCGGAATCCTTGGCTCGAGCCGAACGAGACGCAGGTCTCAGATTGGCTCGTCGCTCTGACGAAATTTTCGGGTATTTTGGATTTTGTCGAAAACCTTCTTTTGCAACCTAGCGCCAGGTATTTGGCCCAGTCCCACCCAAATCAGCACAGAAAGCTTCTCTGGAGTCTGACTGTCAATAATCATCCAAAAAAAGAGGAAATTTCCATTCACCTTGGCGAGGGGACCTCAAAACGTGCTAAGGTGGCGTGTCCGAGGTGGCTCGAATGGCTATAACTCCGGGAAGGAGTGAGATCCCTTCACCCAAATCGGCACACCTGTGCAGGGGCTCAGTCCGAGGCCAGGTGAAAAGGGGCGTGGCGACAGGCCAGTAGGTGGCGCCGTAAGCTGAAAAATAGGGAAAATGTAATGTAAAAAGACAATCAAACAAAGATGAAAACACCCGAAACACTGCGGGATCGTAGTACCCTCCCCTGTCTGCAACGTCACCGGGCCTTGTCCCGATCGGCCTGACGGTGGAACTGCAGCGACGGAAAGTACGGCATCGCTCGTAACTCCCAAACGGTTGGTCGCAGAGCCACGTGCCTTATGTCATCGGAATCCTTGGCTCGAGCCGAACGAGACGCAGGTCTCAGATTGGCTCGTCGCTCTGACGAAATTTTCGGGTATTTTGGATTTTGTCGAAAACCTTCTTTTGCAACCTAGCGCCAGGTATTTGGCCCAGTCCCACCCAAATCAGCACAGAAAGCTTCTCTGGAGTCTGACTGTCAATAATCATCCAAAAAAAGAGGAAATTTCCATTCACCTTGGCGAGGGGACCTCAAAACGTGCTAAGGTGGCGTGTCCGAGGTGGCTCGAAAAGGGGCGTGGCGACAGGCCAGTAGGTGGCGCCGTAAGCTGAAAAATAGGGAAAATGTAATGTAAAAAGACAATCAAACAAAGATGAAAACACCCGAAACACTGCGGGATCGTAGTACCCTCCCCTGTCTGCAACGTCACCGGGCCTTGTCCCGATCGGCCTGACGGTGGAACTGCAGCGACGGAAAGTACGGCATCGCTCGTAACTCCCAAACGGTTGGTCGCAGAGCCACGTGCCTTATGTCATCGGAATCCTTGGCTCGAGCCGAACGAGACGCAGGTCTCAGATTGGCTCGTCGCTCTGACGAAATTTTCGGGTATTTTGGATTTTGTCGAAAACCTTCTTTTGCAACCTAGCGCCAGGTATTTGGCCCAGTCCCACCCAAATCAGCACAGAAAGCTTCTCTGGAGTCTGACTGTCAATAATCATCCAAAAAAAGAGGAAATTTCCATTCACCTTGGCGAGGGGACCTCAAAACGTGCTAAGGTGGCGTGTCCGAGGTGGCTCGAAAAGGGGCGTGGCGACAGGCCAGTAGGTGGCGCCGTAAGCTGAAAAATAGGGAAAATGTAATGTAAAAAGACAATCAAACAAAGATGAAAACACCCGAAACACTGCGGGATCGTAGTACCCTCCCCTGTCTGCAACGTCACCGGGCCTTGTCCCGATCGGCCTGACGGTGGAACTGCAGCGACGGAAAGTACGGCATCGCTCGTAACTCCCAAACGGTTGGTCGCAGAGCCACGTGCCTTATGTCATCGGAATCCTTGGCTCGAGCCGAACGAGACGCAGGTCTCAGATTGGCTCGTCGCTCTGACGAAATTTTCGGGTATTTTGGATTTTGTCGAAAACCTTCTTTTGCAACCTAGCGCCAGGTATTTGGCCCAGTCCCACCCAAATCAGCACAGAAAGCTTCTCTGGAGTCTGACTGTCAATAATCATCCAAAAAAAGAGGAAATTTCCATTCACCTTGGCGAGGGGACCTCAAAACGTGCTAAGGTGGCGTGTCCGAGGTGGCTCGAATGGCTATAACTCCGGGAAGGAGTGAGATCCCTTCACCCAAATCGGCACACCTGTGCAGGGGCTCAGTCCGAGGCCAGGTGAAAAAGGGCGCGGCGACAGGCCACTAGGTGGCGCTGTAAGCGACAACAAAATTAATACGAATCGAAAAAAAGGACAAACAAACAACATGGAGACAGATACAGCTAGGCTGCAGTCAGTCCAATCTACTTTCAAAGTAAGGTCTGCGCTATGTTCGAACTAAACTACCCACCAGGGTCTGATTTTTCAAGAGCGTAAGTGACTTTGTTTCACA
Source organism: Carassius gibelio (assembly GCF_023724105.1). Classification (NCBI taxonomy): domain Eukaryota; kingdom Metazoa; phylum Chordata; class Actinopteri; order Cypriniformes; family Cyprinidae; genus Carassius; species Carassius gibelio. The sequence continues at coordinate 765,806 of NC_068418.1, forward strand.
GGCGCACAACACGTATCTCGCATGTGACAGAACTCCCCATTCTGAAATGGAAATAAATAAAAAACTGTAAAAACCTCTTCTGCTTTGTTTCACCAACAATTTCAGGGGAGAGCGCGAACGCAGTCCCCCACTACCATAAATTATGCAGTCGAGATTCCCGCATTTGGGGAATTCGCAGGGGTCAGCATGGCCGGAGTGCAATGGACAAGCCTCGCCCTGGGTGAACCGCCTTCTTGATCATGGTGTCTCCCCTGCCAGGTAAGTATGAAGGCCCAGGCGGTCAGCCAGAGGTCTGATTTGCATCTCTACCATCCTCACCAACGGTTAGCCCTCCGCCCCCGCTCCAGGAAAGGAAGGACGGGTGCCTTCCGTTACTGGCCTGGAAACTGCCAAGCTCATGGGCCGGTGCTTCCCAACGCCAGTTTTAGATGACTCTCTTTAAACAAACACACCTGATTCGATGCACCACCTCGTCTGTGAAAGACTTCAAGACCTCAGGTGGGTGCATCGTTAGTGGAAGAGTCCAAGACCCCAGGAGGACACATCAGGAAAAAAGTTTGCAATAAACCACAGCATCTGCAATGGCAGCTCTCATTCCTTGTTCTGCTATTCGACACAATAAATGGCAATCCCCAAAAAGGGAAAGCACACCGTTCCTGGAGACACTGCAATACCAGGCCGATGCATGGAGTGGACGGAGCAAGCCCCGGCTCCAGCTCCGTGATCTAAAAATCCATTTAATATGTAGTCCCCGGATGGGGGACGTATCAGATATTAAACTGATAAGAACAGATTTTTTCTTTCGAAAAAGTTTTATTGTCACCATTTACATTTTTTCCATTTGCATTTTTTCTTTTTCACACAACATTTTCTTTTTAATCACACATTAAAACAAGCAATATAATATATAATAAATACACATGGTAAAATGAAAGAAAACAATCATTTTTAAAAAGCATTTGATTAAAACCACAGTGTTTTGCTTGTTTTTAAAAGTCCATTATTGAGGTGTGTTTAAAAGGTGCGGTCAGTTCCAAAAGTAAAATACAAATTTTTAAAAAAAGCAAACAAGCCTCGTATATATATATGTTAATAAAACCTCTTTCATAATAAAACAATAAAAAACACCAATTAAAAATCATCTATTGTGCAAGACCGGGGGTGAGTCCTTATCAAGTGGGTCATCACCCCACTCTCCAGAACAGGGACATGAGATGCTACTTTATGGACTCAGCGGAGATCCCCTCTCCTCCGGCCCGCTGGCCCGCTGTTCCCGTAGCCAGAGTGGTGAGGGTGCATCTACGGGCGGCCAGGGTCGGTGCCTGCCGGGACCCTCTCCGTGCGACCCCGGCCCCCCCGTCCGAATATCGTCGTCCGGTACCCCTGCAGCATTGATGTTACCTTTAGCTCGCATGCATGGAGGGTTACCGTAACGCGCTTCCCCACCAGCAGGTTTCTGGTGGCCCAGATGGCATCCTTGATGACGTTGAGGGTGAGCCAGAGCGAGGTAAATTTCTGTGCCGTCAAGTCCTTCAAGCCCCGGCCCACCCCAAGGATGGCGAGCTGGTACCCGAACTGGGCCCCACCCGCTGGTAGGCACGGGAAATACAGGGGGCCGGTCTTGGCCCACAGGTCCCGCGCAGTGCTGCACTCCCAGAGCAGGTGGTGGACGGTCTCTGGGGAATTGCAGCCGGACCGCGGGCAGATGGGGTTTTTGGCCATGCCTCTGGAGTGCATAACCGCCCTGACCGGGAGGATCTCATGAGCCACCATCCACGATAAGTCCTTGTGCCTGTTCTGGAGAGCGGGGTGAGCCGCGTTCCGCCAAACTTGTTTGGCCTCACTTGGTGTGAGGCCCGGAACTGGACTCACCGGTTCCCGGTCCTGCACAACAGAGATGAGAGACTTGTGTTGAGTTAAAATGGTGACATCTTCACTCTCTAAAAGGTATTTCTTTAAAAACTTTTTTATAAAACTGTACTCTTTGGGCAAGTTAAAAGACACTGGGGTTTTCAAGTCCACTGGTAAAATTTTCAGTGTTCGTAGGTAAGACCCCATCCAAAATCGCGCCATTGCAGCCGTCTTGTTTTCTTTGGATGGGGTCGTGGCATAACTAATGTGCAGGGCGGTGAAGCGGCTGCCTAAAAACAGGTGGGGGTCTGGGAGGCCTTTTCCACCGTTCTCCGGCCTTTTCTTGATGGTCTCCCTCTTCAGGCGCTCCCACTTGGACCCCCACAGGAAGTAAAACACCGCCCTCTCCAGTTTCCCCAGGAACCACCGAGGGGGGCTAAAAACAGAACAGACAAGTAAAATCAGAGGTAAAATCACAGATTTAAAAATTAAAACCTTGCCTTCCATCGTCATCTGTCTTAGTCCCCAAAACCCCAGTCTTTTCCTAACTTTCCCTAACAAGTCAGTCCAGTTTTCCCGTCCACCCCCGTCTTTATCAAATTTAACGCCTAAAATCTTAAAATCGTTGTCTTTAAAAACCAAATCAAGTCCTCCTGTGTCCACGTCTCCCCACGGCCCGAAGAGCTGGGCCTCGGACTTGTTTCTATTGAGTTTGGCGCCCGAGGCCCGACCGTACCAGTCAGTCAAGTCCAGTGCTCTTCGTATTGATAAAACGTCTGTGGCTAAAAGAGTTACGTCGTCCATATATAAAACACAGGTCGCCGTCAGTCCCCCCGTCCCAGGAACGTCCAGTCCTTTGATCCATTTGTCCCTTCTCAAGATCTGTGCCAGTGGCTCGATGCAAGCCACATACAGAAGAGGAGATAAAGGACATCCCTGACGGACACCACTGTGTATGTTCACAGCTTTGGAAAGATGCCCATTTATTAGAATTTTGCTGACTATTCCCTTGTACAGCAGTCCCACCCAGGCTATAAACCTCTTTGGAAACCCCATTTTCTCCAGAACCTGGAAGAGGTACTGCTGCGAGACTCGATCAAATGCTTTTTCAAAATCTAAATTTAGGACTACTAGCCGAATATTTCTGTCTCTCGCGTAACAGATGGTGTCTCTAATCAGCACTAGGTTGTCTGTTATCTTTCTTCCGGGCACAGAACAAGCTTGATCCGGGTGAATCACGTCCTCTAAAACAGTTGACATGCGTGTTGCTAAAACTTTGCTAAAAAGTTTATAATCGAAATTTAAAAGTGTTATGGGTCTCCAGTTTTTTAAGTCAGTCCGGTCACCTTTTTTGTGAAGTAAAGAAACTATCCCTATTCTAAAACTGTCTGGAAGTCTGTCGAGGGTCTCAAACTCTTTAAAAACTGTCAAAAGCTCTTGTCCTAAAATGTCCCAAAATGTTAGATAAAACTCCAGGGGAAGTCCATCCACTCCTGGGGACTTCCCCCTTTTAAAACCTCCAAGAGCTTTTTGGGTTTCTAAAATGTTCAAATCTTGGGCTAAAATCTCATTTTGACAGTCGACCCTTTTCTCAACAAAATTTAAAACTTCTTTTACGGTGTCTGAGTGTACCTTTTTAAAACTATATAAAGCCCCATAAAATTTTTCCACATCCTCTAAAATCTCTTTTGTTGTGTTAACCTCCCTATCCCCTGTTTTAACCCTGGTTAACCCCCCACCCCTTGTTATTATTTTCTTAAAAAAATATCTGGTACACTTTTCCCCTTCTTCAATTTCTCTCTCTTTGCTTCTTAAAAGGACCCCTTTACTTTCTATATTGGCTAAAACTGACATTTCCTTTTTTACATCCTGGATTTCAGTGTTAAAATCAAAACCATTATTTAAAAGATTAAAATACCTTTGTAGTCTTTTTTGCAACCCCAACATGCATTTCTTTTCCCTACTCTTCTTTTCTTTCCCTATCTTTCTAAAAAACTGTCTCGTCCGGTCCTTTACCATCTCCCACCACTGTGCACGTGTATCATAAAAGTCTTGGAGGGTCTGCCATTGGCTGAACTGTTCCCTATATTCTAAAATTACATTCTTGTCTTCCAACAGGGAACAGTTCAGCTTCCACAGCCCTCCCCCTACCGTCACACCCATGGGCAGTGAAAGGGTGCAAGACAGCATCATGTGATCAGAGAAAAAAAGGGGGGTTAATGTAGCATCGGTTGGCGGGCAGTCCCTTGTAAACACGTAGTCGATTCGAGAGGCTTTGGTACCGTCACCACTGAACCAGGTGAAGCCCTCCTCTCTTTGATGCAAAATTTTAAAACAGTCGACTAAATTAAAATCTCTGACTAAACCCTGCAATAAAACCGACGTTTTGTCCACTCTGAAATCCTCCCCTACCCTTTTCCTGTCTGTTTTAGATAAAACACAATTAAAATCCCCTGCTACCATTAGGGGAGCCCTACCTAGCATGTGGGGTTGCAAGTCTTCTAAAAGCTCATATCTTTCGTTCTTTTCCGTAAAACCATATACATTAAGAACATTAAAATCCCTGTCTAAAAAGGTCAGATTTACTAAAAGTGCCCGGCCTTGCCTCACCACAGTGCTGCCCTTCACCAAGATGTTAGGATTATTAATTAAAACCGCAACTCCGTCGTTTTTGTTAAAATTTGATCCGCTCCATATGGAGGCTCCTGCGGACCATAGCTCTTCCATTTTTGTGTACCTAGTTAAAAAGGGCAGAGAACACTCTTGTAATAAAAACAAATCTGACTTAAAAGATTTTAAAAGGGACAAAATACTCTGTGCTCTAATGGTGGACCTCACACTTCTGACATTGATAGTAGAGATGGTGAGGGCCATGAGCAGTAGGGTTAAAAAGGTATGAGGCATTTAAAACAGAAGACAATAAAAAGACTACAAAAATATGATTAAAATCATGTTACATCTTGTAGCATTTGTCTTTCCTTTTCCCCAGATGAGCTGAGGTCAGGAGGGCAAATGCCTGTCGCTTCAGAGGCCACAGAGGGAACCTCTTGTGGCTCCTTTGGCGTTGATGCTGTTAGCTTAATGTGCAAAAAGGAAACCTCATTTGGGGACTCTAGGGGCCACATGCGCTCCAGATCTACCGAGTCGGAACTATCGAGCTTATATGCTGCCCTAGATTTTTTCTCCTCCGTTACAATCAGAGGAGACCCCGCAGGCCTTTTTTGCACCTGAGCATTAGGGAGTGAACACTGTGTCTCACTCCCGGTGGATTCTTCCACCCCATCCGAAACTGTTACCAGTGACTCTTCCTCACTTTCCTCTCCTTCCATTACCATTTCCTGTTCCGTTGCCTCCGCCCCTGTGGCCGCCCCACTTCCTCCTTCCTGCCCAATCCCTGAGGCCGGCTGGGAATTTGAAATTCCCGCCAAAACCTCAGGGACCGCCTCCTCTCTCCTTTGTTCCTTTGTTTGTTGCCCATGTGGGGCGGCCATTTTTAGCTTGTTGGCAAAACTTTTAGGGCAGTCTCTGTAGAGATGGTTTGTTTCTCCACAAAGATTGCACCGTCTGCCATTGGTACAGTCATCAAAACTGTGACCAATTTCTCTACACTTCCCACAGATTAACTCTTGGCATGCTTCAGCTAGATGACCAAACCTTGCACACTTTCTGCAGAGTTTGGGCATTCCTTGATAATGTATGTAGCCTCTGTTCTCTCCGAGCACAATCATGGAAGGCAGATGCTTCAGGCCCTGGTAGCCCCCAGCGTCTTCCCATTGTTTAATGGGAATTCGCCAGGAGCATGTCCAAATGCCATCTTCATCTAACACTTTGACAGGCTGGCCTCGAACAGTGCAAAATCTACCCAACCAAACACAAATATCATCTCCAGTCACGGTTTCATTGAACATCCTGACAATCACAGTTTTAAGTGTGTTATCAGAAAGTTTCTCAACAGTGAACATGGAGAACTGGGCTTTAACTGATTCAAACCTTTGCCAAAAGTCATTAAGTAGGGAAGCGGTTTTAAAACTAACATCAAATCCTTTGTTCAAGGGCAGAGTCATCAAACAATTCAGGTCATCACATTTAAAAGCTAGGGTCTTTTGGATCAGCTTCCTGGAAAAGTCCATACGGGACATTCCCAGGAGCTTCCCCTCACCCTGCCTGAATAAAAAACGCACGCTGTGGTGCCTCCGCACGCCGGCACGGGCAGCCGACATGATGGAGGCACCAACAGCCTAAAAACTTAAAACAACAATAAATACAACAATAAATAACAAAATAAATAATTAAAAGACCTCACCTTAAAACTTGTTGGAGCCCGAAGCAGCAGAGTTCAATATACCTCTCAAAGTTGTGTGACTCAAGATATGAAACGATCTCGAGTCAGGAAACCTCCAAGAGGCGATCGCAGTCTCAACCGTCCGACAAGATACTTGATCTTAGCCAAAAGGCCAAGAAGCGATGCTGCTAAGACGCAGCAGGGAGGAAGCCGGACACGGCGATGCCCATCTCGGCTTTGGTAAGTTTTGGGAGACCTAAAAACGCTGGGGGATGGTGGTAGCCTCCCCTGTCTACAACGTCACCGGGCCTCGTCCCGATCGGCCTGACGGAAAGTACGGCATCGCTCGTAACTCCCAAACGGTTGGTCGCAGAGCCACGTGCCTTATGTCATCGGAATCCTTGGCTCGAGCCGAACGAGACGCAGGTCTCAGATTGGCTCGTCGCTCTGACGAAATTTTCGGGTATTTTGGATTTTGTCGAAAACCTTCTTTTGCAACCTAGCGCCAGGTATTTGGCCCAGTCCCACCCAAATCAGCACAGAAAGCTTCTCTGGAGTCTGACTGTCAATAATCATCCAAAAAAAGAGGAAATTTCCATTCACCTTGGCGAGGGGACCTCAAAACGTGCTAAGGTGGCGTGTCCGAGGTGGCTCGAATGGCTATAACTCCGGGAAGGAGTGAGATCCCTTCACCCAAATCGGCACACCTGTGCAGGGGCTCAGTCCGAGGCCAGGTGAAAAGGGGCGTGGCGACAGGCCAGTAGGTGGCGCCGTAAGCTGAAAAATAGGGAAAATGTAATGTAAAAAGACAATCAAACAAAGATGAAAACACCCGAAACACTGCGGGATCGTAGTACCCTCCCCTGTCTGCAACGTCACCGGGCCTTGTCCCGATCGGCCTGACGGTGGAACTGCAGCGACGGAAAGTACGGCATCGCTCGTAACTCCCAAACGGTTGGTCGCAGAGCCACGTGCCTTATGTCATCGGAATCCTTGGCTCGAGCCGAACGAGACGCAGGTCTCAGATTGGCTCGTCGCTCTGACGAAATTTTCGGGTATTTTGGATTTTGTCGAAAACCTTCTTTTGCAACCTAGCGCCAGGTATTTGGCCCAGTCCCACCCAAATCAGCACAGAAAGCTTCTCTGGAGTCTGACTGTCAATAATCATCCAAAAAAAGAGGAAATTTCCATTCACCTTGGCGAGGGGACCTCAAAACGTGCTAAGGTGGCGTGTCCGAGGTGGCTCGAATGGCTATAACTCCGGGAAGGAGTGAGATCCCTTCACCCAAATCGGCACACCTGTGCAGGGGCTCAGTCCGAGGCCAGGTGAAAAGGGGCGTGGCGACAGGCCAGTAGGTGGCGCCGTAAGCTGAAAAATAGGGAAAATGTAATGTAAAAAGACAATCAAACAAAGATGAAAACACCCGAAACACTGCGGGATCGTAGTACCCTCCCCTGTCTGCAACGTCACCGGGCCTTGTCCCGATCGGCCTGACGGTGGAACTGCAGCGACGGAAAGTACGGCATCGCTCGTAACTCCCAAACGGTTGGTCGCAGAGCCACGTGCCTTATGTCATCGGAATCCTTGGCTCGAGCCGAACGAGACGCAGGTCTCAGATTGGCTCGTCGCTCTGACGAAATTTTCGGGTATTTTGGATTTTGTCGAAAACCTTCTTTTGCAACCTAGCGCCAGGTATTTGGCCCAGTCCCACCCAAATCAGCACAGAAAGCTTCTCTGGAGTCTGACTGTCAATAATCATCCAAAAAAAGAGGAAATTTCCATTCACCTTGGCGAGGGGACCTCAAAACGTGCTAAGGTGGCGTGTCCGAGGTGGCTCGAATGGCTATAACTCCGGGAAGGAGTGAGATCCCTTCACCCAAATCGGCACACCTGTGCAGGGGCTCAGTCCGAGGCCAGGTGAAAAGGGGCGTGGCGACAGGCCAGTAGGTGGCGCCGTAAGCTGAAAAATAGGGAAAATGTAATGTAAAAAGACAATCAAACAAAGATGAAAACACCCGAAACACTGCGGGATCGTAGTACCCTCCCCTGTCTGCAACGTCACCGGGCCTTGTCCCGATCGGCCTGACGGTGGAACTGCAGCGACGGAAAGTACGGCATCGCTCGTAACTCCCAAACGGTTGGTCGCAGAGCCACGTGCCTTATGTCATCGGAATCCTTGGCTCGAGCCGAACGAGACGCAGGTCTCAGATTGGCTCGTCGCTCTGACGAAATTTTCGGGTATTTTGGATTTTGTCGAAAACCTTCTTTTGCAACCTAGCGCCAGGTATTTGGCCCAGTCCCACCCAAATCAGCACAGAAAGCTTCTCTGGAGTCTGACTGTCAATAATCATCCAAAAAAAGAGGAAATTCCCATTCACCTTGGCGAGGGGACCTCAAAACGTGCTAAGGTGGCGTGTCCGAGGTGGCTCGAATGGCTATAACTCCGGGAAGGAGTGAGATCCCTTCACCCAAATCGGCACACCTGTGCAGGGGCTCAGTCCGAGGCCAGGTGAAAAAGGGCGCGGCGACAGGCCACTAGGTGGCGCTGTAAGCGACAACAAAATTAATACGAATTGAAAAAAAGGACAAACAAACAACATGGAGACAGATACAGCTAGGCTGCAGTCAGTCCAATCTACTTTCAAAGTAAGGTCTGCGCTATGTTCGAACTAAACTACCCACCAAGGTCTGATTTTTCAAGAGCGTAAGTGACTTTGTTTCACAGGCGCACAACACGTATCTCGCATGTGACAGAACTCCCCATTCTGAAATGGAAATAAATAAAAAACTGTAAAAACCTCTTCTGCTTTGTTTCACCAACAATTTCAGGGGAGAGCGCGAACGCAGTCCCCCACTACCATAAATTATGCAGTCGAGATTCCCGCATTTGGGGAATTCGCAGGGGTCAGCATGGCCGGAGTGCAATGGACAAGCCTCGCCCTGGGTGAACCGCCTTCTTGATCATGGTGTCTCCCCTGCCAGGTAAGTATGAAGGCCCAGGCGGTCAGCCAGAGGTCTGATTTGCATCTCTACCATCCTCACCAACGGTTAGCCCTCCGCCCCCGCTCCAGGAAAGGAAGGACGGGTGCCTTCCGTTACTGGCCTGGAAACTGCCAAGCTCATGGGCCGGTGCTTCCCAACGCCAGTTTTAGATGACTCTCTTTAAACAAACACACCTGATTCGATGCACCACCTCGTCTGTGAAAGACTTCAAGACCTCAGGTGGGTGCATCGTTAGTGGAAGAGTCCAAGACCCCAGGAGGACACATCAGGAAAAAAGTTTGCAATAAACCACAGCATCTGCAATGGCAGCTCTCATTCCTTGTTCTGCTATTCGACACAATAAATGGCAATCCCCAAAAAGGGAAAGCACACCGTTCCTGGAGACACTGCAATACCAGGCCGATGCATGGAGTGGACGGAGCAAGCCCCGGCTCCAGCTCCGTGATCTAAAAATCCATTTAATATGTAGTCCCCGGATGGGGGACGTATCAGATATTAAACTGATAAGAACAGATACTACACTTGATCTTAGCCAAAAGGCCGAGAAGCGATGCTGCTAAGACGCAGCAGGGAGGAAGCCGGACACGGCGATGCCCATCTCGGCTTTGGTAAGTTTTGGGAGACCTAAAAACGCTGGGGGATGGTGGTAGCCTCCCCTGTCTACAACGTCACCGGGCCTCGTCCCGATCGGCCTGACGGAAAGTACGGCATCGCTCGTAACTCCCAAACGGTTGGTCGCAGAGCCACGTGCCTTATGTCATCGGAATCCTTGGCTCGAGCCGAACGAGACGCAGGTCTCAGATTGGCTCGTCGCTCTGACGAAATTTTCGGGTATTTTGGATTTTGTCGAAAACCTTCTTTTGCAACCTAGCGCCAGGTATTTGGCCCAGTCCCACCCAAATCAGCACAGAAAGCTTCTCTGGAGTCTGACTGTCAATAATCATCCAAAAAAAGAGGAAATTTCCATTCACCTTGGCGAGGGGACCTCAAAACGTGCTAAGGTGGCGTGTCCGAGGTGGCTCGAATGGCTATAACTCCGGGAAGGAGTGAGATCCCTTCACCCAAATCGGCACACCTGTGCAGGGGCTCAGTCCGAGGCCAGGTGAAAAGGGGCGTGGCGACAGGCCAGTAGGTGGCGCCGTAAGCTGAAAAATAGGGAAAATGTAATGTAAAAAGACAATCAAACAAAGATGAAAACACCCGAAACACTGCGGGATCGTAGTACCCTCCCCTGTCTGCAACGTCACCGGGCCTTGTCCCGATCGGCCTGACGGTGGAACTGCAGCGACGGAAAGTACGGCATCGCTCGTAACTCCCAAACGGTTGGTCGCAGAGCCACGTGCCTTATGTCATCGGAATCCTTGGCTCGAGCCGAACGAGACGCAGGTCTCAGATTGGCTCGTCGCTCTGACGAAATTTTCGGGTATTTTGGATTTTGTCGAAAACCTTCTTTTGCAACCTAGCGCCAGGTATTTGGCCCAGTCCCACCCAAATCAGCACAGAAAGCTTCTCTGGAGTCTGACTGTCAATAATCATCCAAAAAAAGAGGAAATTTCCATTCACCTTGGCGAGGGGACCTCAAAACGTGCTAAGGTGGCGTGTCCGAGGTGGCTCGAATGGCTATAACTCCGGGAAGGAGTGAGATCCCTTCACCCAAATCGGCACACCTGTGCAGGGGCTCAGTCCGAGGCCAGGTGAAAAGGGGCGTGGCGACAGGCCAGTAGGTGGCGCCGTAAGCTGAAAAATAGGGAAAATGTAATGTAAAAAGACAATCAAACAAAGATGAAAACACCCGAAACACTGCGGGATCGTAGTACCCTCCCCTGTCTGCAACGTCACCGGGCCTTGTCCCGATCGGCCTGACGGTGGAACTGCAGCGACGGAAAGTACGGCATCGCTCGTAACTCCCAAACGGTTGGTCGCAGAGCCACGTGCCTTATGTCATCGGAATCCTTGGCTCGAGCCGAACGAGACGCAGGTCTCAGATTGGCTCGTCGCTCTGACGAAATTTTCGGGTATTTTGGATTTTGTCGAAAACCTTCTTTTGCAACCTAGCGCCAGGTATTTGGCCCAGTCCCACCCAAATCAGCACAGAAAGCTTCTCTGGAGTCTGACTGTCAATAATCATCCAAAAAAAGAGGAAATTTCCATTCACCTTGGCGAGGGGACCTCAAAACGTGCTAAGGTGGCGTGTCCGAGGTGGCTCGAATGGCTATAACTCCGGGAAGGAGTGAGATCCCTTCACCCAAATCGGCACACCTGTGCAGGGGCTCAGTCCGAGGCCAGGTGAAAAGGGGCGTGGCGACAGGCCAGTAGGTGGCGCCGTAAGCTGAAAAATAGGGAAAATGTAATGTAAAAAGACAATCAAACAAAGATGAAAACACCCGAAACACTGCGGGATCGTAGTACCCTCCCCTGTCTGCAACGTCACCGGGCCTTGTCCCGATCGGCCTGACGGTGGAACTGCAGCGACGGAAAGTACGGCATCGCTCGTAACTCCCAAACGGTTGGTCGCAGAGCCACGTGCCTTATGTCATCGGAATCCTTGGCTCGAGCCGAACGAGACGCAGGTCTCAGATTGGCTCGTCGCTCTGACGAAATTTTCGGGTATTTTGGATTTTGTCGAAAACCTTCTTTTGCAACCTAGCGCCAGGTATTTGGCCCAGTCCCACCCAAATCAGCACAGAAAGCTTCTCTGGAGTCTGACTGTCAATAATCATCCAAAAAAAGAGGAAATTTCCATTCACCTTGGCGAGGGGACCTCAAAACGTGCTAAGGTGGCGTGTCCGAGGTGGCTCGAATGGCTATAACTCCGGGAAGGAGTGAGATCCCTTCACCCAAATCGGCACACCTGTGCAGGGGCTCAGTCCGAGGCCAGGTGAAAAAGGGCGCGGCGACAGGCCACTAGGTGGCGCCGTAAGCTGAAAAATAGGGAAAATGTAATGTAAAAAGACAATCAAACAAAGATGAAAACACCCGAAACACTGCGGGATCGTAGTACCCTCCCCTGTCTGCAACGTCACCGGGCCTTGTCCCGATCGGCCTGACGGTGGAACTGCAGCGACGGAAAGTACGGCATCGCTCGTAACTCCCAAACGGTTGGTCGCAGAGCCACGTGCCTTATGTCATCGGAATCCTTGGCTCGAGCCGAACGAGACGCAGGTCTCAGATTGGCTCGTCGCTCTGACGAAATTTTCGGGTATTTTAAACACCAATTAAAAATCATCTATTGTGCAAGACCGGGGGTGAGTCCTTATCAAGTGGGTCATCACCCCACTCTCCAGAACAGGGACATGAGATGCTACTTTATGGACTCAGCGGAGATCCCCTCTCCTCCGGCCCGCTGGCCCGCTGTTCCCGTAGCCAGAGTGGTGAGGGTGCATCTACGGGCGGCCAGGGTCGGTGCCTGCCGGGACCCTCTCCGTGCGACCCCGGCCCCCCCGTCCGAATATCGTCGTCCGGTACCCCTGCAGCATTGATGTTACCTTTAGCTCGCATGCATGGAGGGTTACCGTAACGCGCTTCCCCACCAGCAGGTTTCTGGTGGCCCAGATGGCATCCTTGATGACGTTGAGGGTGAGCCAGAGCGAGGTAAATTTCTGTGCCGTCAAGTCCTTCAAGCCCCGGCCCACCCCAAGGATGGCGAGCTGGTACCCGAACTGGGCCCCACCCGCTGGTAGGCACGGGAAATACAGGGGGCCGGTCTTGGCCCACAGGTCCCGCGCAGTGCTGCACTCCCAGAGCAGGTGGTGGACGGTCTCTGGGGAATTGCAGCCGGACCGCGGGCAGATGGGGTTTTTGGCCATGCCTCTGGAGTGCATAACCGCCCTGACCGGGAGGATCTCATGAGCCACCATCCACGATAAGTCCTTGTGCCTGTTCTGGAGAGCGGGGTGAGCCGCGTTCCGCCAAACTTGTTTGGCCTCACTTGGTGTGAGGCCCGGAACTGGACTCACCGGTTCCCGGTCCTGCACAACAGAGATGAGAGACTTGTGTTGAGTTAAAATGGTGACATCTTCACTCTCTAAAAGGTATTTCTTTAAAAACTTTTTTATAAAACTGTACTCTTTGGGCAAGTTAAAAGACACTGGGGTTTTCAAGTCCACTGGTAAAATTTTCAGTGTTCGTAGGTAAGACCCCATCCAAAATCGCGCCATTGCAGCCGTCTTGTTTTCTTTGGATGGGGTCGTGGCATAACTAATGTGCAGGGCGGTGAAGCGGCTGCCTAAAAACAGGTGGGGGTCTGGGAGGCCTTTTCCACCGTTCTCCGGCCTTTTCTTGATGGTCTCCCTCTTCAGGCGCTCCCACTTGGACCCCCACAGGAAGTAAAACACCGCCCTCTCCAGTTTCCCCAGGAACCACCGAGGGGGGCTAAAAACAGAACAGACAAGTAAAATCAGAGGTAAAATCACAGATTTAAAAATTAAAACCTTGCCTTCCATCGTCATCTGTCTTAGTCCCCAAAACCCCAGTCTTTTCCTAACTTTCCCTAACAAGTCAGTCCAGTTTTCCCGTCCACCCCCGTCTTTATCAAATTTAACGCCTAAAATCTTAAAATCGTTGTCTTTAAAAACCAAATCAAGTCCTCCTGTGTCCACGTCTCCCCACGGCCCGAAGAGCTGGGCCTCGGACTTGTTTCTATTGAGTTTGGCGCCCGAGGCCCGACCGTACCAGTCAGTCAAGTCCAGTGCTCTTCGTATTGATAAAACGTCTGTGGCTAAAAGAGTTACGTCGTCCATATATAAAACACAGGTCGCCGTCAGTCCCCCCGTCCCAGGAACGTCCAGTCCTTTGATCCATTTGTCCCTTCTCAAGATCTGTGCCAGTGGCTCGATGCAAGCCACATACAGAAGAGGAGATAAAGGACATCCCTGACGGACACCACTGTGTATGTTCACAGCTTTGGAAAGATGCCCATTTATTAGAATTTTGCTGACTATTCCCTTGTACAGCAGTCCCACCCAGGCTATAAACCTCTTTGGAAACCCCATTTTCTCCAGAACCTGGAAGAGGTACTGCTGCGAGACTCGATCAAATGCTTTTTCAAAATCTAAATTTAGGACTACTAGCCGAATATTTCTGTCTCTCGCGTAACAGATGGTGTCTCTAATCAGCACTAGGTTGTCTGTTATCTTTCTTCCGGGCACAGAACAAGCTTGATCCGGGTGAATCACGTCCTCTAAAACAGTTGACATGCGTGTTGCTAAAACTTTGCTAAAAAGTTTATAATCGAAATTTAAAAGTGTTATGGGTCTCCAGTTTTTTAAGTCAGTCCGGTCACCTTTTTTGTGAAGTAAAGAAACTATCCCTATTCTAAAACTGTCTGGAAGTCTGTCGAGGGTCTCAAACTCTTTAAAAACTGTCAAAAGCTCTTGTCCTAAAATGTCCCAAAATGTTAGATAAAACTCCAGGGGAAGTCCATCCACTCCTGGGGACTTCCCCCTTTTAAAACCTCCAAGAGCTTTTTGGGTTTCTAAAATGTTCAAATCTTGGGCTAAAATCTCATTTTGACAGTCGACCCTTTTCTCAACAAAATTTAAAACTTCTTTTACGGTGTCTGAGTGTACCTTTTTAAAACTATATAAAGCCCCATAAAATTTTTCCACATCCTCTAAAATCTCTTTTGTTGTGTTAACCTCCCTATCCCCTGTTTTAACCCTGGTTAACCCCCCACCCCTTGTTATTATTTTCTTAAAAAAATATCTGGTACACTTTTCCCCTTCTTCAATTTCTCTCTCTTTGCTTCTTAAAAGGACCCCTTTACTTTCTATATTGGCTAAAACTGACATTTCCTTTTTTACATCCTGGATTTCAGTGTTAAAATCAAAACCATTATTTAAAAGATTAAAATACCTTTGTAGTCTTTTTTGCAACCCCAACATGCATTTCTTTTCCCTACTCTTCTTTTCTTTCCCTATCTTTCTAAAAAACTGTCTCGTCCGGTCCTTTACCATCTCCCACCACTGTGCACGTGTATCATAAAAGTCTTGGAGGGTCTGCCATTGGCTGAACTGTTCCCTATATTCTAAAATTACATTCTTGTCTTCCAACAGGGAACAGTTCAGCTTCCACAGCCCTCCCCCTACCGTCACACCCATGGGCAGTGAAAGGGTGCAAGACAGCATCATGTGATCAGAGAAAAAAAGGGGGGTTAATGTAGCATCGGTTGGCGGGCAGTCCCTTGTAAACACGTAGTCGATTCGAGAGGCTTTGGTACCGTCACCACTGAACCAGGTGAAGCCCTCCTCTCTTTGATGCAAAATTTTAAAACAGTCGACTAAATTAAAATCTCTGACTAAACCCTGCAATAAAACCGACGTTTTGTCCACTCTGAAATCCTCCCCTACCCTTTTCCTGTCTGTTTTAGATAAAACACAATTAAAATCCCCTGCTACCATTAGGGGAGCCCTACCTAGCATGTGGGGTTGCAAGTCTTCTAAAAGCTCATATCTTTCGTTCTTTTCCGTAAAACCATATACATTAAGAACATTAAAATCCCTGTCTAAAAAGGTCAGATTTACTAAAAGTGCCCGGCCTTGCCTCACCACAGTGCTGCCCTTCACCAAGATGTTAGGATTATTAATTAAAACCGCAACTCCGTCGTTTTTGTTAAAATTTGATCCGCTCCATATGGAGGCTCCTGCGGACCATAGCTCTTCCATTTTTGTGTACCTAGTTAAAAAGGGCAGAGAACACTCTTGTAATAAAAACAAATCTGACTTAAAAGATTTTAAAAGGGACAAAATACTCTGTGCTCTAATGGTGGACCTCACACTTCTGACATTGATAGTAGAGATGGTGAGGGCCATGAGCAGTAGGGTTAAAAAGGTATGAGGCATTTAAAACAGAAGACAATAAAAAGACTACAAAAATATGATTAAAATCATGTTACATCTTGTAGCATTTGTCTTTCCTTTTCCCCAGATGAGCTGAGGTCAGGAGGGCAAATGCCTGTCGCTTCAGAGGCCACAGAGGGAACCTCTTGTGGCTCCTTTGGCGTTGATGCTGTTAGCTTAATGTGCAAAAAGGAAACCTCATTTGGGGACTCTAGGGGCCACATGCGCTCCAGATCTACCGAGTCGGAACTATCGAGCTTATATGCTGCCCTAGATTTTTTCTCCTCCGTTACAATCAGAGGAGACCCCGCAGGCCTTTTTTGCACCTGAGCATTAGGGAGTGAACACTGTGTCTCACTCCCGGTGGATTCTTCCACCCCATCCGAAACTGTTACCAGTGACTCTTCCTCACTTTCCTCTCCTTCCATTACCATTTCCTGTTCCGTTGCCTCCGCCCCTGTGGCCGCCCCACTTCCTCCTTCCTGCCCAATCCCTGAGGCCGGCTGGGAATTTGAAATTCCCGCCAAAACCTCAGGGACCGCCTCCTCTCTCCTTTGTTCCTTTGTTTGTTGCCCATGTGGGGCGGCCATTTTTAGCTTGTTGGCAAAACTTTTAGGGCAGTCTCTGTAGAGATGGTTTGTTTCTCCACAAAGATTGCACCGTCTGCCATTGGTACAGTCATCAAAACTGTGACCAATTTCTCTACACTTCCCACAGATTAACTCTTGGCATGCTTCAGCTAGATGACCAAACCTTGCACACTTTCTGCAGAGTTTGGGCATTCCTTGATAATGTATGTAGCCTCTGTTCTCTCCGAGCACAATCATGGAAGGCAGATGCTTCAGGCCCTGGTAGCCCCCAGCGTCTTCCCATTGTTTAATGGGAATTCGCCAGGAGCATGTCCAAATGCCATCTTCATCTAACACTTTGACAGGCTGGCCTCGAACAGTGCAAAATCTACCCAACCAAACACAAATATCATCTCCAGTCACGGTTTCATTGAACATCCTGACAATCACAGTTTTAAGTGTGTTATCAGAAAGTTTCTCAACAGTGAACATGGAGAACTGGGCTTTAACTGATTCAAACCTTTGCCAAAAGTCATTAAGTAGGGAAGCGGTTTTAAAACTAACATCAAATCCTTTGTTCAAGGGCAGAGTCATCAAACAATTCAGGTCATCACATTTAAAAGCTAGGGTCTTTTGGATCAGCTTCCTGGAAAAGTCCATACGGGACATTCCCAGGAGCTTCCCCTCACCCTGCCTGAATAAAAAACGCACGCTGTGGTGCCTCCGCACGCCGGCACGGGCAGCCGACATGATGGAGGCACCAACAGCCTAAAAACTTAAAACAACAATAAATACAACAATAAATAACAAAATAAATAATTAAAAGACCTCACCTTAAAACTTGTTGGAGCCCGAAGCAGCAGAGTTCAATATACCTCTCAAAGTTGTGTGACTCAAGATATGAAACGATCTCGAGTCAGGAAACCTCCAAGAGGCGATCGCAGTCTCAACCGTCCGACAAGATACTTGATCTTAGCCAAAAGGCCAAGAAGCGATGCTGCTAAGACGCAGCAGGGAGGAAGCCGGACACGGCGATGCCCATCTCGGCTTTGGTAAGTTTTGGGAGACCTAAAAACGCTGGGGGATGGTGGTAGCCTCCCCTGTCTACAACGTCACCGGGCCTCGTCCCGATCGGCCTGACGGAAAGTACGGCATCGCTCGTAACTCCCAAACGGTTGGTCGCAGAGCCACGTGCCTTATGTCATCGGAATCCTTGGCTCGAGCCGAACGAGACCGCAGGTCTCAGATTGGCTCGTCGCTCTGACGAAATTTTCGGGTATTTTGGATTTTGTCGAAAACCTTCTTTTGCAACCTAGCGCCAGGTATTTGGCCCAGTCCCACCCAAATCAGCACAGAAAGCTTCTCTGGAGTCTGACTGTCAATAATCATCCAAAAAAAGAGGAAATTTCCATTCACCTTGGCGAGGGGACCTCAAAACGTGCTAAGGTGGCGTGTCCGAGGTGGCTCGAATGGCTATAACTCCGGGAAGGAGTGAGATCCCTTCACCCAAATCGGCACACCTGTGCAGGGGCTCAGTCCGAGGCCAGGTGAAAAGGGGCGTGGCGACAGGCCAGTAGGTGGCGCCGTAAGCTGAAAAATAGGGAAAATGTAATGTAAAAAGACAATCAAACAAAGATGAAAACACCCGAAACACTGCGGGATCGTAGTACCCTCCCCTGTCTGCAACGTCACCGGGCCTTGTCCCGATCGGCCTGACGGTGGAACTGCAGCGACGGAAAGTACGGCATCGCTCGTAACTCCCAAACGGTTGGTCGCAGAGCCACGTGCCTTATGTCATCGGAATCCTTGGCTCGAGCCGAACGAGACGCAGGTCTCAGATTGGCTCGTCGCTCTGACGAAATTTTCGGGTATTTTGGATTTTGTCGAAAACCTTCTTTTGCAACCTAGCGCCAGGTATTTGGCCCAGTCCCACCCAAATCAGCACAGAAAGCTTCTCTGGAGTCTGACTGTCAATAATCATCCAAAAAAAGAGGAAATTTCCATTCACCTTGGCGAGGGGACCTCAAAACGTGCTAAGGTGGCGTGTCCGAGGTGGCTCGAATGGCTATAACTCCGGGAAGGAGTGAGATCCCTTCACCCAAATCGGCACACCTGTGCAGGGGCTCAGTCCGAGGCCAGGTGAAAAGGGGCGTGGCGACAGGCCAGTAGGTGGCGCCGTAAGCTGAAAAATAGGGAAAATGTAATGTAAAAAGACAATCAAACAAAGATGAAAACACCCGAAACACTGCGGGATCGTAGTACCCTCCCCTGTCTGCAACGTCACCGGGCCTTGTCCCGATCGGCCTGACGGTGGAACTGCAGCGACGGAAAGTACGGCATCGCTCGTAACTCCCAAACGGTTGGTCGCAGAGCCACGTGCCTTATGTCATCGGAATCCTTGGCTCGAGCCGAACGAGACGCAGGTCTCAGATTGGCTCGTCGCTCTGACGAAATTTTCGGGTATTTTGGATTTTGTCGAAAACCTTCTTTTGCAACCTAGCGCCAGGTATTTGGCCCAAGTCCCCACCCAAATCAGCACAGAAAGCTTCTCTGGAGTCTGACTGTCAATAATCATCCAAAAAAAGAGGAAATTTCCATTCACCTTGGCGAGGGGACCTCAAAACGTGCTAAGGTGGCGTGTCCGAGGTGGCTCGAATGGCTATAACTCCGGGAAGGAGTGAGATCCCTTCACCCAAATCGGCACACCTGTGCAGGGGCTCAGTCCGAGGCCAGGTGAAAAGGGGCGTGGCGACAGGCCAGTAGGTGGCGCCGTAAGCTGAAAAATAGGGAAAATGTAATGTAAAAAGACAATCAAACAAAGATGAAAACACCCGAAACACTGCGGGATCGTAGTACCCTCCCCTGTCTGCAACGTCACCGGGCCTTGTCCCGATCGGCCTGACGGTGGAACTGCAGCGACGGAAAGTACGGCATCGCTCGTAACTCCCAAACGGTTGGTCGCAGAGCCACGTGCCTTATGTCATCGGAATCCTTGGCTCGAGCCGAACGAGACGCAGGTCTCAGATTGGCTCGTCGCTCTGACGAAATTTTCGGGTATTTTGGATTTTGTCGAAAACCTTCTTTTGCAACCTAGCGCCAGGTATTTGGCCCAGTCCCACCCAAATCAGCACAGAAAGCTTCTCTGGAGTCTGACTGTCAATAATCATCCAAAAAAAGAGGAAATTCCCATTCACCTTGGCGAGGGGACCTCAAAACGTGCTAAGGTGGCGTGTCCGAGGTGGCTCGAATGGCTATAACTCCGGGAAGGAGTGAGATCCCTTCACCCAAATCGGCACACCTGTGCAGGGGCTCAGTCCGAGGCCAGGTGAAAAAGGGCGCGGCGACAGGCCACTAGGTGGCGCTGTAAGCGACAACAAAATTAATACGAATTGAAAAAAAGGACAAACAAACAACATGGAGACAGATACAGCTAGGCTGCAGTCAGTCCAATCTACTTTCAAAGTAAGGTCTGCGCTATGTTCGAACTAAACTACCCACCAAGGTCTGATTTTTCAAGAGCGTAAGTGACTTTGTTTCACAGGCGCACAACACGTATCTCGCATGTGACAGAACTCCCCATTCTGAAATGGAAATAAATAAAAAACTGTAAAAACCTCTTCTGCTTTGTTTCACCAACAATTTCAGGGGAGAGCGCGAACGCAGTCCCCCACTACCATAAATTATGCAGTCGAGATTCCCGCATTTGGGGAATTCGCAGGGGTCAGCATGGCCGGAGTGCAATGGACAAGCCTCGCCCTGGGTGAACCGCCTTCTTGATCATGGTGTCTCCCCTGCCAGGTAAGTATGAAGGCCCAGGCGGTCAGCCAGAGGTCTGATTTGCATCTCTACCATCCTCACCAACGGTTAGCCCTCCGCCCCCGCTCCAGGAAAGGAAGGACGGGTGCCTTCCGTTACTGGCCTGGAAACTGCCAAGCTCATGGGCCGGTGCTTCCCAACGCCAGTTTTAGATGACTCTCTTTAAACAAACACACCTGATTCGATGCACCACCTCGTCTGTGAAAGACTTCAAGACCTCAGGTGGGTGCATCGTTAGTGGAAGAGTCCAAGACCCCAGGAGGACACATCAGGAAAAAAGTTTGCAATAAACCACAGCATCTGCAATGGCAGCTCTCATTCCTTGTTCTGCTATTCGACACAATAAATGGCAATCCCCAAAAAGGGAAAGCACACCGTTCCTGGAGACACTGCAATACCAGGCCGATGCATGGAGTGGACGGAGCAAGCCCCGGCTCCAGCTCCGTGATCTAAAAATCCATTTAATATGTAGTCCCCGGATGGGGGACGTATCAGATATTAAACTGATAAGAACAGATACTACACTTGATCTTAGCCAAAAGGCCGAGAAGCGATGCTGCTAAGACGCAGCAGGGAGGAAGCCGGACACGGCGATGCCCATCTCGGCTTTGGTAAGTTTTGGGAGACCTAAAAACGCTGGGGGATGGTGGTAGCCTCCCCTGTCTACAACGTCACCGGGCCTCGTCCCGATCGGCCTGACGGAAAGTACGGCATCGCTCGTAACTCCCAAACGGTTGGTCGCAGAGCCACGTGCCTTATGTCATCGGAATCCTTGGCTCGAGCCGAACGAGACGCAGGTCTCAGATTGGCTCGTCGCTCTGACGAAATTTTCGGGTATTTTGGATTTTGTCGAAAACCTTCTTTTGCAACCTAGCGCCAGGTATTTGGC
Source organism: Carassius gibelio (assembly GCF_023724105.1). Classification (NCBI taxonomy): domain Eukaryota; kingdom Metazoa; phylum Chordata; class Actinopteri; order Cypriniformes; family Cyprinidae; genus Carassius; species Carassius gibelio. The sequence continues at coordinate 787,053 of NC_068418.1, forward strand.
CCAGTCCCACCCAAATCAGCACAGAAAGCTTCTCTGGAGTCTGACTGTCAATAATCATCCAAAAAAAGAGGAAATTTCCATTCACCTTGGCGAGGGGACCTCAAAACGTGCTAAGGTGGCGTGTCCGAGGTGGCTCGAATGGCTATAACTCCGGGAAGGAGTGAGATCCCTTCACCCAAATCGGCACACCTGTGCAGGGGCTCAGTCCGAGGCCAGGTGAAAAGGGGCGTGGCGACAGGCCAGTAGGTGGCGCCGTAAGCTGAAAAATAGGGAAAATGTAATGTAAAAAGACAATCAAACAAAGATGAAAACACCCGAAACACTGCGGGATCGTAGTACCCTCCCCTGTCTGCAACGTCACCGGGCCTTGTCCCGATCGGCCTGACGGTGGAACTGCAGCGACGGAAAGTACGGCATCGCTCGTAACTCCCAAACGGTTGGTCGCAGAGCCACGTGCCTTATGTCATCGGAATCCTTGGCTCGAGCCGAACGAGACGCAGGTCTCAGATTGGCTCGTCGCTCTGACGAAATTTTCGGGTATTTTGGATTTTGTCGAAAACCTTCTTTTGCAACCTAGCGCCAGGTATTTGGCCCAGTCCCACCCAAATCAGCACAGAAAGCTTCTCTGGAGTCTGACTGTCAATAATCATCCAAAAAAAGAGGAAATTTCCATTCACCTTGGCGAGGGGACCTCAAAACGTGCTAAGGTGGCGTGTCCGAGGTGGCTCGAATGGCTATAACTCCGGGAAGGAGTGAGATCCCTTCACCCAAATCGGCACACCTGTGCAGGGGCTCAGTCCGAGGCCAGGTGAAAAGGGGCGTGGCGACAGGCCAGTAGGTGGCGCCGTAAGCTGAAAAATAGGGAAAATGTAATGTAAAAAGACAATCAAACAAAGATGAAAACACCCGAAACACTGCGGGATCGTAGTACCCTCCCCTGTCTGCAACGTCACCGGGCCTTGTCCCGATCGGCCTGACGGTGGAACTGCAGCGACGGAAAGTACGGCATCGCTCGTAACTCCCAAACGGTTGGTCGCAGAGCCACGTGCCTTATGTCATCGGAATCCTTGGCTCGAGCCGAACGAGACGCAGGTCTCAGATTGGCTCGTCGCTCTGACGAAATTTTCGGGTATTTTGGATTTTGTCGAAAACCTTCTTTTGCAACCTAGCGCCAGGTATTTGGCCCAGTCCCACCCAAATCAGCACAGAAAGCTTCTCTGGAGTCTGACTGTCAATAATCATCCAAAAAAAGAGGAAATTTCCATTCACCTTGGCGAGGGGACCTCAAAACGTGCTAAGGTGGCGTGTCCGAGGTGGCTCGAATGGCTATAACTCCGGGAAGGAGTGAGATCCCTTCACCCAAATCGGCACACCTGTGCAGGGGCTCAGTCCGAGGCCAGGTGAAAAGGGGCGTGGCGACAGGCCAGTAGGTGGCGCCGTAAGCTGAAAAATAGGGAAAATGTAATGTAAAAAGACAATCAAACAAAGATGAAAACACCCGAAACACTGCGGGATCGTAGTACCCTCCCCTGTCTGCAACGTCACCGGGCCTTGTCCCGATCGGCCTGACGGTGGAACTGCAGCGACGGAAAGTACGGCATCGCTCGTAACTCCCAAACGGTTGGTCGCAGAGCCACGTGCCTTATGTCATCGGAATCCTTGGCTCGAGCCGAACGAGACGCAGGTCTCAGATTGGCTCGTCGCTCTGACGAAATTTTCGGGTATTTTGGATTTTGTCGAAAACCTTCTTTTGCAACCTAGCGCCAGGTATTTGGCCCAGTCCCACCCAAATCAGCACAGAAAGCTTCTCTGGAGTCTGACTGTCAATAATCATCCAAAAAAAGAGGAAATTTCCATTCACCTTGGCGAGGGGACCTCAAAACGTGCTAAGGTGGCGTGTCCGAGGTGGCTCGAATGGCTATAACTCCGGGAAGGAGTGAGATCCCTTCACCCAAATCGGCACACCTGTGCAGGGGCTCAGTCCGAGGCCAGGTGAAAAAGGGCGCGGCGACAGGCCACTAGGTGGCGCCGTAAGCTGAAAAATAGGGAAAATGTAATGTAAAAAGACAATCAAACAAAGATGAAAACACCCGAAACACTGCGGGATCGTAGTACCCTCCCCTGTCTGCAACGTCACCGGGCCTTGTCCCGATCGGCCTGACGGTGGAACTGCAGCGACGGAAAGTACGGCATCGCTCGTAACTCCCAAACGGTTGGTCGCAGAGCCACGTGCCTTATGTCATCGGAATCCTTGGCTCGAGCCGAACGAGACGCAGGTCTCAGATTGGCTCGTCGCTCTGACGAAATTTTCGGGTATTTTGGATTTTGTCGAAAACCTTCTTTTGCAACCTAGCGCCAGGTATTTGGCCCAGTCCCACCCAAATCAGCACAGAAAGCTTCTCTGGAGTCTGACTGTCAATAATCATCCAAAAAAAGAGGAAATTTCCATTCACCTTGGCGAGGGGACCTCAAAACGTGCTAAGGTGGCGTGTCCGAGGTGGCTCGAATGGCTATAACTCCGGGAAGGAGTGAGATCCCTTCACCCAAATCGGCACACCTGTGCAGGGGCTCAGTCCGAGGCCAGGTGAAAAAGGGCGCGGCGACAGGCCACTAGGTGGCGCTGTAAGCGACAACAAAATTAATACGAATTGAAAAAAAGGACAAACAAACAACATGGAGACAGATACAGCTAGGCTGCAGTCAGTCCAATCTACTTTCAAAGTAAGGTCTGCGCTATGTTCGAACTAAACTACCCACCAAGGTCTGATTTTTCAAGAGCGTAAGTGACTTTGTTTCACAGGCGCACAACACGTATCTCGCATGTGACAGAACTCCCCATTCTGAAATGGAAATAAATAAAAAACTGTAAAAACCTCTTCTGCTTTGTTTCACCAACAATTTCAGGGGAGAGCGCGAACGCAGTCCCCCACTACCATAAATTATGCAGTCGAGATTCCCGCATTTGGGGAATTCGCAGGGGTCAGCATGGCCGGAGTGCAATGGACAAGCCTCGCCCTGGGTGAACCGCCTTCTTGATCATGGTGGTCTCCCCTGCCAGGTAAGTATGAAGGCCCAGGCGGTCAGCCAGAGGTCTGATTTGCATCTCTACCATCCTCACCAACGGTTAGCCCTCCGCCCCCGCTCCAGGAAAGGAAGGACGGGTGCCTTCCGTTACTGGCCTGGAAACTGCCAAGCTCATGGGCCGGTGCTTCCCAACGCCAGTTTTAGATGACTCTCTTTAAACAAACACACCTGATTCGATGCACCACCTCGTCTGTGAAAGACTTCAAGACCTCAGGTGGGTGCATCGTTAGTGGAAGAGTCCAAGACCCCAGGAGGACACATCAGGAAAAAAGTTTGCAATAAACCACAGCATCTGCAATGGCAGCTCTCATTCCTTGTTCTGCTATTCGACACAATAAATGGCAATCCCCAAAAAGGGAAAGCACACCGTTCCTGGAGACACTGCAATACCAGGCCGATGCATGGAGTGGACGGAGCAAGCCCCGGCTCCAGCTCCGTGATCTAAAAATCCATTTAATATGTAGTCCCCGGATGGGGGACGTATCAGATATTAAACTGATAAGAACAGATACTACACTTGATCTTAGCCAAAAGGCCGAGAAGCGATGCTGCTAAGACGCAGCAGGGAGGAAGCCGGACACGGCGATGCCCATCTCGGCTTTGGTAAGTTTTGGGAGACCTAAAAACGCTGGGGGATGGTGGTAGCCTCCCCTGTCTACAACGTCACCGGGCCTCGTCCCGATCGGCCTGACGGAAAGTACGGCATCGCTCGTAACTCCCAAACGGTTGGTCGCAGAGCCACGTGCCTTATGTCATCGGAATCCTTGGCTCGAGCCGAACGAGACGCAGGTCTCAGATTGGCTTGACGAAATTTTCGGGTATTTTGGATTTTGTCGAAAACCTTCTTTTGCAACCTAGCGCCAGGTATTTGGCCCAGTCCCACCCAAATCAGCACAGAAAGCTTCTCTGGAGTCTGACTGTCAATAATCATCCAAAAAAAGAGGAAATTTCCATTCACCTTGGCGAGGGGACCTCAAAACGTGCTAAGGTGGCGTGTCCGAGGTGGCTCGAATGGCTATAACTCCGGGAAGGAGTGAGATCCCTTCACCCAAATCGGCACACCTGTGCAGGGGCTCAGTCCGAGGCCAGGTGAAAAGGGGCGTGGCGACAGGCCAGTAGGTGGCGCCGTAAGCTGAAAAATAGGGAAAATGTAATGTAAAAAGACAATCAAACAAAGATGAAAACACCCGAAACACTGCGGGATCGTAGTACCCTCCCCTGTCTGCAACGTCACCGGGCCTTGTCCCGATCGGCCTGACGGTGGAACTGCAGCGACGGAAAGTACGGCATCGCTCGTAACTCCCAAACGGTTGGTCGCAGAGCCACGTGCCTTATGTCATCGGAATCCTTGGCTCGAGCCGAACGAGACGCAGGTCTCAGATTGGCTCGTCGCTCTGACGAAATTTTCGGGTATTTTGGATTTTGTCGAAAACCTTCTTTTGCAACCTAGCGCCAGGTATTTGGCCCAGTCCCACCCAAATCAGCACAGAAAGCTTCTCTGGAGTCTGACTGTCAATAATCATCCAAAAAAAGAGGAAATTTCCATTCACCTTGGCGAGGGGACCTCAAAACGTGCTAAGGTGGCGTGTCCGAGGTGGCTCGAATGGCTATAACTCCGGGAAGGAGTGAGATCCCTTCACCCAAATCGGCACACCTGTGCAGGGGCTCAGTCCGAGGCCAGGTGAAAAGGGGCGTGGCGACAGGCCAGTAGGTGGCGCCGTAAGCTGAAAAATAGGGAAAATGTAATGTAAAAAGACAATCAAACAAAGAGATGAAAACACCCGAAACACTGCGGGATCGTAGTACCCTCCCCTGTCTGCAACGTCACCGGGCCTTGTCCCGATCGGCCTGACGGTGGAACTGCAGCGACGGAAAGTACGGCATCGCTCGTAACTCCCAAACGGTTGGTCGCAGAGCCACGTGCCTTATGTCATCGGAATCCTTGGCTCGAGCCGAACGAGACGCAGGTCTCAGATTGGCTCGTCGCTCTGACGAAATTTTCGGGTATTTTGGATTTTGTCGAAAACCTTCTTTTGCAACCTAGCGCCAGGTATTTGGCCCAGTCCCACCCAAATCAGCACAGAAAGCTTCTCTGGAGTCTGACTGTCAATAATCATCCAAAAAAAGAGGAAATTCCCATTCACCTTGGCGAGGGGACCTCAAAACGTGCTAAGGTGGCGTGTCCGAGGTGGCTCGAATGGCTATAACTCCGGGAAGGAGTGAGATCCCTTCACCCAAATCGGCACACCTGTGCAGGGGCTCAGTCCGAGGCCAGGTGAAAAAGGGCGCGGCGACAGGCCACTAGGTGGCGCTGTAAGCGACAACAAAATTAATACGAATTGAAAAAAAGGACAAACAAACAACATGGAGACAGATACAGCTAGGCTGCAGTCAGTCCAATCTACTTTCAAAGTAAGGTCTGCGCTATGTTCGAACTAAACTACCCACCAAGGTCTGATTTTTCAAGAGCGTAAGTGACTTTGTTTCACAGGCGCACAACACGTATCTCGCATGTGACAGAACTCCCCATTCTGAAATGGAAATAAATAAAAAACTGTAAAAACCTCTTCTGCTTTGTTTCACCAACAATTTCAGGGGAGAGCGCGAACGCAGTCCCCCACTACCATAAATTATGCAGTCGAGATTCCCGCATTTGGGGAATTCGCAGGGGTCAGCATGGCCGGAGTGCAATGGACAAGCCTCGCCCTGGGTGAACCGCCTTCTTGATCATGGTGTCTCCCCTGCCAGGTAAGTATGAAGGCCCAGGCGGTCAGCCAGAGGTCTGATTTGCATCTCTACCATCCTCACCAACGGTTAGCCCTCCGCCCCCGCTCCAGGAAAGGAAGGACGGGTGCCTTCCGTTACTGGCCTGGAAACTGCCAAGCTCATGGGCCGGTGCTTCCCAACGCCAGTTTTAGATGACTCTCTTTAAACAAACACACCTGATTCGATGCACCACCTCGTCTGTGAAAGACTTCAAGACCTCAGGTGGGTGCATCGTTAGTGGAAGAGTCCAAGACCCCAGGAGGACACATCAGGAAAAAAGTTTGCAATAAACCACAGCATCTGCAATGGCAGCTCTCATTCCTTGTTCTGCTATTCGACACAATAAATGGCAATCCCCAAAAAGGGAAAGCACACCGTTCCTGGAGACACTGCAATACCAGGCCGATGCATGGAGTGGACGGAGCAAGCCCCGGCTCCAGCTCCGTGATCTAAAAATCCATTTAATATGTAGTCCCCGGATGGGGGACGTATCAGATATTAAACTGATAAGAACAGATACTACACTTGATCTTAGCCAAAAGGCCGAGAAGCGATGCTGCTAAGACGCAGCAGGGAGGAAGCCGGACACGGCGATGCCCATCTCGGCTTTGGTAAGTTTTGGGAGACCTAAAAACGCTGGGGGATGGTGGTAGCCTCCCCTGTCTACAACGTCACCGGGCCTCGTCCCGATCGGCCTGACGGAAAGTACGGCATCGCTCGTAACTCCCAAACGGTTGGTCGCAGAGCCACGTGCCTTATGTCATCGGAATCCTTGGCTCGAGCCGAACGAGACGCAGGTCTCAGATTGGCTTGACGAAATTTTCGGGTATTTTGGATTTTGTCGAAAACCTTCTTTTGCAACCTAGCGCCAGGTATTTGGCCCAGTCCCACCCAAATCAGCACAGAAAGCTTCTCTGGAGTCTGACTGTCAATAATCATCCAAAAAAAGAGGAAATTTCCATTCACCTTGGCGAGGGGACCTCAAAACGTGCTAAGGTGGCGTGTCCGAGGTGGCTCGAATGGCTATAACTCCGGGAAGGAGTGAGATCCCTTCACCCAAATCGGCACACCTGTGCAGGGGCTCAGTCCGAGGCCAGGTGAAAAGGGGCGTGGCGACAGGCCAGTAGGTGGCGCCGTAAGCTGAAAAATAGGGAAAATGTAATGTAAAAAGACAATCAAACAAAGATGAAAACACCCGAAACACTGCGGGATCGTAGTACCCTCCCCTGTCTGCAACGTCACCGGGCCTTGTCCCGATCGGCCTGACGGTGGAACTGCAGCGACGGAAAGTACGGCATCGCTCGTAACTCCCAAACGGTTGGTCGCAGAGCCACGTGCCTTATGTCATCGGAATCCTTGGCTCGAGCCGAACGAGACGCAGGTCTCAGATTGGCTCGTCGCTCTGACGAAATTTTCGGGTATTTTGGATTTTGTCGAAAACCTTCTTTTGCAACCTAGCGCCAGGTATTTGGCCCAGTCCCACCCAAATCAGCACAGAAAGCTTCTCTGGAGTCTGACTGTCAATAATCATCCAAAAAAAGAGGAAATTTCCATTCACCTTGGCGAGGGGACCTCAAAACGTGCTAAGGTGGCGTGTCCGAGGTGGCTCGAATGGCTATAACTCCGGGAAGGAGTGAGATCCCTTCACCCAAATCGGCACACCTGTGCAGGGGCTCAGTCCGAGGCCAGGTGAAAAGGGGCGTGGCGACAGGCCAGTAGGTGGCGCCGTAAGCTGAAAAATAGGGAAAATGTAATGTAAAAAGACAATCAAACAAAGAATGAAAACACCCGAAACACTGCGGGATCGTAGTACCCTCCCCTGTCTGCAACGTCACCGGGCCTTGTCCCGATCGGCCTGACGGTGGAACTGCAGCGACGGAAAGTACGGCATCGCTCGTAACTCCCAAACGGTTGGTCGCAGAGCCACGTGCCTTATGTCATCGGAATCCTTGGCTCGAGCCGAACGAGACGCAGGTCTCAGATTGGCTCGTCGCTCTGACGAAATTTTCGGGTATTTTGGATTTTGTCGAAAACCTTCTTTTGCAACCTAGCGCCAGGTATTTGGCCCAGTCCCACCCAAATCAGCACAGAAAGCTTCTCTGGAGTCTGACTGTCAATAATCATCCAAAAAAAGAGGAAATTCCCATTCACCTTGGCGAGGGGACCTCAAAACGTGCTAAGGTGGCGTGTCCGAGGTGGCTCGAATGGCTATAACTCCGGGAAGGAGTGAGATCCCTTCACCCAAATCGGCACACCTGTGCAGGGGCTCAGTCCGAGGCCAGGTGAAAAAGGGCGCGGCGACAGGCCACTAGGTGGCGCTGTAAGCGACAACAAAATTAATACGAATTGAAAAAAAGGACAAACAAACAACATGGAGACAGATACAGCTAGGCTGCAGTCAGTCCAATCTACTTTCAAAGTAAGGTCTGCGCTATGTTCGAACTAAACTACCCACCAAGGTCTGATTTTTCAAGAGCGTAAGTGACTTTGTTTCACAGGCGCACAACACGTATCTCGCATGTGACAGAACTCCCCATTCTGAAATGGAAATAAATAAAAAACTGTAAAAACCTCTTCTGCTTTGTTTCACCAACAATTTCAGGGGAGAGCGCGAACGCAGTCCCCCACTACCATAAATTATGCAGTCGAGATTCCCGCATTTGGGGAATTCGCAGGGGTCAGCATGGCCGGAGTGCAATGGACAAGCCTCGCCCTGGGTGAACCGCCTTCTTGATCATGGTGTCTCCCCTGCCAGGTAAGTATGAAGGCCCAGGCGGTCAGCCAGAGGTCTGATTTGCATCTCTACCATCCTCACCAACGGTTAGCCCTCCGCCCCCAGCTCCAGGAAAGGAAGGACGGGTGCCTTCCGTTACTGGCCTGGAAACTGCCAAGCTCATGGGCCGGTGCTTCCCAACGCCAGTTTTAGATGACTCTCTTTAAACAAACACACCTGATTCGATGCACCACCTCGTCTGTGAAAGACTTCAAGACCTCAGGTGGGTGCATCGTTAGTGGAAGAGTCCAAGACCCCAGGAGGACACATCAGGAAAAAAGTTTGCAATAAACCACAGCATCTGCAATGGCAGCTCTCATTCCTTGTTCTGCTATTCGACACAATAAATGGCAATCCCCAAAAAGGGAAAGCACACCGTTCCTGGAGACACTGCAATACCAGGCCGATGCATGGAGTGGACGGAGCAAGCCCCGGCTCCAGCTCCGTGATCTAAAAATCCATTTAATATGTAGTCCCCGGATGGGGGACGTATCAGATATTAAACTGATAAGAACAGATTTTTTTTTTTTTTTTTTTTTTTTTATTAAATCCATACACTCATACAAATTTACAAATGAACCTCTTGTAACAAAGGCATACACATTTTCAGTTTGAACATTCCGAACTCAAAAATAACTTCATATAAAGTGAACAACACATTACTATCAGTGCCTCATAAACAAAACTAGATTTTTGACACCCAAGACTTTATCCCACCCCTACCCGAGGGAGTCCCCCCCATACAGCCCTCGTCTCCTCCTCTCCATAAACGACCTTATACCCATTTACCTCTTTAACCAAACTTGCCAAAAGTGTTGAAAATAACTTTTGAGGTTCTAAACCAGGCAACTGCTTCCTCAGGCACCTTAGACGCCAGTCCCATAAGATACGCTTCCCTTCTGAGATAGTTACCCATACTACTCTTTTCTGATCCTTCTCTATATTTCCCAACCCTCCTCCATACAACACTAAGTCCCGGGTAATCAGTGGTCCTCCCCATTCTCTCCACCACCCAGTGACTGCTTCCCATAAAGCCATTGCTCCTGGACATGACCACAAGGCGTGCTCAATTGTCTCTTCTCCCCCGCAACCCACTGGGCACAAAGGAGATCTGCCCTGACCATGCCTATATAAACGCTCCCGTACTGGAAGCCTCCCTAATGCTGCCAACCAGTTCACATCCTTACACCTCCCTACCAAATAATCTGGTTGCAAGGACAACCAGTTCACTTCAATTGGAGGCCCTGCCCCTCTAGCTTCCTTAACTGAGCTCTCCTTCAACCTATCATACAGCTTCCTATGATTTAACAACAATGACTCTTCCAAGCACCAAGGATTTTCTTTAATAGTGTCTGCCGCCACTTTATAATGTTCAGGTCTATCCAGAGACCAAGGCACCCTATTACTCCACCCTGTTAAATGCCTCAAAGGCCAGCCCAACCAAAAGTGAGCCAACACATGTGCTTTATGCCCTGGAGCCTGTACCACTAGGCGAGCTGCAAATGCAATAAACAAAGCCGTAACCTTCCAAGGGAGGCACGGCACCCCTCTGCCTCCCTCAGCCAGAGGACGAAACATCTGCGCCCTTGATACTAGCTCAGTCCTCCCTCTCCAAATAAAAGAAAAAATCAACTTCTCCATTCTCCTCCCCTGCCAAAAAGGTAGGGGAAAAACATAAGCCAGATGATTAATACTGGGCAACACATCTGCCTTCACTACCTGTACTCTACCCCATAATGACAGATCCCTTACACTCCACCGGTTTACTTTAGATTGTAAAGATTCCAACATCCCCTTCCAATTTTGTTGTGCACTATTCACCTTGAAGAAATGAACACCCAAGATTTTCATGCCATCCTGACACAAGGTATACCCTCCTGGAACCACAGTCCTCTTACTCCACCGTCCTACAAACATCACTGAAGATTTACTGACATTTATCTTGGCCCCTGTGGCTTCAGAAAAACTATGCAAAATCTCTCCTGTCACTGCAAAATCTTTTTCTGTGGTCAAAAAGACTGTCATATCATCTGCGTAAGCTAACACTTTTGCCCTTATCCCTCCTCCACCTGGCATTACTACACCAGTCAGAGCTGCTGTTAATCGTAGCCGACTAATCAGAGGCTCTAAAGACAGTATATAGCACAAGGGTGACAAAGGACACCCTTGCCTCACACCACCCAACTGTCTCACTGGTTCAGAATAGAACCCGTTAATCCTAATCTGACTGAAAGCTTCACTATACAGAAGCTGGATCCAGGCTCTGAACCCTGGGCCAAATCCAAGCTTCTCCAACACTGACCACAAAAAAGAATGGCTAACCCTATCAAAGGCCTTTTCCTGGTCAAGGCTCAGGATTGCCAAAGGAAGCTGCCGTTGCTCAGCCCAACTGATCAAATCCCGGATCAAAACTAAATTGAGGCTGCCTGATCTTCCTGGAACCCCACAAGTTTGATCTGGATGAACCACCAAATCTAACACCCCCTTAAGCCGTAAGCATAAGACTTTCGCCAGAATCTTATAATCTGTAGTAAGTAAAGTTATTGGCCGCCAATTTGCCAAATCCTCCTTACTATTCTTCTTATGCAGGAGGGTCACCAACCCCCTCCTCATAGACATAGGCAATTTCCCCACTTCCAGACTTTCCTGATAGACCTTAATAAGTTCAGGGCCTACTAAAGGCAAGAAGGCTTGATAAAATTCAGCTGGGAGACCATCACCACCTGGAGACGTGCCTCTCTTCAAGGACTTAATTGCTACCTCTACTTCCTTCAAGGTGACCTCCGTCTCTAACCTGCCTGCCTCCTCTTCCTCCAAGGTCCTGTCCAGATCCTCTAGAAACCCCTCCGTTGTTGACTCTCTTATTTCTCTATTCGCGAACAGCTCCTTATAAAAGGCAACTGAAGCCTTGAGCATTCCTTCAACTGAGTAAACCTTACCCTTCTCTGTATTTAAACATTCCATACTGCTACGCTTCTGCCTGCCCTTCACAGTAGAAAAGAAAAACTTTGTAGGCCTTTCATCTAACACACGCTGACATACACCTGACTGCATAACAAACTTCTGTGCTTCCCCTCTATAATGTTCATTCAAAGAGTCCTGCAAGAGTTTGGCTTTCTTCCACCCTTGCACAGTGCTCAATAGACCTTGAGAGCATAAAACTTGCAGTTCTTTAGTCCATTGACGCACTTGATTCCTCTTAGCCTTCTCCAAAGCTAAACCCCATGCCCTGCAAAAAAACCTAATCCTCTCCTTCACCCCTTCCCACCAGTCAGAATGTGACTGGTAGAATTCTTTTAAATTGCACCACCCAGCATATAATACCTGGAAAACCTTACAGAAGGTTTGGTCTTTGAGGTATGTAACATTCATCCTCCACTTCCCCCGACCCCTTTGCCCTGCCTCCAACTCTGCCCCAGCCCCAACTAAACAATGATCTGAGCACCACATTGGCTGCCTTGTGTAGCTACTAACTTTAACAGATTTTGACAAAAATATATAATCCAACCGTGATGCCTCCTGCCTACTGTTAAACCATGTATAACCTAAACCCTCCCCTCCAGCTGTCTGACCTGAATCTTGTAATCCAAAACTTTTAATAACCCCTGCCAATTCCCCCCCAGAATTTTTTTCTAGGGACATATTAAAATCCCCTGCCAAGACCACCAGCCGGTTCGTATATAATAACGGAAATATTTTTCCCAAAAAACCTTCCCTCTCCTCTCGCTTACTGGGCACATACACATTTATGAACCGCAAGGCCACACCCCTCCATCTTGCATCCACAAACATCACTCTCCCTGGAACAATCACCCCAGATGTTTCAACTATCACCTCCCAGGAAAAGAATAAAATCCCCACCCCATCCGCCCTCACATTCCCCACTCCCCAAAAGGATGGTCCCCGAGTCCAATCCTTCGAAAAATTCTCCACATCCCTTTCATTCTCCAAGTGACATTCTTGCAAAAACAAAACATCATAATATAAATCTTTAACAGAAAAGAAAACTGCTGTCCGGCGCTCTGCCATTTTCAGCCCTCTTACATTAAATGTTGCCACTCTTAACAGTCCCATTGAAAACCTTTGGACTCTCTCCAAAAGCCCCCACATTGCCCAAAATACTTCCCCAACCTACTTCCCCCCTTATTCCTCCCCATTTTCCCCACATTCTCTTCTTCCCCTTCCTCCCTTTACCCTCCTTGAAACCACTTCAGACCATTCCCCGGATTCTGCTATCATTTCTTCCCCTCCCTCTTCCTCTTCAATACTATCCCCCCAACCAGTGCTTGTCCCTCCCTCCTCATTCTCTTTTCCTTCATAGCCCTCCTCATTACAATCTTGACTCACAGAGTCCTCACTAACAGAGTTCTCCAGTTTGCTGTATTTGCATATTTCCCCATTATCAGGGTCACTGGCCTCACTCCAGGCTCTGCGACGGCCAGTCCCAGATGCTGACTCTGCTGCAATCTCCATCTTTGACTCACTATATACTGTCTCTCGTTGATGGGTTGATCCAGTTGCAGGCTCCAAAATGGTCTGCTCCTTATCCACCTCCAACACCCCAGAAAGCACCTCTGTGAAGTCCAGATCTGTCCATCCTGGAGATGGATTAAGCTGCTCCTCTGATCCCACTCCTTTTACCTCCTTTCCATCCAGGGACAAGGTTATCAGATCCCCCACAGTTCCATCCGCTTGTTCCTTCATACCAGCACACTCCTGACTTGATGTACTCATACTTCTCTGATCATTCGCACCTGTCGCTTGTTGAAGATGCCCCTCCCTTTCTGCTGGTAGACTGCTAAGAATGGCATCCAGGTCTGCCTGCAGATCATGACCTTCCTTCAATATGCTCGCATATGACTTGTTTCTTGAAGGACAGGTACGATAAAGATGATCGGCCTTGCCACAAAGGCTACAAAGTTTTGGTGCGGGGCAGGCAGAAGCAACGTGGTCCGCCTTCCCACAAAACCGACAACGCTGTCCTTCACATTCTGTTTTAATGTGTCCTTCTCCACCACATCTCCTGCAATACATGGGCTGCCCAGGGTAGTAGAGAAAGCCCCTGTTAGGCCCAATGGAAATGGACCCAGGTAGGTGAATCAGGCTTCCAGGGACTGCGGAGTCCACCTTGAGCTTCACAAAAAACCGCCTCTTTCCAGTCCAAATCCCAAACCGATCCCTCACACGCTCACCTCCTTTCACAGCCTCGCAGTGCCTCTCAAGAAAAGTCATTACCTCCACATCCTCAACAAAAGGATTATATAGATGGATTGTGAGAGGTAAGTAATCCTGTGCAAACAGAGGGTGCAAACTCAGTCCTTCCAACAACTTGTACTTTTTATGCCCCCAAGACTCAAAAAAACTCACACAGTCCGTTAAATTGAAGAAGGTCAGATCCATAAATCCCATTGCGGTGAAATCCTGAAGACAGAACACTGATGAAGCTGCTACGTTGAAGACTCCTTTCAAGACATCCACGACCACAAATTCCCTCCTGAAGTTTTCCTTCACAGACCGGACAGCATTCTGTAGCACTTGAATCCGTACAGTATTCTTTAACCGCGCCATCATGGCCGGCAAAGCACCATCTCCCCTCGACGTAGCCATCGCCGCTACACTTGATCTTAGCCAAAAGGCCGAGAAGCGATGCTGCTAAGACGCAGCAGGGAGGAAGCCGGACACGGCGATGCCCATCTCGGCTTTGGTAAGTTTTGGGAGACCTAAAAACGCTGGGGGATGGTGGTAGCCTCCCCTGTCTACAACGTCACCGGGCCTCGTCCCGATCGGCCTGACGGAAAGTACGGCATCGCTCGTAACTCCCAAACGGTTGGTCGCAGAGCCACGTGCCTTATGTCATCGGAATCCTTGGCTCGAGCCGAACGAGACGCAGGTCTCAGATTGGCTCGTCGCTCTGACGAAATTTTCGGGTATTTTGGATTTTGTCGAAAACCTTCTTTTGCAACCTAGCGCCAGGTATTTGGCCCAGTCCCACCCAAATCAGCACAGAAAGCTTCTCTGGAGTCTGACTGTCAATAATCATCCAAAAAAAGAGGAAATTTCCATTCACCTTGGCGAGGGGACCTCAAAACGTGCTAAGGTGGCGTGTCCGAGGTGGCTCGAATGGCTATAACTCCGGGAAGGAGTGAGATCCCTTCACCCAAATCGGCACACCTGTGCAGGGGCTCAGTCCGAGGCCAGGTGAAAAGGGGCGTGGCGACAGGCCAGTAGGTGGCGCCGTAAGCTGAAAAATAGGGAAAATGTAATGTAAAAAGACAATCAAACAAAGATGAAAACACCCGAAACACTGCGGGATCGTAGTACCCTCCCCTGTCTGCAACGTCACCGGGCCTTGTCCCGATCGGCCTGACGGTGGAACTGCAGCGACGGAAAGTACGGCATCGCTCGTAACTCCCAAACGGTTGGTCGCAGAGCCACGTGCCTTATGTCATCGGAATCCTTGGCTCGAGCCGAACGAGACGCAGGTCTCAGATTGGCTCGTCGCTCTGACGAAATTTTCGGGTATTTTGGATTTTGTCGAAAACCTTCTTTTGCAACCTAGCGCCAGGTATTTGGCCCAGTCCCACCCAAATCAGCACAGAAAGCTTCTCTGGAGTCTGACTGTCAATAATCATCCAAAAAAAGAGGAAATTTCCATTCACCTTGGCGAGGGGACCTCAAAACGTGCTAAGGTGGCGTGTCCGAGGTGGCTCGAATGGCTATAACTCCGGGAAGGAGTGAGATCCCTTCACCCAAATCGGCACACCTGTGCAGGGGCTCAGTCCGAGGCCAGGTGAAAAGGGGCGTGGCGACAGGCCAGTAGGTGGCGCCGTAAGCTGAAAAATAGGGAAAATGTAATGTAAAAAGACAATCAAACAAAGATGAAAACACCCGAAACACTGCGGGATCGTAGTACCCTCCCCTGTCTGCAACGTCACCGGGCCTTGTCCCGATCGGCCTGACGGTGGAACTGCAGCGACGGAAAGTACGGCATCGCTCGTAACTCCCAAACGGTTGGTCGCAGAGCCACGTGCCTTATGTCATCGGAATCCTTGGCTCGAGCCGAACGAGACGCAGGTCTCAGATTGGCTCGTCGCTCTGACGAAATTTTCGGGTATTTTGGATTTTGTCGAAAACCTTCTTTTGCAACCTAGCGCCAGGTATTTGGCCCAGTCCCACCCAAATCAGCACAGAAAGCTTCTCTGGAGTCTGACTGTCAATAATCATCCAAAAAAAGAGGAAATTTCCATTCACCTTGGCGAGGGGACCTCAAAACGTGCTAAGGTGGCGTGTCCGAGGTGGCTCGAATGGCTATAACTCCGGGAAGGAGTGAGATCCCTTCACCCAAATCGGCACACCTGTGCAGGGGCTCAGTCCGAGGCCAGGTGAAAAAGGGCGCGGCGACAGGCCACTAGGTGGCGCTGTAAGCGACAACAAAATTAATACGAATTGAAAAAAAGGACAAACAAACAACATGGAGACAGATACAGCTAGGCTGCAGTCAGTCCAATCTACTTTCAAAGTAAGGTCTGCGCTATGTTCGAACTAAACTACCCACCAAGGTCTGATTTTTCAAGAGCGTAAGTGACTTTGTTTCACAGGCGCACAACACGTATCTCGCATGTGACAGAACTCCCCATTCTGAAATGGAAATAAATAAAAAACTGTAAAAACCTCTTCTGCTTTGTTTCACCAACAATTTCAGGGGAGAGCGCGAACGCAGTCCCCCACTACCATAAATTATGCAGTCGAGATTCCCGCATTTGGGGAATTCGCAGGGGTCAGCATGGCCGGAGTGCAATGGACAAGCCTCGCCCTGGGTGAACCGCCTTCTTGATCATGGTGTCTCCCCTGCCAGGTAAGTATGAAGGCCCAGGCGGTCAGCCAGAGGTCTGATTTGCATCTCTACCATCCTCACCAACGGTTAGCCCTCCGCCCCCGCTCCAGGAAAGGAAGGACGGGTGCCTTCCGTTACTGGCCTGGAAACTGCCAAGCTCATGGGCCGGTGCTTCCCAACGCCAGTTTTAGATGACTCTCTTTAAACAAACACACCTGATTCGATGCACCACCTCGTCTGTGAAAGACTTCAAGACCTCAGGTGGGTGCATCGTTAGTGGAAGAGTCCAAGACCCCAGGAGGACACATCAGGAAAAAAGTTTGCAATAAACCACAGCATCTGCAATGGCAGCTCTCATTCCTTGTTCTGCTATTCGACACAATAAATGGCAATCCCCAAAAAGGGAAAGCACACCGTTCCTGGAGACACTGCAATACCAGGCCGATGCATGGAGTGGACGGAGCAAGCCCCGGCTCCAGCTCCGTGATCTAAAAATCCATTTAATATGTAGTCCCCGGATGGGGGACGTATCAGATATTAAACTGATAAGAACAGATACTACACTTGATCTTAGCCAAAAGGCCGAGAAGCGATGCTGCTAAGACGCAGCAGGGAGGAAGCCGGACACGGCGATGCCCATCTCGGCTTTGGTAAGTTTTGGGAGACCTAAAAACGCTGGGGGATGGTGGTAGCCTCCCCTGTCTACAACGTCACCGGGCCTCGTCCCGATCGGCCTGACGGAAAGTACGGCATCGCTCGTAACTCCCAAACGGTTGGTCGCAGAGCCACGTGCCTTATGTCATCGGAATCCTTGGCTCGAGCCGAACGAGACGCAGGTCTCAGATTGGCTCGTCGCTCTGACGAAATTTTCGGGTATTTTGGATTTTGTCGAAAACCTTCTTTTGCAACCTAGCGCCAGGTATTTGGCCCAGTCCCACCCAAATCAGCACAGAAAGCTTCTCTGGAGTCTGACTGTCAATAATCATCCAAAAAAAGAGGAAATTTCCATTCACCTTGGCGAGGGGACCTCAAAACGTGCTAAGGTGGCGTGTCCGAGGTGGCTCGAATGGCTATAACTCCGGGAAGGAGTGAGATCCCTTCACCCAAATCGGCACACCTGTGCAGGGGCTCAGTCCGAGGCCAGGTGAAAAGGGGCGTGGCGACAGGCCAGTAGGTGGCGCCGTAAGCTGAAAAATAGGGAAAATGTAATGTAAAAAGACAATCAAACAAAGATGAAAACACCCGAAACACTGCGGGATCGTAGTACCCTCCCCTGTCTGCAACGTCACCGGGCCTTGTCCCGATCGGCCTGACGGTGGAACTGCAGCGACGGAAAGTACGGCATCGCTCGTAACTCCCAAACGGTTGGTCGCAGAGCCACGTGCCTTATGTCATCGGAATCCTTGGCTCGAGCCGAACGAGACGCAGGTCTCAGATTGGCTCGTCGCTCTGACGAAATTTTCGGGTATTTTGGATTTTGTCGAAAACCTTCTTTTGCAACCTAGCGCCAGGTATTTGGCCCAGTCCCACCCAAATCAGCACAGAAAGCTTCTCTGGAGTCTGACTGTCAATAATCATCCAAAAAAAGAGGAAATTTCCATTCACCTTGGCGAGGGGACCTCAAAACGTGCTAAGGTGGCGTGTCCGAGGTGGCTCGAATGGCTATAACTCCGGGAAGGAGTGAGATCCCTTCACCCAAATCGGCACACCTGTGCAGGGGCTCAGTCCGAGGCCAGGTGAAAAGGGGCGTGGCGACAGGCCAGTAGGTGGCGCCGTAAGCTGAAAAATAGGGAAAATGTAATGTAAAAAGACAATCAAACAAAGATGAAAACACCCGAAACACTGCGGGATCGTAGTACCCTCCCCTGTCTGCAACGTCACCGGGCCTTGTCCCGATCGGCCTGACGGTGGAACTGCAGCGACGGAAAGTACGGCATCGCTCGTAACTCCCAAACGGTTGGTCGCAGAGCCACGTGCCTTATGTCATCGGAATCCTTGGCTCGAGCCGAACGAGACGCAGGTCTCAGATTGGCTCGTCGCTCTGACGAAATTTTCGGGTATTTTGGATTTTGTCGAAAACCTTCTTTTGCAACCTAGCGCCAGGTATTTGGCCCAGTCCCACCCAAATCAGCACAGAAAGCTTCTCTGGAGTCTGACTGTCAATAATCATCCAAAAAAAGAGGAAATTTCCATTCACCTTGGCGAGGGGACCTCAAAACGTGCTAAGGTGGCGTGTCCGAGGTGGCTCGAATGGCTATAACTCCGGGAAGGAGTGAGATCCCTTCACCCAAATCGGCACACCTGTGCAGGGGCTCAGTCCGAGGCCAGGTGAAAAAGGGCGCGGCGACAGGCCACTAGGTGGCGCTGTAAGCGACAACAAAATTAATACGAATTGAAAAAAAGGACAAACAAACAACATGGAGACAGATACAGCTAGGCTGCAGTCAGTCCAATCTACTTTCAAAGTAAGGTCTGCGCTATGTTCGAACTAAACTACCCACCAAGGTCTGATTTTTCAAGAGCGTAAGTGACTTTGTTTCACAGGCGCACAACACGTATCTCGCATGTGACAGAACTCCCCATTCTGAAATGGAAATAAATAAAAAACTGTAAAAACCTCTTCTGCTTTGTTTCACCAACAATTTCAGGGGAGAGCGCGAACGCAGTCCCCCACTACCATAAATTATGCAGTCGAGATTCCCGCATTTGGGGAATTCGCAGGGGTCAGCATGGCCGGAGTGCAATGGACAAGCCTCGCCCTGGGTGAACCGCCTTCTTGATCATGGTGTCTCCCCTGCCAGGTAAGTATGAAGGCCCAGGCGGTCAGCCAGAGGTCTGATTTGCATCTCTACCATCCTCACCAACGGTTAGCCCTCCGCCCCCGCTCCAGGAAAGGAAGGACGGGTGCCTTCCGTTACTGGCCTGGAAACTGCCAAGCTCATGGGCCGGTGCTTCCCAACGCCAGTTTTAGATGACTCTCTTTAAACAAACACACCTGATTCGATGCACCACCTCGTCTGTGAAAGACTTCAAGACCTCAGGTGGGTGCATCGTTAGTGGAAGAGTCCAAGACCCCAGGAGGACACATCAGGAAAAAAGTTTGCAATAAACCACAGCATCTGCAATGGCAGCTCTCATTCCTTGTTCTGCTATTCGACACAATAAATGGCAATCCCCAAAAAGGGAAAGCACACCGTTCCTGGAGACACTGCAATACCAGGCCGATGCATGGAGTGGACGGAGCAAGCCCCGGCTCCAGCTCCGTGATCTAAAAATCCATTTAATATGTAGTCCCCGGATGGGGGACGTATCAGATATTAAACTGATAAGAACAGATACTACACTTGATCTTAGCCAAAAGGCCGAGAAGCGATGCTGCTAAGACGCAGCAGGGAGGAAGCCGGACACGGCGATGCCCATCTCGGCTTTGGTAAGTTTTGGGAGACCTAAAAACGCTGGCAGATTTTTTTCTTTCGAAAAAGTTTTATTGTCACCATTTACATTTTTTTCATTTGCATTTTTTTCGTTTTCACACACCATTTTCTTTTTAATCACACATTAAAACAAGCAATATAATATATAATAAATACACATGGTAAAATGAAAGAAACAATCATTATTAAAAAGCATTGATTAAAACCACAGTGTTTTGCTTGTTTTTAAAAGTCCATTATTGAGGTGTGTTTAAAAGGTACGGTCAGTTCCAAAAGTAAAATACAAATTTTAAAAAAAGCAAACAAGCCTCGTATATATATATATATATGTATGTTAATAAAACCTATTTCATGATAAAACAATAAAAAACACCAATTAAAAATCATCTGTTGTGCAAGACCGGGGGTGAGTCCTTATCAAGTGGGTCATCACCCCACTCTCCAGAACAGGGACATGAGATGCTACTTTATGGACTCAGCGGAGATCCCCTCTCCTCCGGCCCGCTGGCCCGCTGTTCCCGTAGCCAGAGTGGTGAGGGTGCATCTACGGGCGGCCAGGGTCGGTGCCTGCCGGGACCCTCTCCGTGCGACCCCGGCCCCCCCGTCCGAATATCGTCGTCCGGTACCCCTGCAGCATTGATGTTACCTTTAGCTCGCATGCATGGAGGGTTACCGTAACGCGCTTCCCCACCAGCAGGTTTCTGGTGGCCCAGATGGCATCCTTGATGACGTTGAGGGTGAGCCAGAGCGAGGTAAATTTCTGTGCCGTCAAGTCCTTCAAGCCCCGGCCCACCCCAAGGATGGCGAGCTGGTACCCGAACTGGGCCCCACCCGCTGGTAGGCACGGGAAATACAGGGGGCCGGTCTTGGCCCACAGGTCCCGCGCAGTGCTGCACTCCCAGAGCAGGTGGTGGACGGTCTCCGGGGAATTGCAGCCGGACCGCGGGCAGATGGGGTTTTTGGCCATGCCTCTGGAGTGCATAACCGCCCTGACCGGGAGGATCTCATGAGCCACCATCCACGATAAGTCCTTGTGCCTGTTCTGGAGAGCGGGGTGAGCCGCGTTCCGCCAAACCTGTTTGGCCTCACTTGGTGTGAGGCCCGGAACTGGACTCACCGGTTCCCGGTCCTGCACAACAGAGATGAGAGACTTGTGTTGAGTTAAAATGGTGACATCTTCACTCTCTAAAAGGTATTTCTTTAAAAACTTTTTTATAAAACTGTACTCTTTGGGCAAGTTAAAAGACACTGGGGTTTTCAAGTCCACTGGTAAAATTTTCAGTGTTCGTAGGTAAGACCCCATCCAAAATCGCGCCATTGCAGCCGTCTTGTTTTCTTTGGATGGGGTCGTGGCATAACTAATGTGCAGGGCGGTGAAGCGGCTGCCTAAAAACAGGTGGGGGTCTGGGAGGCCTTTTCCACCGTTCTCCGGCCTTTTCTTGATGGTCTCCCTCTTCAGGCGCTCCCACTTGGACCCCCACAGGAAGTAAAACACCGCCCTCTCCAGTTTCCCCAGGAACCACCGAGGGGGGCTAAAAACAGAACAGACAAGTAAAATCAGAGGTAAAATCACAGATTTAAAAATTAAAACCTTGCCTTCCATCGTCATCTGTCTTAGTCCCCAAAACCCCAGTCTTTTCCTAACTTTCCCTAACAAGTCAGTCCAGTTTTCCCGTCCACCCCCGTCTTTATCAAATTTAACGCCTAAAATCTTAAAATCGTTGTCTTTAAAAACCAAATCAAGTCCTCCTGTGTCCACGTCTCCCCACGGCCCGAAGAGCTGGGCCTCGGACTTGTTTCTATTGAGTTTGGCGCCCGAGGCCCGACCGTACCAGTCAGTCAAGTCCAGTGCTCTTCGTATTGATAAAACGTCTGTGGCTAAAAGAGTTACGTCGTCCATATATAAAACACAGGTCGCCGTCAGTCCCCCCGTCCCAGGAACGTCCAGTCCTTTGATCCATTTGTCCCTTCTCAAGATCTGTGCCAGTGGCTCGATGCAAGCCACATACAGAAGAGGAGATAAAGGACATCCCTGACGGACACCACTGTGTATGTTCACAGCTTTGGAAAGATGCCCATTTATTAGAATTTTGCTGACTATTCCCTTGTACAGCAGTCCCACCCAGGCTATAAACCTCTTTGGAAACCCCATTTTCTCCAGAACCTGGAAGAGGTACTGGTGCGAGACTCGATCAAATGCTTTTTCAAAATCTAAATTTAGGACTACTAGCCGAATATTTCTGTCTCTCGCGTAACAGATGGCGTCTCTAATCAGCACTAGGTTGTCTGTTATCTTTCTTCCGGGCACAGAACAAGCTTGATCCGGGTGAATCACGTCCTCTAAAACAGTTGACATGCGTGTCGCTAAAACTTTGCTAAAAAGTTTATAATCGAAATTTAAAAGTGTTATGGGTCTCCAGTTTTTTAAGTCAGTCCGGTCACCTTTTTTGTGAAGTAAAGAAACTATCCCTATTCTAAAACTGTCTGGAAGTCTGTCGAGGGTCTCAAACTCTTTAAAAACTGTCAAAAGCTCTTGTCCTAAAATGTCCCAAAATGTTAGATAAAACTCCAGGGGAAGTCCATCCACTCCTGGGGACTTCCCCCTTTTAAAACCTCCAAGAGCTTTTTGGGTTTCTAAAATGTTCAAATCTTGGGCTAAAATCTCATTTTGACAGTCGACCCTTTTCTCAACAAAATTTAAAACTTCTTTTACGGTGTCTGAGTGTACCTTTTTAAAACTATATAAAGCCCCATAAAATTTTTCCACATCCTCTAAAATCTCTTTTGTTGTGTTAACCTCCCTATCCCCTGTTTTAACCCTGGTTAACCCCCCACCCCTTGTTATTATTTTCTTAAAAAAATATCTGGTACACTTTTCCCCTTCTTCAATTTCTCTCTCTTTGCTTCTTAAAAGGACCCCTTTACTTTCTATATTGGCTAAAACTGACATTTCCTTTTTTACATCCTGGATTTCATTGTTAAAATCAAAACCATTATTTAAAAGATTAAAATACCTTTGTAGTCTTTTTTGCAACCCCAACATGCATTTCTTTTCCCTACTCTTCTTTTCTTTCCCTATCTTTCTAAAAAACTGTCTCGTCCGGTCCTTTACCATCTCCCACCACTGTGCACGTGTATCATAAAAGTCTTGGAGGGTCTGCCATTGGCTGAACTGTTCCCTATATTCTAAAATTACATTCTTGTCTTCCAACAGGGAACAGTTCAGCTTCCACAGCCCTCCCCCTACCGTCACACCCATGGGCAGTGAAAGGGTGCAAGACAGCATCAGGTGATCAGAGAAAAAAAGGGGGGTTAATGTAGCATCGGTTGGCGGGCAGTCCCTTGTAAATACGTAGTCGATTCGAGAGGCTTTGGTACCATCACCACTGAACCAGGTGAAGCCCTCCTCTCTTTGATGCAAAATTTTAAAACAGTCGACTAAATTAAAATCTCTGACTAAACCCTGCAATAAAACCGACGTTTTGTCCACTCTGAAATCCTCCCCTACCCTTTTCCTGTCTGTTTTAGATAAAACACAATTAAAATCCCCTGCTACCATTAGGGGAGCCCTACCTAGCATGTGGGGTTGCAAGTCTTCTAAAAGCTCATATCTTTCGTTCTTTTCCGTAAAACCATATACATTAAGAACATTAAAATCCCTGTCTAAAAAGGTCAGATTTACTAAAAGTGCCCGGCCTTGCCTCACCACAGTGCTGCCCTTCACCAGGATGTTAGGATTATTAATTAAAACCGCAACTCCGTCGTTTTTGTTAAAATTTGATCCGCTCCATATGGAGGCTCCTGCGGACCATAGCTCTTCCATTTTTGTGTACCTAGTTAAAAAGGGCAGAGAACACTCTTGTAATAAAAACAAATCTGACTTAAAAGATTTTAAAAGGGACAAAATACTCTGTGCTCTAATGGTGGACCTCACACTTCTGACATTGATAGTAGAGATGGTGAGGGCCATGAGCAGTAGGGTTAAAAAGGTATGAGGCATTTAAAACAGAAGACAACAAAAAGACTACAAAAATATGATTAAAATCATGTTACATCTTGTAGCATTTGTCTTTCCTTTTCCCCAGATGAGCTGAGGTCAGGAGGGCAAATGCCTGTCGCTTCAGAGACCACAGAGGGAACCTCTTGTGGCTCCTTTGGCGATGATGCTGTTAGCTTAATGTGCAAAAAGGAAACCTCATTTGGGGACTCTAGGGGCCACATGCGCTCCAGATCTACCGAGTCGGAACTATCGAGCTTATATGCTGCCCTAGATTTTTTCTCCTCCATTACAATCAGAGGAGACCCCGCAGGTCTTTTTTGCACCTGAGCATTAGGGAGTGAACACTGTGTCTCACTCCCGGTGGATTCTTCCACCCCATCCGAAACTGTTACCAGTGACTCTTCCTCACTTTCCTCTCCTTCCATTACCACTTCCTGTTCCGTTGCCTCCGCCCCTGTGGCCGCCCCACTTCCTCCTTCCTGCCCAATCCCTGAGGCCGGCTGGGAATTTGAAATTCCCGCCAAAACCTCAGGGACCGCCTCCTCTCTCCTTTGTTCCTTTGTTTGTTGCCCATGTGGGGCGGCCATTTTTAGCTTGTTGGCAAAACTTTTAGGGCAGTCTCTGTAGAGATGGTTTGTTTCTCCACAAAGATTGCACCGTCTGCCATTGGTACAGTCATCAAAACTGTGACCAATTTCTCTACACTTCCCACAGATTAACTCTTGGCATGCTTCAGCTAGATGACCAAACCTTGCACACTTTCTGCAGAGTTTGGGCATTCCTTGATAATGTATGTAGCCTCTGTTCTCTCCGAGCACAATCATGGAAGGCAGATGTTTCAGGCCCTGGTAGCCCCCAGCGTCTTCCCATTGTTTAATGGGAATTCGCCAGGAGCATGTCCAAATGCCATCTTCATCTAACACTTTGACAGGCTGGCCTCGAACAGTGCAAAATCTACCCAACCAAACACAAATATCATCTCCAGTCACGGTTTCATTGAACATCCTGACAATCACAGTTTTAAGTGTGTTATCAGAAAGTTTCTCAACAGTGAACATGGAGAACTGGGCTTTAACTGATTCAAACCTTTGCCAAAAGTCATTAAGTAGGGAAGCGGTTTTAAAACTAACATCAAATCCTTTGTTCAAGGGCAGAGTCATCAAACAATTCAGGTCATCACATTTAAAAGCTAGGGTCTTTTGGATCAGCTTCCTGGAAAAGTCCATACGGGACATTCCCAGGAGCTTCCCCTCACCCTGCCTGAATAAAAAACGCACGCTGTGGTGCCTCCGCACGCCGGCACGGGCAGCCGACATGATGGAGGCACCAACAGCCTAAAAACTTAAAACAACAATAAATACAACAATAAATAACAAAATAAATAATTAAAAGACCTCACCTTAAAACTTGTTGGAGCCCGAAGCAGCAGAGTTCAATATACCTCTCGAAGTTGTGTGACTCAAGATATGAAACGATCTCGAGTCAGGAAACCTCCAAGAGGCGATCGCAGTCTCAACCGTCCGACAAGATACTTGATCTTAGCCAAAAGGCCGAGAAGCGATGCTGCTAAGACGCAGCAGGGAGGAAGCCGGACACGGCGATGCCCATCTCGGCTTTGGTAAGTTTTGGGAGACCTAAAAACGCTGGGGGATGGTGGTAGCCTCCCCTGTCTACAACGTCACCGGGCCTCGTCCCGATCGGCCTGACGGAAAGTACGGCATCGCTCGTAACTCCCAAACGGTTGGTCGCAGAGCCACGTGCCTTATGTCATCGGAATCCTTGGCTCGAGCCGAACGAGACGCAGGTCTCAGATTGGCTCGTCGCTCTGACGAAATTTTCGGGTATTTTGGATTTTGTCGAAAACCTTCTTTTGCAACCTAGCGCCAGGTATTTGGCCCAGTCCCACCCAAATCAGCACAGAAAGCTTCTCTGGAGTCTGACTGTCAATAATCATCCAAAAAAAGAGGAAATTTCCATTCACCTTGGCGAGGGGACCTCAAAACGTGCTAAGGTGGCGTGTCCGAGGTGGCTCGAATGGCTATAACTCCGGGAAGGAGTGAGATCCCTTCACCCAAATCGGCACACCTGTGCAGGGGCTCAGTCCGAGGCCAGGTGAAAAGGGGCGTGGCGACAGGCCAGTAGGTGGCGCCGTAAGCTGAAAAATAGGGAAAATGTAATGTAAAAAGACAATCAAACAAAGATGAAAACACCCGAAACACTGCGGGATCGTAGTACCCTCCCCTGTCTGCAACGTCACCGGGCCTTGTCCCGATCGGCCTGACGGTGGAACTGCAGCGACGGAAAGTACGGCATCGCTCGTAACTCCCAAACGGTTGGTCGCAGAGCCACGTGCCTTATGTCATCGGAATCCTTGGCTCGAGCCGAACGAGACGCAGGTCTCAGATTGGCTCGTCGCTCTGACGAAATTTTCGGGTATTTTGGATTTTGTCGAAAACCTTCTTTTGCAACCTAGCGCCAGGTATTTGGCCCAGTCCCACCCAAATCAGCACAGAAAGCTTCTCTGGAGTCTGACTGTCAATAATCATCCAAAAAAAGAGGAAATTTCCATTCACCTTGGCGAGGGGACCTCAAAACGTGCTAAGGTGGCGTGTCCGAGGTGGCTCGAATGGCTATAACTCCGGGAAGGAGTGAGATCCCTTCACCCAAATCGGCACACCTGTGCAGGGGCTCAGTCCGAGGCCAGGTGAAAAAGGGCGCGGCGACAGGCCACTAGGTGGCGCTGTAAGCGACAACAAAATTAATACGAATCGAAAAAAAGGACAAACAAACAACATGGAGACAGATACAGCTAGGCTGCAGTCAGTCCAATCTACTTTCAAAGTAAGGTCTGCGCTATGTTCGAACTAAACTACCCACCAGGGTCTGATTTTTCAAGAGCGTAAGTGACTTTGTTTCACAGGCGCACAACACGTATCTCGCATGTGACAGAACTCCCCATTCTGAAATGGAAATAAATAAAAAACTGTAAAAACCTCTTCTGCTTTGTTTCACCAACAATTTCAGGGGAGAGCGCGAACGCAGTCCCCCACTATCATAAATTATGCAGTCGAGATTCCCGCATTTGGGGAATTCGCAGGGGTCAGCATGGCCGGAGTGCAATGGACAAGCCTCGCCCTGGGTGAACCGCCTTCTTGATCATGGTGTCTCCCCTGCCAGGTAAGTATGAAGGCGCAGGCGGTCAGCCAGAGGTCTGATTTGCATCTCTACCATCCTCACCAACGGTTAGCCCTCCGCCCCCGCTCCAGGAAAGGAAGGACGGGTGCCTTCCGTTACTGGCCTGGAAACTGCCAAGCTCATGGGCCGGTGCTTCCCAACGCCAGTTTTAGATGACTCTCTTTAAACAAACACACCTGATTCGATGCACCACCTCGTCTAGATGCACCACCACTTCAAGACCTCAGGTGGGTGCATCGTTAGTGGAAGAGTCCAAGACCCCAGGAGGACACATCAGGAAAAAAGTTTGCAATAAACCACAGCATCTGCAATGGCAGCTCTCATTCCTTGTTCTGCTATTCGACACAATAAATGGCAATCCCCAAAAAGGGAAAGCACACCGTTCCTGGAGACACTGCAATACCAGGCCGATGCATGGAGTGGACGGAGCAAGCCCCGGCTCCAGCTCCGTGATCTAAAAATCCATTTAATATGTAGTCCCCGGATGGGGGACGTATCAGATATTAAACTGATAAGAACAGATACTACACTTGATCTTAGCCAAAAGGCCGAGAAGCGATGCTGCTAAGACGCAGCAGGGAGGAAGCCGGACACGGCGATGCCCATCTCGGCTTTGGTAAGTTTTGGGAGACCTAAAAACGCTGGGGGATGGTGGTAGCCTCCCCTGTCTACAACGTCACCGGGCCTCGTCCCGATCGGCCTGACGGAAAGTACGGCATCGCTCGTAACTCCCAAACGGTTGGTCGCAGAGCCACGTGCCTTATGTCATCGGAATCCTTGGCTCGAGCCGAACGAGACGCCGGTCTCAGATTGGCTCGTCGCTCTGACGAAATTTTCGGGTATTTTGGATTTTGTCGAAAACCTTCTTTTGCAACCTAGCGCCAGGTATTTGGCCCAGTCCCACCCAAATCAGCACAGAAAGCTTCTCTGGAGTCTGACTGTCAATAATCATCCAAAAAAAGAGGAAATTTCCATTCACCTTGGCGAGGGGACCTCAAAACGTGCTAAGGTGGCGTGTCCGAGGTGGCTCGAATGGCTATAACTCCGGGAAGGAGTGAGATCCCTTCACCCAAATCGGCACACCTGTGCAGGGGCTCAGTCCGAGGCCAGGTGAAAAGGGGCGTGGCGACAGGCCAGTAGGTGGCGCCGTAAGCTGAAAAATAGGGAAAATGTAATGTAAAAAGACAATCAAACAAAGATGAAAACACCCGAAACACTGCGGGATCGTAGTACCCTCCCCTGTCTGCAACGTCACCGGGCCTTGTCCCGATCGGCCTGACGGTGGAACTGCAGCGACGGAAAGTACGGCATCGCTCGTAACTCCCAAACGGTTGGTCGCAGAGCCACGTGCCTTATGTCATCGGAATCCTTGGCTCGAGCCGAACGAGACGCAGGTCTCAGATTGGCTCGTCGCTCTGACGAAATTTTCGGGTATTTTGGATTTTGTCGAAAACCTTCTTTTGCAACCTAGCGCCAGGTATTTGGCCCAGTCCCACCCAAATCAGCACAGAAAGCTTCTCTGGAGTCTGACTGTCAATAATCATCCAAAAAAAGAGGAAATTTCCATTCACCTTGGCGAGGGGACCTCAAAACGTGCTAAGGTGGCGTGTCCGAGGTGGCTCGAATGGCTATAACTCCGGGAAGGAGTGAGATCCCTTCACCCAAATCGGCACACCTGTGCAGGGGCTCAGTCCGAGGCCAGGTGAAAAAGGGCGCGGCGACAGGCCACTAGGTGGCGCTGTAAGCGACAACAAAATTAATACGAATCGAAAAAAAGGACAAACAAACAACATGGAGACAGATACAGCTAGGCTGCAGTCAGTCCAATCTACTTTCAAAGTAAGGTCTGCGCTATGTTCGAACTAAACTACCCACCAGGGTCTGATTTTTCAAGAGCGTAAGTGACTTTGTTTCACAGGCGCACAACACGTATCTCGCATGTGACAGAACTCCCCATTCTGAAATGGAAATAAATAAAAAACTGTAAAAACCTCTTCTGCTTTGTTTCACCAACAATTTCAGGGGAGAGCGCGAACGCAGTCCCCCACTACCATAAATTATGCAGTCGAGATTCCCGCATTTGGGGAATTCGCAGGGGTCAGCATGGCCGGAGTGCAATGGACAAGCCTCGCCCTGGGTGAACCGCCTTCTTGATCATGGTGTCTCCCCTGCCAGGTAAGTATGAAAGCGCAGGCGGTCAGCCAGAGGTCTGATTTGCATCTCTACCATCCTCACCAACGGTTAGCCCTCCGCCCCCGCTCCAGGAAAGGAAGGACGGGTGCCTTCCGTTACTGGCCTGGAAACTGCCAAGCTCATGGGCCGGTGCTTCCCAACGCCAGTTTTAGATGACTCTCTTTAAACAAACACACCTGATTCGATGCACCACCTCGTCTAGATGCACCACCACTTCAAGACCTCAGGTGGGTGCATCGTTAGTGGAAGAGTCCAAGACCCCAGGAGGACACATCAGGAAAAAAGTTTGCAATAAACCACAGCATCTGCAATGGCAGCTCTCATTCCTTGTTCTGCTATTCGACACAATAAATGGCAATCCCCAAAAAGGGAAAGCACACCGTTCCTGGAGACACTGCAATACCAGGCCGATGCATGGAGTGGACGGAGCAAGCCCCGGCTCCAGCTCCGTGATCTAAAAATCCATTTAATATGTAGTCCCCGGATGGGGGACGTATCAGATATTAAACTGATAAGAACAGATACTACACTTGATCTTAGCCAAAAGGCCGAGAAGCGATGCTGCTAAGACGCAGCAGGGAGGAAGCCGGACACGGCGATGCCCATCTCGGCTTTGGTAAGTTTTGGGAGACCTAAAAACGCTGGGGGATGGTGGTAGCCTCCCCTGTCTACAACGTCACCGGGCCTCGTCCCGATCGGCCTGACGGAAAGTACGGCATCGCTCGTAACTCCCAAACGGTTGGTCGCAGAGCCACGTGCCTTATGTCATCGGAATCCTTGGCTCGAGCCGAACGAGACGCAGGTCTCAGATTGGCTCGTCGCTCTGACGAAATTTTCGGGTATTTTGGATTTTGTCGAAAACCTTCTTTTGCAACCTAGCGCCAGGTATTTGGCCCAGTCCCACCCAAATCAGCACAGAAAGCTTCTCTGGAGTCTGACTGTCAATAATCATCCAAAAAAAGAGGAAATTTCCATTCACCTTGGCGAGGGGACCTCAAAACGTGCTAAGGTGGCGTGTCCGAGGTGGCTCGAATGGCTATAACTCCGGGAAGGAGTGAGATCCCTTCACCCAAATCGGCACACCTGTGCAGGGGCTCAGTCCGAGGCCAGGTGAAAAAGGGCGCGGCGACAGGCCACTAGGTGGCGCTGTAAGCGACAACAAAATTAATACGAATCGAAAAAAAGGACAAACAAACAACATGGAGACAGATACAGCTAGGCTGCAGTCAGTCCAATCTACTTTCAAAGTAAGGTCTGCGCTATGTTCGAACTAAACTACCCACCAGGGTCTGATTTTTCAAGAGCGTAAGTGACTTTGTTTCACAGGCGCACAACACGTATCTCGCATGTGACAGAACTCCCCATTCTGAAATGGAAATAAATAAAAAACTGTAAAAACCTCTTCTGCTTTGTTTCACCAACAATTTCAGGGGAGAGCGCGAACGCAGTCCCCCACTACCATAAATTATGCAGTCGAGATTCCCGCATTTGGGGAATTCGCAGGGGTCAGCATGGCCGGAGTGCAATGGACAAGCCTCGCCCTGGGTGAACCGCCTTCTTGATCATGGTGTCTCCCCTGCCAGGTAAGTATGAAGGCCCAGGCGGTCAGCCAGAGGTCTGATTTGCATCTCTACCATCCTCACCAACGGTTAGCCCTCCGCCCCCGCTCCAGGAAAGGAAGGACGGGTGCCTTCCGTTACTGGCCTGGAAACTGCCAAGCTCATGGGCCGGTGCTTCCCAACGCCAGTTTTAGATGACTCTCTTTAAACAAACACACCTGATTCGATGCACCACCTCGTCTGTGAAAGACTTCAAGACCTCAGGTGGGTGCATCGTTAGTGGAAGAGTCCAAGACCCCAGGAGGACACATCAGGAAAAAAGTTTGCAATAAACCACAGCATCTGCAATGGCAGCTCTCATTCCTTGTTCTGCTATTCGACACAATAAATGGCAATCCCCAAAAAGGGAAAGCACACCGTTCCTGGAGACACTGCAATACCAGGCCGATGCATGGAGTGGACGGAGCAAGCCCCGGCTCCAGCTCCGTGATCTAAAAATCCATTTAATATGTAGTCCCCGGATGGGGGACGTATCAGATATTAAACTGATAAGAACAGATACTACACTTGATCTTAGCCAAAAGGCCGAGAAGCGATGCTGCTAAGACGCAGCAGGGAGGAAGCCGGACACGGCGATGCCCATCTCGGCTTTGGTAAGTTTTGGGAGACCTAAAAACGCTGGGGGATGGTGGTAGCCTCCCCTGTCTACAACGTCACCGGGCCTCGTCCCGATCGGCCTGACGGAAAGTACGGCATCGCTCGTAACTCCCAAACGGTTGGTCGCAGAGCCACGTGCCTTATGTCATCGGAATCCTTGGCTCGAGCCGAACGAGACGCAGGTCTCAGATTGGCTCGTCGCTCTGACGAAATTTTCGGGTATTTTGGATTTTGTCGAAAACCTTCTTTTGCAACCTAGCGCCAGGTATTTGGCCCAGTCCCACCCAAATCAGCACAGAAAGCTTCTCTGGAGTCTGACTGTCAATAATCATCCAAAAAAAGAGGAAATTTCCATTCACCTTGGCGAGGGGACCTCAAAACGTGCTAAGGTGGCGTGTCCGAGGTGGCTCGAATGGCTATAACTCCGGGAAGGAGTGAGATCCCTTCACCCAAATCGGCACACCTGTGCAGGGGCTCAGTCCGAGGCCAGGTGAAAAAGGGCGCGGCGACAGGCCACTAGGTGGCGCTGTAAGCGACAACAAAATTAATACGAATCGAAAAAAAGGACAAACAAACAACATGGAGACAGATACAGCTAGGCTGCAGTCAGTCCAATCTACTTTCAAAGTAAGGTCTGCGCTATGTTCGAACTAAACTACCCACCAGGGTCTGATTTTTCAAGAGCGTAAGTGACTTTGTTTCACAGGCGCACAACACGTATCTCGCATGTGACAGAACTCCCCATTCTGAAATGGAAATAAATAAAAAACTGTAAAAACCTCTTCTGCTTTGTTTCACCAACAATTTCAGGGGAGAGCGCGAACGCAGTCCCCCACTACCATAAATTATGCAGTCGAGATTCCCGCATTTGGGGAATTCGCAGGGGTCAGCATGGCCGGAGTGCAATGGACAAGCCTCGCCCTGGGTGAACCGCCTTCTTGATCATGGTGTCTCCCCTGCCAGGTAAGTATGAAGGCCCAGGCGGTCAGCCAGAGGTCTGATTTGCATCTCTACCATCCTCACCAACGGTTAGCCCTCCGCCCCCGCTCCAGGAAAGGAAGGACGGGTGCCTTCCGTTACTGGCCTGGAAACTGCCAAGCTCATGGGCCGGTGCTTCCCAACGCCAGTTTTAGATGACTCTCTTTAAACAAACACACCTGATTCGATGCACCACCTCGTCTGTGAAAGACTTCAAGACCTCAGGTGGGTGCATCGTTAGTGGAAGAGTCCAAGACCCCAGGAGGACACATCAGGAAAAAAGTTTGCAATAAACCACAGCATCTGCAATGGCAGCTCTCATTCCTTGTTCTGCTATTCGACACAATAAATGGCAATCCCCAAAAAGGGAAAGCACACCGTTCCTGGAGACACTGCAATACCAGGCCGATGCATGGAGTGGACGGAGCAAGCCCCGGCTCCAGCTCCGTGATCTAAAAATCCATTTAATATGTAGTCCCCGGATGGGGGACGTATCAGATATTAAACTGATAAGAACAGATACTACACTTGATCTTAGCCAAAAGGCCGAGAAGCGATGCTGCTAAGACGCAGCAGGGAGGAAGCCGGACACGGCGATGCCCATCTCGGCTTTGGTAAGTTTTGGGAGACCTAAAAACGCTGGGGGATGGTGGTAGCCTCCCCTGTCTACAACGTCACCGGGCCTCGTCCCGATCGGCCTGACGGAAAGTACGGCATCGCTCGTAACTCCCAAACGGTTGGTCGCAGAGCCACGTGCCTTATGTCATCGGAATCCTTGGCTCGAGCCGAACGAGACGCAGGTCTCAGATTGGCTCGTCGCTCTGACGAAATTTTCGGGTATTTTGGATTTTGTCGAAAACCTTCTTTTGCAACCTAGCGCCAGGTATTTGGCCCAGTCCCACCCAAATCAGCACAGAAAGCTTCTCTGGAGTCTGACTGTCAATAATCATCCAAAAAAAGAGGAAATTTCCATTCACCTTGGCGAGGGGACCTCAAAACGTGCTAAGGTGGCGTGTCCGAGGTGGCTCGAATGGCTATAACTCCGGGAAGGAGTGAGATCCCTTCACCCAAATCGGCACACCTGTGCAGGGGCTCAGTCCGAGGCCAGGTGAAAAGGGGCGTGGCGACAGGCCAGTAGGTGGCGCCGTAAGCTGAAAAATAGGGAAAATGTAATGTAAAAAGACAATCAAACAAAGATGAAAACACCCGAAACACTGCGGGATCGTAGTACCCTCCCCTGTCTGCAACGTCACCGGGCCTTGTCCCGATCGGCCTGACGGTGGAACTGCAGCGACGGAAAGTACGGCATCGCTCGTAACTCCCAAACGGTTGGTCGCAGAGCCACGTGCCTTATGTCATCGGAATCCTTGGCTCGAGCCGAACGAGACGCAGGTCTCAGATTGGCTCGTCGCTCTGACGAAATTTTCGGGTATTTTGGATTTTGTCGAAAACCTTCTTTTGCAACCTAGCGCCAGGTATTTGGCCCAGTCCCACCCAAATCAGCACAGAAAGCTTCTCTGGAGTCTGACTGTCAATAATCATCCAAAAAAAGAGGAAATTTCCATTCACCTTGGCGAGGGGACCTCAAAACGTGCTAAGGTGGCGTGTCCGAGGTGGCTCGAAAAGGGGCGTGGCGACAGGCCAGTAGGTGGCGCCGTAAGCTGAAAAATAGGGAAAATGTAATGTAAAAAGACAATCAAACAAAGATGAAAACACCCGAAACACTGCGGGATCGTAGTACCCTCCCCTGTCTGCAACGTCACCGGGCCTTGTCCCGATCGGCCTGACGGTGGAACTGCAGCGACGGAAAGTACGGCATCGCTCGTAACTCCCAAACGGTTGGTCGCAGAGCCACGTGCCTTATGTCATCGGAATCCTTGGCTCGAGCCGAACGAGACGCAGGTCTCAGATTGGCTCGTCGCTCTGACGAAATTTTCGGGTATTTTGGATTTTGTCGAAAACCTTCTTTTGCAACCTAGCGCCAGGTATTTGGCCCAGTCCCACCCAAATCAGCACAGAAAGCTTCTCTGGAGTCTGACTGTCAATAATCATCCAAAAAAAGAGGAAATTTCCATTCACCTTGGCGAGGGGACCTCAAAACGTGCTAAGGTGGCGTGTCCGAGGTGGCTCGAATGGCTATAACTCCGGGAAGGAGTGAGATCCCTTCACCCAAATCGGCACACCTGTGCAGGGGCTCAGTCCGAGGCCAGGTGAAAAAGGGCGCGGCGACAGGCCACTAGGTGGCGCTGTAAGCGACAACAAAATTAATACGAATCGAAAAAAAGGACAAACAAACAACATGGAGACAGATACAGCTAGGCTGCAGTCAGTCCAATCTACTTTCAAAGTAAGGTCTGCGCTATGTTCGAACTAAACTACCCACCAGGGTCTGATTTTTCAAGAGCGTAAGTGACTTTGTTTCACAGGCGCACAACACGTATCTCGCATGTGACAGAACTCCCCATTCTGAAATGGAAATAAATAAAAAACTGTAAAAACCTCTTCTGCTTTGTTTCACCAACAATTTCAGGGGAGAGCGCGAACGCAGTCCCCCACTACCATAAATTATGCAGTCGAGATTCCCGCATTTGGGGAATTCGCAGGGGTCAGCATGGCCGGAGTGCAATGGACAAGCCTCGCCCTGGGTGAACCGCCTTCTTGATCATGGTGTCTCCCCTGCCAGGTAAGTATGAAGGCGCAGGCGGTCAGCCAGAGGTCTGATTTGCATCTCTACCATCCTCACCAACGGTTAGCCCTCCGCCCCCGCTCCAGGAAAGGAAGGACGGGTGCCTTCCGTTACTGGCCTGGAAACTGCCAAGCTCATGGGCCGGTGCTTCCCAACGCCAGTTTTAGATGACTCTCTTTAAACAAACACACCTGATTCGATGCACCACCTCGTCTAGATGCACCACCACTTCAAGACCTCAGGTGGGTGCATCGTTAGTGGAAGAGTCCAAGACCCCAGGAGGACACATCAGGAAAAAAGTTTGCAATAAACCACAGCATCTGCAATGGCAGCTCTCATTCCTTGTTCTGCTATTCGACACAATAAATGGCAATCCCCAAAAAGGGAAAGCACACCGTTCCTGGAGACACTGCAATACCAGGCCGATGCATGGAGTGGACGGAGCAAGCCCCGGCTCCAGCTCCGTGATCTAAAAATCCATTTAATATGTAGTCCCCGGATGGGGGACGTATCAGATATTAAACTGATAAGAACAGATACTACACTTGATCTTAGCCAAAAGGCCGAGAAGCGATGCTGCTAAGACGCAGCAGGGAGGAAGCCGGACACGGCGATGCCCATCTCGGCTTTGGTAAGTTTTGGGAGACCTAAAAACGCTGGGGGATGGTGGTAGCCTCCCCTGTCTACAACGTCACCGGGCCTCGTCCCGATCGGCCTGACGGAAAGTACGGCATCGCTCGTAACTCCCAAACGGTTGGTCGCAGAGCCACGTGCCTTATGTCATCGGAATCCTTGGCTCGAGCCGAACGAGACGCAGGTCTCAGATTGGCTCGTCGCTCTGACGAAATTTTCGGGTATTTTGGATTTTGTCGAAAACCTTCTTTTGCAACCTAGCGCCAGGTATTTGGCCCAGTCCCACCCAAATCAGCACAGAAAGCTTCTCTGGAGTCTGACTGTCAATAATCATCCAAAAAAAGAGGAAATTTCCATTCACCTTGGCGAGGGGACCTCAAAACGTGCTAAGGTGGCGTGTCCGAGGTGGCTCGAATGGCTATAACTCCGGGAAGGAGTGAGATCCCTTCACCCAAATCGGCACACCTGTGCAGGGGCTCAGTCCGAGGCCAGGTGAAAAGGGGCGTGGCGACAGGCCAGTAGGTGGCGCCGTAAGCTGAAAAATAGGGAAAATGTAATGTAAAAAGACAATCAAACAAAGATGAAAACACCCGAAACACTGCGGGATCGTAGTACCCTCCCCTGTCTGCAACGTCACCGGGCCTTGTCCCGATCGGCCTGACGGTGGAACTGCAGCGACGGAAAGTACGGCATCGCTCGTAACTCCCAAACGGTTGGTCGCAGAGCCACGTGCCTTATGTCATCGGAATCCTTGGCTCGAGCCGAACGAGACGCAGGTCTCAGATTGGCTCGTCGCTCTGACGAAATTTTCGGGTATTTTGGATTTTGTCGAAAACCTTCTTTTGCAACCTAGCGCCAGGTATTTGGCCCAGTCCCACCCAAATCAGCACAGAAAGCTTCTCTGGAGTCTGACTGTCAATAATCATCCAAAAAAAGAGGAAATTTCCATTCACCTTGGCGAGGGGACCTCAAAACGTGCTAAGGTGGCGTGTCCGAGGTGGCTCGAAAAGGGGCGTGGCGACAGGCCAGTAGGTGGCGCCGTAAGCTGAAAAATAGGGAAAATGTAATGTAAAAAGACAATCAAACAAAGATGAAAACACCCGAAACACTGCGGGATCGTAGTACCCTCCCCTGTCTGCAACGTCACCGGGCCTTGTCCCGATCGGCCTGACGGTGGAACTGCAGCGACGGAAAGTACGGCATCGCTCGTAACTCCCAAACGGTTGGTCGCAGAGCCACGTGCCTTATGTCATCGGAATCCTTGGCTCGAGCCGAACGAGACGCAGGTCTCAGATTGGCTCGTCGCTCTGACGAAATTTTCGGGTATTTTGGATTTTGTCGAAAACCTTCTTTTGCAACCTAGCGCCAGGTATTTGGCCCAGTCCCACCCAAATCAGCACAGAAAGCTTCTCTGGAGTCTGACTGTCAATAATCATCCAAAAAAAGAGGAAATTTCCATTCACCTTGGCGAGGGGACCTCAAAACGTGCTAAGGTGGCGTGTCCGAGGTGGCTCGAATGGCTATAACTCCGGGAAGGAGTGAGATCCCTTCACCCAAATCGGCACACCTGTGCAGGGGCTCAGTCCGAGGCCAGGTGAAAAAGGGCGCGGCGACAGGCCACTAGGTGGCGCTGTAAGCGACAACAAAATTAATACGAATCGAAAAAAAGGACAAACAAACAACATGGAGACAGATACAGCTAGGCTGCAGTCAGTCCAATCTACTTTCAAAGTAAGGTCTGCGCTATGTTCGAACTAAACTACCCACCAGGGTCTGATTTTTCAAGAGCGTAAGTGACTTTGTTTCACAGGCGCACAACACGTATCTCGCATGTGACAGAACTCCCCATTCTGAAATGGAAATAAATAAAAAACTGTAAAAACCTCTTCTGCTTTGTTTCACCAACAATTTCAGGGGAGAGCGCGAACGCAGTCCCCCACTACCATAAATTATGCAGTCGAGATTCCCGCATTTGGGGAATTCGCAGGGGTCAGCATGGCCGGAGTGCAATGGACAAGCCTCGCCCTGGGTGAACCGCCTTCTTGATCATGGTGTCTCCCCTGCCAGGTAAGTATGAAGGCGCAGGCGGTCAGCCAGAGGTCTGATTTGCATCTCTACCATCCTCACCAACGGTTAGCCCTCCGCCCCCGCTCCAGGAAAGGAAGGACGGGTGCCTTCCGTTACTGGCCTGGAAACTGCCAAGCTCATGGGCCGGTGCTTCCCAACGCCAGTTTTAGATGACTCTCTTTAAACAAACACACCTGATTCGATGCACCACCTCGTCTAGATGCACCACCACTTCAAGACCTCAGGTGGGTGCATCGTTAGTGGAAGAGTCCAAGACCCCAGGAGGACACATCAGGAAAAAAGTTTGCAATAAACCACAGCATCTGCAATGGCAGCTCTCATTCCTTGTTCTGCTATTCGACACAATAAATGGCAATCCCCAAAAAGGGAAAGCACACCGTTCCTGGAGACACTGCAATACCAGGCCGATGCATGGAGTGGACGGAGCAAGCCCCGGCTCCAGCTCCGTGATCTAAAAATCCATTTAATATGTAGTCCCCGGATGGGGGACGTATCAGATATTAAACTGATAAGAACAGATACTACACTTGATCTTAGCCAAAAGGCCGAGAAGCGATGCTGCTAAGACGCAGCAGGGAGGAAGCCGGACACGGCGATGCCCATCTCGGCTTTGGTAAGTTTTGGGAGACCTAAAAACGCTGGGGGATGGTGGTAGCCTCCCCTGTCTACAACGTCACCGGGCCTCGTCCCGATCGGCCTGACGGAAAGTACGGCATCGCTCGTAACTCCCAAACGGTTGGTCGCAGAGCCACGTGCCTTATGTCATCGGAATCCTTGGCTCGAGCCGAACGAGACGCCGGTCTCAGATTGGCTCGTCGCTCTGACGAAATTTTCGGGTATTTTGGATTTTGTCGAAAACCTTCTTTTGCAACCTAGCGCCAGGTATTTGGCCCAGTCCCACCCAAATCAGCACAGAAAGCTTCTCTGGAGTCTGACTGTCAATAATCATCCAAAAAAAGAGGAAATTTCCATTCACCTTGGCGAGGGGACCTCAAAACGTGCTAAGGTGGCGTGTCCGAGGTGGCTCGAATGGCTATAACTCCGGGAAGGAGTGAGATCCCTTCACCCAAATCGGCACACCTGTGCAGGGGCTCAGTCCGAGGCCAGGTGAAAAGGGGCGTGGCGACAGGCCAGTAGGTGGCGCCGTAAGCTGAAAAATAGGGAAAATGTAATGTAAAAAGACAATCAAACAAAGATGAAAACACCCGAAACACTGCGGGATCGTAGTACCCTCCCCTGTCTGCAACGTCACCGGGCCTTGTCCCGATCGGCCTGACGGTGGAACTGCAGCGACGGAAAGTACGGCATCGCTCGTAACTCCCAAACGGTTGGTCGCAGAGCCACGTGCCTTATGTCATCGGAATCCTTGGCTCGAGCCGAACGAGACGCAGGTCTCAGATTGGCTCGTCGCTCTGACGAAATTTTCGGGTATTTTGGATTTTGTCGAAAACCTTCTTTTGCAACCTAGCGCCAGGTATTTGGCCCAGTCCCACCCAAATCAGCACAGAAAGCTTCTCTGGAGTCTGACTGTCAATAATCATCCAAAAAAAGAGGAAATTTCCATTCACCTTGGCGAGGGGACCTCAAAACGTGCTAAGGTGGCGTGTCCGAGGTGGCTCGAATGGCTATAACTCCGGGAAGGAGTGAGATCCCTTCACCCAAATCGGCACACCTGTGCAGGGGCTCAGTCCGAGGCCAGGTGAAAAAGGGCGCGGCGACAGGCCACTAGGTGGCGCTGTAAGCGACAACAAAATTAATACGAATCGAAAAAAAGGACAAACAAACAACATGGAGACAGATACAGCTAGGCTGCAGTCAGTCCAATCTACTTTCAAAGTAAGGTCTGCGCTATGTTCGAACTAAACTACCCACCAGGGTCTGATTTTTCAAGAGCGTAAGTGACTTTGTTTCACAGGCGCACAACACGTATCTCGCATGTGACAGAACTCCCCATTCTGAAATGGAAATAAATAAAAAACTGTAAAAACCTCTTCTGCTTTGTTTCACCAACAATTTCAGGGGAGAGCGCGAACGCAGTCCCCCACTACCATAAATTATGCAGTCGAGATTCCCGCATTTGGGGAATTCGCAGGGGTCAGCATGGCCGGAGTGCAATGGACAAGCCTCGCCCTGGGTGAACCGCCTTCTTGATCATGGTGTCTCCCCTGCCAGGTAAGTATGAAGGCGCAGGCGGTCAGCCAGAGGTCTGATTTGCATCTCTACCATCCTCACCAACGGTTAGCCCTCCGCCCCCGCTCCAGGAAAGGAAGGACGGGTGCCTTCCGTTACTGGCCTGGAAACTGCCAAGCTCATGGGCCGGTGCTTCCCAACGCCAGTTTTAGATGACTCTCTTTAAACAAACACACCTGATTCGATGCACCACCTCGTCTAGATGCACCACCACTTCAAGACCTCAGGTGGGTGCATCGTTAGTGGAAGAGTCCAAGACCCCAGGAGGACACATCAGGAAAAAAGTTTGCAATAAACCACAGCATCTGCAATGGCAGCTCTCATTCCTTGTTCTGCTATTCGACACAATAAATGGCAATCCCCAAAAAGGGAAAGCACACCGTTCCTGGAGACACTGCAATACCAGGCCGATGCATGGAGTGGACGGAGCAAGCCCCGGCTCCAGCTCCGTGATCTAAAAATCCATTTAATATGTAGTCCCCGGATGGGGGACGTATCAGATATTAAACTGATAAGAACAGATACTACACTTGATCTTAGCCAAAAGGCCGAGAAGCGATGCTGCTAAGACGCAGCAGGGAGGAAGCCGGACACGGCGATGCCCATCTCGGCTTTGGTAAGTTTTGGGAGACCTAAAAACGCTGGGGGATGGTGGTAGCCTCCCCTGTCTACAACGTCACCGGGCCTCGTCCCGATCGGCCTGACGGAAAGTACGGCATCGCTCGTAACTCCCAAACGGTTGGTCGCAGAGCCACGTGCCTTATGTCATCGGAATCCTTGGCTCGAGCCGAACGAGACGCCGGTCTCAGATTGGCTCGTCGCTCTGACGAAATTTTCGGGTATTTTGGATTTTGTCGAAAACCTTCTTTTGCAACCTAGCGCCAGGTATTTGGCCCAGTCCCACCCAAATCAGCACAGAAAGCTTCTTTGGAGTCTGACTGTCAATAATCATCCAAAAAAAGAGGAAATTTCCATTCACCTTGGCGAGGGGACCTCAAAACGTGCTAAGGTGGCGTGTCCGAGGTGGCTCGAATGGCTATAACTCCGGGAAGGAGTGAGATCCCTTCACCCAAATCGGCACACCTGTGCAGGGGCTCAGTCCGAGGCCAGGTGAAAAGGGGCGTGGCGACAGGCCAGTAGGTGGCGCCGTAAGCTGAAAAATAGGGAAAATGTAATGTAAAAAGACAATCAAACAAAGATGAAAACACCCGAAACACTGCGGGATCGTAGTACCCTCCCCTGTCTGCAACGTCACCGGGCCTTGTCCCGATCGGCCTGACGGTGGAACTGCAGCGACGGAAAGTACGGCATCGCTCGTAACTCCCAAACGGTTGGTCGCAGAGCCACGTGCCTTATGTCATCGGAATCCTTGGCTCGAGCCGAACGAGACGCAGGTCTCAGATTGGCTCGTCGCTCTGACGAAATTTTCGGGTATTTTGGATTTTGTCGAAAACCTTCTTTTGCAACCTAGCGCCAGGTATTTGGCCCAGTCCCACCCAAATCAGCACAGAAAGCTTCTCTGGAGTCTGACTGTCAATAATCATCCAAAAAAAGAGGAAATTTCCATTCACCTTGGCGAGGGGACCTCAAAACGTGCTAAGGTGGCGTGTCCGAGGTGGCTCGAAAAGGGGCGTGGCGACAGGCCAGTAGGTGGCGCCGTAAGCTGAAAAATAGGGAAAATGTAATGTAAAAAGACAATCAAACAAAGATGAAAACACCCGAAACACTGCGGGATCGTAGTACCCTCCCCTGTCTGCAACGTCACCGGGCCTTGTCCCGATCGGCCTGACGGTGGAACTGCAGCGACGGAAAGTACGGCATCGCTCGTAACTCCCAAACGGTTGGTCGCAGAGCCACGTGCCTTATGTCATCGGAATCCTTGGCTCGAGCCGAACGAGACGCAGGTCTCAGATTGGCTCGTCGCTCTGACGAAATTTTCGGGTATTTTGGATTTTGTCGAAAACCTTCTTTTGCAACCTAGCGCCAGGTATTTGGCCCAGTCCCACCCAAATCAGCACAGAAAGCTTCTCTGGAGTCTGACTGTCAATAATCATCCAAAAAAAGAGGAAATTTCCATTCACCTTGGCGAGGGGACCTCAAAACGTGCTAAGGTGGCGTGTCCGAGGTGGCTCGAAAAGGGGCGTGGCGACAGGCCAGTAGGTGGCGCCGTAAGCTGAAAAATAGGGAAAATGTAATGTAAAAAGACAATCAAACAAAGATGAAAACACCCGAAACACTGCGGGATCGTAGTACCCTCCCCTGTCTGCAACGTCACCGGGCCTTGTCCCGATCGGCCTGACGGTGGAACTGCAGCGACGGAAAGTACGGCATCGCTCGTAACTCCCAAACGGTTGGTCGCAGAGCCACGTGCCTTATGTCATCGGAATCCTTGGCTCGAGCCGAACGAGACGCAGGTCTCAGATTGGCTCGTCGCTCTGACGAAATTTTCGGGTATTTTGGATTTTGTCGAAAACCTTCTTTTGCAACCTAGCGCCAGGTATTTGGCCCAGTCCCACCCAAATCAGCACAGAAAGCTTCTCTGGAGTCTGACTGTCAATAATCATCCAAAAAAAGAGGAAATTTCCATTCACCTTGGCGAGGGGACCTCAAAACGTGCTAAGGTGGCGTGTCCGAGGTGGCTCGAAAAGGGGCGTGGCGACAGGCCAGTAGGTGGCGCCGTAAGCTGAAAAATAGGGAAAATGTAATGTAAAAAGACAATCAAACAAAGATGAAAACACCCGAAACACTGCGGGATCGTAGTACCCTCCCCTGTCTGCAACGTCACCGGGCCTTGTCCCGATCGGCCTGACGGTGGAACTGCAGCGACGGAAAGTACGGCATCGCTCGTAACTCCCAAACGGTTGGTCGCAGAGCCACGTGCCTTATGTCATCGGAATCCTTGGCTCGAGCCGAACGAGACGCAGGTCTCAGATTGGCTCGTCGCTCTGACGAAATTTTCGGGTATTTTGGATTTTGTCGAAAACCTTCTTTTGCAACCTAGCGCCAGGTATTTGGCCCAGTCCCACCCAAATCAGCACAGAAAGCTTCTCTGGAGTCTGACTGTCAATAATCATCCAAAAAAAGAGGAAATTTCCATTCACCTTGGCGAGGGGACCTCAAAACGTGCTAAGGTGGCGTGTCCGAGGTGGCTCGAATGGCTATAACTCCGGGAAGGAGTGAGATCCCTTCACCCAAATCGGCACACCTGTGCAGGGGCTCAGTCCGAGGCCAGGTGAAAAAGGGCGCGGCGACAGGCCACTAGGTGGCGCTGTAAGCGACAACAAAATTAATACGAATCGAAAAAAAGGACAAACAAACAACATGGAGACAGATACAGCTAGGCTGCAGTCAGTCCAATCTACTTTCAAAGTAAGGTCTGCGCTATGTTCGAACTAAACTACCCACCAGGGTCTGATTTTTCAAGAGCGTAAGTGACTTTGTTTCACAGGCGCACAACACGTATCTCGCATGTGACAGAACTCCCCATTCTGAAATGGAAATAAATAAAAAACTGTAAAAACCTCTTCTGCTTTGTTTCACCAACAATTTCAGGGGAGAGCGCGAACGCAGTCCCCCACTACCATAAATTATGCAGTCGAGATTCCCGCATTTGGGGAATTCGCAGGGGTCAGCATGGCCGGAGTGCAATGGACAAGCCTCGCCCTGGGTGAACCGCCTTCTTGATCATGGTGTCTCCCCTGCCAGGTAAGTATGAAGGCGCAGGCGGTCAGCCAGAGGTCTGATTTGCATCTCTACCATCCTCACCAACGGTTAGCCCTCCGCCCCCGCTCCAGGAAAGGAAGGACGGGTGCCTTCCGTTACTGGCCTGGAAACTGCCAAGCTCATGGGCCGGTGCTTCCCAACGCCAGTTTTAGATGACTCTCTTTAAACAAACACACCTGATTCGATGCACCACCTCGTCTAGATGCACCACCACTTCAAGACCTCAGGTGGGTGCATCGTTAGTGGAAGAGTCCAAGACCCCAGGAGGACACATCAGGAAAAAAGTTTGCAATAAACCACAGCATCTGCAATGGCAGCTCTCATTCCTTGTTCTGCTATTCGACACAATAAATGGCAATCCCCAAAAAGGGAAAGCACACCGTTCCTGGAGACACTGCAATACCAGGCCGATGCATGGAGTGGACGGAGCAAGCCCCGGCTCCAGCTCCGTGATCTAAAAATCCATTTAATATGTAGTCCCCGGATGGGGGACGTATCAGATATTAAACTGATAAGAACAGATACTACACTTGATCTTAGCCAAAAGGCCGAGAAGCGATGCTGCTAAGACGCAGCAGGGAGGAAGCCGGACACGGCGATGCCCATCTCGGCTTTGGTAAGTTTTGGGAGACCTAAAAACGCTGGGGGATGGTGGTAGCCTCCCCTGTCTACAACGTCACCGGGCCTCGTCCCGATCGGCCTGACGGAAAGTACGGCATCGCTCGTAACTCCCAAACGGTTGGTCGCAGAGCCACGTGCCTTATGTCATCGGAATCCTTGGCTCGAGCCGAACGAGACGCCGGTCTCAGATTGGCTCGT
This sequence comes from Carassius gibelio, assembly GCF_023724105.1. Taxonomy (NCBI): domain Eukaryota; kingdom Metazoa; phylum Chordata; class Actinopteri; order Cypriniformes; family Cyprinidae; genus Carassius; species Carassius gibelio. Next base: position 831,665 of record NC_068418.1, read on the forward strand.
CCTCTGACGAAATTTTCGGGTATTTTGGATTTTGTCGAAAACCTTCTTTTGCAACCTAGCGCCAGGTATTTGGCCCAGTCCCACCCAAATCAGCACAGAAAGCTTCTCTGGAGTCTGACTGTCAATAATCATCCAAAAAAAGAGGAAATTTCCATTCACCTTGGCGAGGGGACCTCAAAACGTGCTAAGGTGGCGTGTCCGAGGTGGCTCGAATGGCTATAACTCCGGGAAGGAGTGAGATCCCTTCACCCAAATCGGCACACCTGTGCAGGGGCTCAGTCCGAGGCCAGGTGAAAAGGGGCGTGGCGACAGGCCAGTAGGTGGCGCCGTAAGCTGAAAAATAGGGAAAATGTAATGTAAAAAGACAATCAAACAAAGATGAAAACACCCGAAACACTGCGGGATCGTAGTACCCTCCCCTGTCTGCAACGTCACCGGGCCTTGTCCCGATCGGCCTGACGGTGGAACTGCAGCGACGGAAAGTACGGCATCGCTCGTAACTCCCAAACGGTTGGTCGCAGAGCCACGTGCCTTATGTCATCGGAATCCTTGGCTCGAGCCGAACGAGACGCAGGTCTCAGATTGGCTCGTCGCTCTGACGAAATTTTCGGGTATTTTGGATTTTGTCGAAAACCTTCTTTTGCAACCTAGCGCCAGGTATTTGGCCCAGTCCCACCCAAATCAGCACAGAAAGCTTCTCTGGAGTCTGACTGTCAATAATCATCCAAAAAAAGAGGAAATTTCCATTCACCTTGGCGAGGGGACCTCAAAACGTGCTAAGGTGGCGTGTCCGAGGTGGCTCGAATGGCTATAACTCCGGGAAGGAGTGAGATCCCTTCACCCAAATCGGCACACCTGTGCAGGGGCTCAGTCCGAGGCCAGGTGAAAAGGGGCGTGGCGACAGGCCAGTAGGTGGCGCCGTAAGCTGAAAAATAGGGAAAATGTAATGTAAAAAGACAATCAAACAAAGATGAAAACACCCGAAACACTGCGGGATCGTAGTACCCTCCCCTGTCTGCAACGTCACCGGGCCTTGTCCCGATCGGCCTGACGGTGGAACTGCAGCGACGGAAAGTACGGCATCGCTCGTAACTCCCAAACGGTTGGTCGCAGAGCCACGTGCCTTATGTCATCGGAATCCTTGGCTCGAGCCGAACGAGACGCAGGTCTCAGATTGGCTCGTCGCTCTGACGAAATTTTCGGGTATTTTGGATTTTGTCGAAAACCTTCTTTTGCAACCTAGCGC